>NC_051190.1:65203643-65516711 GCF_015220075.1 Falco rusticolus | reverse complement strand
TGATTACTTAAACATGGATTTTATCCATTAAAAGAACACCTACAGATAAGTAATCTCTCTGGAATTACGAATAGTTGTTTAAAACACTTTATCTACAGAATATCAAAGGACTGACTGACACTAACTTCTGCTGCAAATTTTCTGGAGTGGAGTATTCACTTCAAAAGTTCAGTAGCAAAATGATAGACACTACACGTAAGAGGTACAATGCTTTATCCAACATAGTCTTGTTTGCATGGTACCTTTAACGACAACGAAAACTACAATGTAAATTTTGATGCATGTTTTTTCTTCTTAATAAGCTGAAACATTCAAAGATACTGTCTGAGCAAGAAATGTCATATATATAATTCCTGCTTCATGGTTTTGCAATGAATGTTCCCCATGTTGAAATAAACAAAAGGGATGCTCTTTTTTTTGGTGTTTTTTTTTTAAAGAAGTGTATTTTTGCAACACAGTAAATGCACATATCAGCAGGTGTTTTTATGGAAAGGTGACAATCATAACCTAGCAACATTGACATGTTCAGTAGAAAGTGCTCCTATCTTTAGTTTCTTTTTACCTTTTCCTTTATTAAATGGAATAAAACTGGCAAACTGAAAATTATACCATGCAGCAACTGCATTTGCAAATTCTGCTGTGATTTTTTTCAGTGTGAGGACAATTTAAAACTGGCAGCACAGAAGGAGTTTATTGCTTCTAAAGGCAGTTTATAAATAATTTATTAAAACAGAAAGGTTTTTACTTGCATGCAACAAGCATTTACGCAGTTAATCAATTCTGATCAGCTTTCGATAAGGACAGATAATGAATCATTTTCCCAGCAGCATGAACGGGTAACAGCACTTGGCATCCTCAATAAGTTAAGATGAAACACATCAAGATACTGAGAACATTTACTTACTTGCACGAAGGACTGAAGGGGTGACCTCAATTTCACTTGTTGCTTGGTAAGGCTGAAAGGCCGATGCCGCATTGGAGCCAAGCTCACTGCCAAAAATCTCCGGGCTTTGCGTGCCTGTTGAGCTGGCGCTGGTGCCATCACCTCCATGGTGCGGATCTTGCTCATCAAATACAGCTACAAGCTGCAAATGACAATTTAATGTACTGTTAAAAAAAAAAAAAACTTTCACCACCGTCAAAGTGCCATTGTATATCAGCATTTCATCATTTCTTCCCATCAAAGAGCGAGAAACATCTATCAGCAGAGGCTCAGATCAATGCCTAGATCACAACATCATCAGCCCAAGGAAAGGCAGCTATTAATTGGATAGTACCAAGGGTCAACAGCTTTGATGGGGCACAAAACCCATCACTGCAAGCTGCAGAACTGCAGCATGAACGGCACCAAGTCAGGAAAGGAAGGGTCACACCTTTCCCAGCAAACCACTTCATCTTACCCAGAAATGCAGAAAACTATCTTAGTGCTGATTGATGCCTGTGCATTGGAATTAATCACCCATGTTTTGACACCTTTATATGCATCATTACTACAAAATCAAGTCATCAGCAAAACCACATTTTTATAGCATAAAAATGTACCATAAGAAATGATGCTAATACATATTGAAAGCTACAGACAAAATACAAAGCCACCCAAAAATTTTAATCACTACAAGTTATTATCTATTAATCTACCACCTATAAAGCTATTATCTATTAATATGATTTAAATTGTGAGCTTCTCTTGCAAAATTTCTTTCATAAATTTACAGATACTTCTGTATTTGTTTGGAATCATCTTCTTAAATACAAGCTTAAGAACTCAAGAAAAACTTAAAACTTAGCCAAGTTACTAATTTAATCAAGATTTATTAAATCTACCTTCACCATTGCAAGGGAAATAGGAAAAATATCACAGTGGTTTTTTGAAAATCTGAGATATTTTTCCCCACTGTAAATGAATGCTTTTATTTTAAACAAATATTTTATCCCAATTTATCTTTGGTGACCTACTGAAAGAGAAAAGGCCTGCTCTTACACACATTTAATTTTAGAACTTAATTTTCAAGATGGGTAAAAAAGTTTTATGGGTAACAGCAGTCTGCAGCCTATGAATTAATCTGTAATGTAATATTTGAAAGACATTTCCAAGAAAGTATTACATTCTTCTGTCCAAGTTGGTAAATAGAACAAATCAACTTAAACCTACTCTGATCTCTGCAAATTGTTTATTTTGTTAGAACAACACTTGAAGTTTGTATAACCAAAGGAATCACAGAGGTAGTTTTCTCCTTTCTTTTTTCTGTTGTAGTTGTTGTTGTTTGTTTGTTTTTTAAAGTGAATTTGACATCATTTCATCCTATAGAGTTTACTGTTAGTCCCTTTACTCTAATCTAACTTACACAAGCATCAATAAAAAAAATTTAAAACTGCAACTGTAAGCCCAGGTGGAAACCACTTGGGAATTCAGATTTTGAAAGTACTTTCAGGCATTCACTTTTTCTAATGAGTAGTTTTGAAATCGCAGAGAGTAGCTCACTTCTGCCAATAATTCTGTACCTAATGCAAATTTCAGTTCTGGCATGCACAGAATAGAAAGAATGAATTGGTAATGGATAAGAAGTCCACGCTCTCTCCAATACTATTTGAAAGGTAGGGTGCAGAAGGAAGAAAAACGGGCTGCAGCTGTGGGTAGCTAGAACATACTTGTAACATACAATTCATTGATTTATGCTTGAGAAATCTACACACAAAAGTGACAACACCTAAAATGTCAGTAGCTCAAGAGTATCAGAAAATTTTCTTACACATTGCAAAATACCAACACTTACAAAAATTGAAGGATATGTCTCAAAAGAAGCACACTTTACCCATAACAATTTTACTGTTTTATAACAAGCTAATTACCAATCCCCAGCAACTGAAAATAAATTAATCCACAAGTGAAGAAGGCTAAAGTATTATAACAAAACACAATGAATGCATTTAAGAACCCTGGGCATGAAACATCCAATCTTTTTCTCCTGTGCATGGCAAGTATCAAGATAAATCCTCAAATTATATTCTGTTCCTTTGAGGTTGACTGAAACATATTACTCAATGCATGCTGCTGCAAGTATTTTATATATATTGTGTATATATGTAAAAAGGTATGTGCATATACATCTCTATATATGTATGTTTTACTTTAAGGTGCTTCCAGCTTTTTGCCTATTCCAGACAGTTTACAACTTACGACATCAGAATATCTAAAAATGAATGTTTCTTATTTCAAGCTTAGCTTTTGATCTTATGTATTTTTGCAGGTATTCATTGTTTTGACAGCATCAAACCTTCAAAAGGCTTCAGTTCCGTTAGAAAGCATGCCACGTTGTAACATTTTTGCATACAGCATGTGAAGAAACACAAGCCATGTTAGTCTTCTCCAAATCTAATTAGTGTTAGGAACACACGATAGGAAGTTCGTTTTAAAACAGCATTACAAAGGTACAGTCATTCCTCATAACAAGATAGAAAGTCTTCAGGACTGGAAGATCTAATGTGAATAGACAGTGTTGGATCTTGATTATGCCGCTTGGTATGCCGCTCTGCGGACCATGAGCTCACAGGAAACAAGGACAGTCAAAGCATCTTCCACTGTATTCTAATACCAAGTACTCATTTCTGATTTCTCCAACATAGTTTATTTTAATCAAGGAAACTCCTTTGAGGAAAGGCATTATACACTTTTGTACCTCTAGAGGCCCAGAAACCACACCTCGACCACCACCTTTGCAGGAACAAGAAACAAAACAAAAAAACATCTGAAAAGACACCTTACGGCTACTTAGAAGGAAGCCACACAAGTAGGTCAGTGAACCTATGAAGAATCCTTTGTGGTAGGAATCCACAGCAATGAACGCTGATCTACACCAGGGAAACAAATGGCCTGTCAGTGAGTTGCCAGTCAAGTTTAAAGGCCAAGGAGATGGTTTTAATTTAGCAAAGCATGGAACACAGGTTACTAGACCAGCTTCTATCAGCCTTAAAGTCAACGGTAAACCTATGGTATTTTGTTAGGCTTTAAATATCAGATTTACAAAGAGAGTAGAAAGCAAAGATTACTATATTTCTGGAAATATCATCATCTTTACTGTAGGGAGACTGCTTCCGTACTGACTTTTTTTTTTTTTTTAAATAAGTAGTAAATGACTGAAATTACCATGACCGTGCACACTGCTGGTTTTCAAATGCAAGGAACTGCATAATCCTTTCCAGAACCACTCTGTGGTTACTTCCAATACCTGAGGCACAGGAGCTCTGCCTCCTGTTCTCTGACCTTCAGTTTTAGCTCTCATCATTCGCAGTGACCTGAGAAATTCATCATATCATCCATTCTTATGCAGAAGGGATCAGTAGAAGGCCAGA
The DNA here is from genome assembly GCF_015220075.1 of Falco rusticolus. Lineage (NCBI taxonomy): Eukaryota > Metazoa > Chordata > Aves > Falconiformes > Falconidae > Falco > Falco rusticolus. The sequence continues at coordinate 65,512,361 of NC_051190.1, read as the reverse complement.
ATAAACCATAACAATGCACAAAGAAAGAAAATAGTTAAGCTGTTCAGTACTAGATCAATATTAGCTCTTTAAAAGACCTTCCACCTAAATCCAGTGAAAACTTGAGCCATTTGGCTTATTTGAAACCATTTCTTGAAAAAAAAAGACAACTCCACATCCAAAGACCAAGCATCATATCAACAATAATAATAAATAACAACAGTACTAGTTATAGCAAGTTACATCCATCCCAATTCCATGGGTCCTGAACTTGAACGCATCAAAGACATGAAAATACGGTTAAATAGGTTACAGCAGTTTTAATCACCTGGGGTAAGAGGACACACTATTTGAATTTGTCAATCATTGAACTAAAAATCTGGAAATGGGAAATAAAATCAAACAGCAACAAACTACTTTGTCTCCCGAAAGCATATTTGATGAATGACAGGCTTAATTTAGACTGGCACGCTTACATTTCTAATTATATTATGGCAAAAGCAATAGAAGGAAGGTTTCAATACAGATCCACATCCTTCATCGATGTAAGCTGGCACCAGAAGAATCATGTTTGAACAAGATTAAGAATTTAGTCCCCAGTGTAAGTATACACTAGTTTTTCAAGAAAAGTGAAGTTTCAAATATTCAGTAGCACTTTCAAATATAAAGACAGCAGCTTTGTTCAGGTCATAACTTACAGGAAGGATTGTTCCATTTCAGCAATGTAATTACAGTAAGTCTTTGAAAGGTCCATATGCATAAACTAAAATAATCCTACTTTTTTAAACTCCAGTGCAAGAAATATGCATAATCCGATATGAATTATCAACAAAAGATATTATTTTTAAAAAAGCAACAATATTCACAGTTTGACTAACAGCTATTTTTTTAAAGAAATAAAAGCAGTAAAACTCAACAATCATCCCAGTGATAAAAAGCATACTTGTGATCTTCAGTACACTCAAAGAGGTTGTGTGGTTTGTTTGTTTGTTTACCACTATCATCATCCTCCAAAAGAAAAAAAAAAAAAAAAAAAAAAGAAGTACAGTTGAAAAACCAGCTACTAACTTGATGTTCTTCTCTTTTGACTGATAAAGACTCTACAGCAAACAGAAAAAGGAGGCACAACATAATGCAATTCTTTTTGCTAAATATACTTGGTTCATCAAGCAAACGGCTTACAAAGAAATTCTTCTACAGCCTGAGATATCGAAACAAAGTTTTACTGCGATGCCTTTGGCTTTGGGACAGGGGGAAGGCATTCCTGCAGGTCACTGCATTCCACCCTCTATAGTGATTTCCCACACCACCATGCTGTATGGAACTAATTATACTCCAACCTTTAGATCATTCTGGAAGAGATACCAGGATGAGCATATCGTACTAACCAGGTGATATTTACTTAAAATAAAAAGCAAGAAGAATGATTTCATTTAATATTGACACAGCAGCAGCAGTCTGCATTCCAATATTAATTATTACAATTTCCATCTATTCTAACATAATTAAAATCTAGTAAACACATATGCAGTCTTAATTAATAGACTAGATTAAGTACTTGAATGTTAATTAACTGGATTAAAAAACTAATCGCACCAGCAACAATTGTTTACATTTTCGTTAAGTACTAACACCATATAAAACAATTAATCACTATCAAATGGTGCAATCCAGTCATCTCTCTCCAGCACAAATCCATGAAATCAGAAATCCTTCACAGAAACTCATAAAGCTGGAAACTTTACTTGTATTTTATCCCCCACTATCGCAAGCAAGATTGTCAAAAAGATCGCTTGAATTCTGCATATTCTTAAGTATCTCCAAAATTTGTTAATTCTCCTGAAATACTTATTGATGAATCTGATACTGGTTCACGTGTAGGCACCAGTAATGATTTCAGGCTTATTTTAACATCAGTTAGGATTACAGCTCTATTTTCCTGCTAGAAAGACAGCAAGTGATCCTCTGTTCATCTCCACTTCTTGTCCACTCCTTTTAACAAAGAGTGAAACTAAAATCACTTATCTTTTTTAATGATTATAAGTAATTTTAAATACCTGGTTTCTTCTCACCAGAAGGACACTTACTAGATAATTTCATACAAGGCCATTCCCAATTTGTTCCACTGTCCAGTGACCAATTGCACAGTAGTTGAGCTGTTGAGCCATCAGAAGTGTCTCACTTTCCCTGGCTGAACCACGTACTTCCCCTCCCAGCCCATACAACAACTTCCAGATGTGGTCTTCACTTTCACAGCTGCTATGGCCTTCTGGCATTTATGCTGCACATCATCTCTAAAGGATGGCCATTCGTGTATGAAACTGCCTCTCACACAAGTGATTATTTTTCTGATTCCCACAGAATAGAGAGTACAGCCCTTCTGAGGCAGCTCTGAGTTGATGGAGCAGGTCAACACCTACCTCTGGTGAAGCGCCCACAGTGGCAAGGATTCTGGTTCTCAGCTTACAATTAATAGCTGAACTAATTAACTTTTTCACAGCATATTTTTGTCCTTGAAGTGAGAGATTTTGACGGTCCAAATGAAATTCTAAAATCTAAATTAGCCTTGTTACTCTATCTCCACCTAAAATAGCTACTGCCAGCATTTCCTTTAAAACCTGATGCCAGAAAATTAAACCCAGCTCTGTCCTGCCATCCCAACGTACAGGTCTCTGTGTGCACACACTTTCTGACAGCCACCTTGACCTATTGATGGGAGATATTTCAGTCACTCTCTGACCGCTGCCATACACTTTCAGACAAGCATCTGGAAAGATGGCGTGGAGGATGCTGGCAGAAAATCTAAACACAATCACTGGCATTCTTTCTGCAGCAAAAAACTTTTCCAGCCTTAAGGAAGCCTGTACCATGAACCTGCAAGGCAACCACAGAACTGACCACACACCTCTGCCATGAACATGACTGAAGGAGACTGGACTGCAAAAGAATACAAGAAGATTTCTCTAGTAATTTTTTAGGGTTGACAAAAAACATGTGTCCCCAAAGCAGTCTGTGTAGTACTCAGTCCACGTCACAATGCAGAAATAAGAGTACTTGTTTAATAAGGCCCAGCAATAAATCCAGTTTCAGCTAATAGCAGCTCAGACTCCAAAACAACCTGAAATACAAGCTGCTGGTGAATGAACAGATAAGTACAAGAGGAAAAAAACATACATTTGAGAAAGTAATTAGCAAGGTAGTAGCCAATTATTATTCAGATATGAAAGAAAATAAATATGAAATCAATTTGTAGGCTTTCTGATGACTGAACTGACTTTAATAGCCCCATGGCAGACCTGAACTCTTATTATTCCTTGAGCTTCACTTTTCTACATGGCTCATTAAAAACCCATTTAAATGTAACTATTGTTTCAATGAACTGGTAAAGAGGAAATACAGAAAAAAATGGACATTTTCACAAATAATGCACTACTGCCCACAGACACAAAAAAAAAATCAATTAGCAAAACCAGCAGCATCTAACAGGCATCGTGCGCTGTATGTGCAGCCCAAGTGTCCCCTCTAAAGACTTATAGATCACCCAACATTTTGAAAGGAAAAAGGGGGCAAAAGCAGTTTTCAATTTTAGACAAACACAAACAACAACCTTTACAATTTGAAGAAAATATTTACCTGCCCTAATTAATCAACTTCAGTCATGAAGCCAGAACTTGCTTTACAACTTTTCAAAGTCACATGACTAGAAGAGAGCCAAACAACCAATATTCTTGTAATAACTTTAATGAATTATTGCTTTTGTAAAAACAAGGAGGACATTGTAAGGGTCATACTCTACTACCAAATTAACACTTTGTGTTAGATCTTCTATGGATTATACAGAAGTGTAATCTCATACAGAATCACAGAATAACCTAGACTGGAAGGGACCTCTGGAGTCCAAATCCCTGTTCAAACGAGGGTCAGTGGTAGAGGTTGCTCAGTGCGACATCTAGTTGTTTTGAATAACCCTGAGGACGGACATTCCGCAGCCTCCCTAGGCAATCTTGACCAGTGTTTGAGCACTCTTGGGTTTAATACTTTTTTTTCCCCCTATATCAGGTTGAAACTTCCTTTGTTGCATCTTGTGTCTGTTGTCCCTCGCACTACTCCTGTGCACCTCAGAGAAAAGTATTAGCTCCATCTTCACCATGCCTGATGGAGACCACCTATGTCAAGAATGCTGTGCTTTGGGCAACTGCACAGCCATACAGCACCCCTGAAGGCCACCCTTTCCCTGTGATGCTCTCCAGACCCCTAACTCACCCTGGTGGCCTCTGGCTGGGCCATCATGGTAATGTCTTGCTTGTAGTGAAGAGGCCAAAATACTCCAGAATCAGAGAGAAGTAGTCACTTCTGTCACCCTGCTGGCTACAGGCTTGTTCATACCACCCAGAATGGAGCTGGTAATCTTTATCACAGGGGCACACTGCTGGCTCACGTTCATGGGGTTGTCCACCAGGTCTGTTCCTACCCAGGCAGTGGGCCCCCAAGCCCATGCTGCAGCGGAGGGTTATTCCAGTCCATATGCAGGACTCTGCATTGCCTTTGCTGAACATAATCTGCCCCCTCAATACCCCATGATATATGAAAATAACCACTGCTGGTCTCATTGAAAGTCATTCTCGTATCTGCTAAGTAAACACCCTTCACTTTCAAAGCTCAACATAACATACCAAGTTAAATCATATTTGCAACTCTAAACTCATCTATCGATTCAAAGGAGACTTTAATTTTACAGATAGTTTAAAAATTTTCTGCTTTCATGATTCTTTAAATCTAAGAAAAGATTCCAAAGTAAATATACAAGCTTTTTATTAAAACATTGCTTCTGATTATTCATTTCCTACAGCACTTTGATCTGAGAAATTCTAGAACCAATGTTAAATTACAATCTAATTTTCTCCCAGTAGGCATTAAATGCATTTTTATGTACTGTCCTGTAAGTTCCCAGACTATTAAATATATTTTAAAATTCTAAATATTTAAAACACATTAGTTTAATATTACATAAATTTAAAAAACTTTTTCTCCTTTCTCCCTTATTGCTGAGCAACAGGCTAAAAGCAAGCATGACTATGGCACCCTGGAAAGTAAACTGTGTAAATTCTGTCTGTATAGATCTCTGCTTGATCTCTATTGGTTAAGCCAGGCTGAGGTTCAGACCAAGAAATAAGACAATAACTGAACAGTGTAAAAGTATTATGAGGGCTATTAGAGGTAGCTACCAACTGAGCTGCCTGTCAGGTTGGCTGGGTTTGCTTTTTCATGACCTCAGATCTTGATAGCAGACATACTGCTCCTGCGTAACGTACTGAATGAGACTTGAGCCACCAGCTCACGTGTGTGGCCTGACGGGCACAGATATGTACAAAACATGCACAAACTGATTATCCTGCGAAGTCCTTCTGACCTGCTCTCCTGGCCAAACCTACTGCATGGACACAGCAAGTCCAACACCAGAGCTGGATCTTGGACTTCATCACCAGCTAACTTCCATAGCCAAAGAAAGCATCTGCACTTGTCATCTCCTACAGACAAGCCAGCAGCCCTGCACCACATGGCCAGAAGGCATTGCTGGCAGAAAGAAAAATAGAAGCAGTCTACATTTCACGAAACTGACAGACAAGGGGAGAAGGACGTAGATGCCAGTAGGTGGGTTTCTCCTCGGTAAGACATACCCACCTAGGCCAGGAACGGGTAGAAGCTCCAGTTCATTACATTAACTTATGCTCCTGAACGCTGCATTTCTGCTGTTAACTTCAACGATGCTGAGGAAGCTAAGGAAGGCTCCACAAGCAGTGTGACTTAGCTACTGGTCCCGGCCCTCTCAGTGGAGGTAACAACTGACACATTAATCAGCATTGGTACCTGCAGCTGTTAAGCTAAACCCTGGCAAAAGAAAGGGCAGTGCCATCGCTGCACTCTGGTCTCTAGGAGGATGGGGACAAGGATGGAGACAGCCATGCAAAATCCAAAAAGCAGAAATGCTGCAGACGCATCTCACTGCAAAAGTGGTTTAAGATTATGGGGTAAGAGATTCCAGAGCCTGCAACTAAACACAAAACTACTGTTAAAATGAGAGTGCAAGAATACAGAACATCCTCATTCCTTCTAAACAATCTTTTTTTTTTTTCCTTTGATGCTTCTCAGCAAAAATGAAGATATTACACTTAAAGAGAAGTTCGCTTTCCTCAGTTGCTACAGTCCCTCCACACAGCAGGTACCAAAATGTTTAATTCCATGCTTGTTTGGGCTCTGAGAACAGCTGGGGAAAATATCTCTGTCTATATCAGAAAGTTTTTCAATCATAGGGTTTTTATCACAGGATTTTTCTAATGGGTATTTCTTCACCAACTCTTTCTTTGAAAGCATACAGAACATACTGCTACCCTGTTATTTCCTTAAATACTCAATTTATATGGAAAATATTTCTTCCAAAAGCCCTTTGTAAAAACAGCCCTCTTCTTAAAGTCTAAGGACACACTCTGAAAAATTACCACAATATGTGATTTACCATGGGATCTTCTTAGCTCATTTTGAAAAGAAATAGGGAAAAAAAAAAATATCTGTCCTGGCTTTAAAGAGGTGCATAAAGCACCTCTGGTATCAGAAGAGAGAGTGCTATGCTTGGGAAGAAGCAGGGAAACATCTGACTGTGAACAAGCCAATTCTCCATTTCTGATCCCTCAGCACAAATGAATATATGCGAACCACACTGAGGACAATATTAATATTACTTTGGAAGCAATTTTACATTTTTAGAGTGCACTATAAAAGTCTACCTCCATTTCTAAGAGGACCTGTCTCAGAAAGATACCCTGATTATTCTCCATGTAGCTGAGCTTGTGGGTGTGGGATGACTCTGCAGGTCAGCAGATCTTCCGGTCAACAGCATGGACCACACTCAAGTTCAGTATTTTGTTTCTGCCACAGAGTTCAGCAGTTAAGCAGCGACACTATGCAGTAAGTAATCCAGACACAGGGTTATTAGAGGGGCTGGTGTCACACAGCAAGATCTATTGCTGAAAGAAAAGATGTATTAAATCTTAACAGTTGTCTCATCTGTCATTGGGAGCTGCAGCCCCTGAGTACTAACAAAAAAAATGGTTTGTTTCAGAAACCCCCAAAAAGACCAAGCTTTCCATTCCTCTGTTACAGGATCAAAAAACCCCAGAATTCAAAATCTAAGATTTTAATTTCAGCTGAGATGCAAAAAGGTACCTGGTTAGTTAAAGCATAGGCCAATCTTTGCAAGCTTATTAAACTTGAAGAAAATAGACTTTGTAAAATACAGCTCTTCATTTCATATAGTGTGTGCTGTTCGGTGTAATTTGCATGCAAAAGCCAGGAGAATGTGATTAAAAATACCCATCTAGAGACACAGATGAAAAACTTCAAACATTTTCTGATTCCCTTCTGTTCCACTCATTATTTCAATACCTCACTACAACAAAGGAATAGATAACACTTGTCCTTGACATTAGCCTAAATTATCTTCGGTGTGCAACACAATACCTATTAAATTAGGCTTATTTTAAAGCAACATCAAGGTCTGTTTAAGAGGTAACTCTGTGTACCTTTTGCCTTTCATATAACACTTTCTTTTTTCCCCCCCAAGAAACTTTTCAGAGGTCTTAAAAACAGTGAAATAGGGATGGTTTTTTAACTAACTTCATTATCTAGTATTACAAAATGACAAAGAGAGAGACATTTACCGCTGGCATTTTAAAATAACAATAACAATATTCTTCATTTTGTGCATAATGACAAAAACAATCAGCACATTAGGCAATAATTCATGCCTCTCCTTCTTTAAATAAGGCTTTAAAAAAATCTTAAATGCAAACAACTGGTTGTTCCCTCGCGACTAACATTTTATATTATATTAAAATGTAACAATAGTGAAAACAATGCACCAACTTACAGTCAATGAGGCCTATCCTTGCAAAAGGAAGAATAAAAGGTAGTGGTCCAGCTGCACCAGGCTGATGGCAAGCGACACATACCAGGCATCCATGGAGGTTGTCCCCTCCTGTGGCATCCCCCAGGCACAGGGGACTTGACTCACCAGAATTATTATGTGAACCTATGCCAGGTAAGGAGCTTTGGTCTTAAGCAAAAGACACCCAACAGATAACATTGATAGTCTAGAAAGGGAGAGAATCCCAAAACTGCCATCCTACAGTTCTTCCTTAATACCTTTACATTTTCTACAATCAAGAGGACTATAGTGATCTCTGTCTGAAGAAATAACCGCCTGGTGCGTCCACATCCAGATGGATATCTGCCTACCATGCACCGTAACCTGCCAGGAGGAGATAGGGCCTGTGTTTATTTCCCACAAAACACCAAGTTAAAATAGTAACTGAACCCCGGGGAGTTTCACTAAAACCTAGGCTCCCAACACCAAAACCATTTTCAAAACGATCTGGAGCCACATTTTCAACAGTAATTTGACAGATAAGGTTGCAGTAAAGCATCTCACTTATTTTCTCCCCATAAAATCATTAGAAATCAGATGCCAAAGATATTTTTGAAACTCTACTTTTAAAAACTGCCTGGTGGCTTTTCAAATCTGACATCTAAATACTTATGAAAATAAACACCAGCAGGGAAAAAGAAAAAAAAAAAAAAAAAAAAGGAGCAACAGGAAGAAGGGAAGGGTAAGGAGGGAGGACCTCAGAAGGAAACTAACTGGTGAGTATCATCACATCCATCTTCAAAACACATTCACCGATTCACCGGAAGTCAAGTTCTTTTAATTCTGTGAAATGCAGGAATGAATAACAAAGGAGATCTCTGATATCACACTCAGGACAGTTTGCATCAGTCCATGATTCTTGACTATTTGGTGCAGAAGCCTCTACCACCTTACAGCGCTCTCTCTTTACGTAGGAGATGCAGCACTCAAGCATTATAACCGAAGCACTGAAGCAACAAGAACATAAATTGGGACATTTGATGTAATTATACTCCTAAATAATTTAGTGTGAAAGCTTCAAAGACTCCAGCTTTATTTTCAGAATTCATTCTGAAAATTAATTCCCTAAATCACTGTGAAAACTGGGACTGATGCACCTACATCACCTAAATGAGTCCAAAAAACATTTTTTAAAAAAAGAGTCACTCAAAAGAGAAATTAAGTTTCTATGCACAATCATTTCAAGCTACCAAACTTGGGAACACACTATCATTCTTACACTTTACCTTGACTCATCCCATATCCATGAATACATTTTCCAGCACAATATAAGTGTCACCCAACCTGAAGAAGGAGATAAGAAGCATTGCCAAAACCTGTCAGCTTCAACCTGTAGACAAGGAGCGCACTGAAAGCTTTGAAACAGATCCCTTCCTCCTTGTAGACACCCTAACTCCTCCCCATCAACTCTGGGATGATCTAGCCTCTTTGTTCCTCCTCTTTTCTCCCCTAGAAAACCTAAGGTTTTGAGTAGCTGGCACTCCATACCAGGGCAGCAGGCCTATCTCTGTTTGAAGTATCTATATTATATTTCGTAGCGAATTCAAATATTGTTGTAAGGTTATTAAAATCATTCATGATTTTATCTGTGCCAAATGGATCATTACACTGTCAACACTCATCTTTATTATGCAAAAATATGCAGAACTTAACATCTTTTGTTGAGCTGGCAAAACAGTATATTCAGTAGTAACTCTATTTTTCATTAAATTTTGCACAAGGTTAAAGCATGTGTAGAATCTGATTACCAAAGGCCCCATTCAGAAACATCACAAAAAATAAGCTGACTTGTGCAGCAAAAGATTATTTATTTTAAACCTACAAACAAATAAATTCTTCTTGAGTAGTGCTCACAGAGCTAATGGTATTCCAAATCCTTTATAGTTTCCTTTAATTTTCACTATAAGATATTAAAAAAAAAAAAAAGATCTTTCAGAACCCAATATTCCCTTTCAAACACCCTTAAAAATATAGAGAATGGAAGTCCCTGAGGGCCCAGCACAAAGAAAAGTTGCTTTTCTTTTTCAATAGCTGAGAAAGTCTCGGCTATCCCAAGTTCTTGAAAATCACCATGTATTTGGGAGGACTTTGTTGCTGAGTTTCATCTCTTGGTAAATTATACAGAAAAATACAATCAAAGCAAACCAAACAAGTGCTCACTCTGCTTCCACACGTACAGCATAGTTGGGTATTTCATTAGGTTAATGTCCATTTGAGTGAGATTTGGTGATTCTCTGCTGATTTGTGATGATTTAAAAAAAAATAGCATTTTGCTTTAAAATATTTCCAGCTTTAAAATATTTCAACCAAAACAGAACCACAGATACAGCTGAAGGGCAACTTGAGGAAGCTTGCTTTGCTTTGCCTGGCAAGGGACAAGCATGGCCAAACAGCGGGGGGCAGAGAGCGGAAGACCTAGGGAGGACAGGGTTGATACCATGGAGAGAATTAGGACAACTGCAGGTGTTAAGGTTGTTTGGTTCTTTTAACATGTTTGGGGAGAATAAGATTATTTTTTTTCCTTTACTCTCTTTTAAGTGTTCTTCTACACACACTTCACAATCCTGCTTGATGGAAACTCTCCGTAGGTGCCAAGGCTACCGCCACTCTCACCTCTTACCTTCCACTCCTCTCCACATGTCTTCTAGCAGAAACAGAAGTGAATTTGGTCTGGTTACCTCCAGCATAAGAATAATTTCTTGGGAAACTCCAGACACCTTGAAATAGCTTTTCTGACTCACTGTGTTATTAAGTCCTCATGTAATTCTTCTTTCTTTGTACTTCTCCTGCCAGACTCGATCTTTGCAATTGCATGAACGTTTGGATAACCTTTTTGGGGTGCAGCCTGTAGTTTGGTACCACACAAAGCAGATGTATTGCAAAAGGCTAACACAGGTAGCTGGGTAAATTATGCTGTCAAAAGCGATTACCATTTAAAAGGACTAAACAGAGGAAGCAGATAATACCTCCAAGATCTGTTTATAATTAAAACATCCTAGTAATTAATATTAAAAGGAACAGACTGAAAATGAGAGACAGCATAGCTTCTAAAGAGAATAGGTTTTATGTTTTTAATTAGGGGTCACCTTTTCTGATGTGCAAGATCAGTTTTAAATTACCTGCCTCACTGGAGACCATTCACTTACTAAAACAACTCTGCCCACACAAATATGAAAAAATACGCATTTAATCAGAAACATTTATGCATTCATTACTTTTTCAGACATCCTTGCTTTAAGATAATCTTGCCCCTCACTGAAAGCAAATCTTATTGCAGTCTCTATGCCTAATTGTTGTATCCCAAATGATTTCTCTACTTTCCAAAATAATTACCAAACATTATATCATCCAGGTTAAAACAGTAAAAGAGCATCAACACCGAAGCTCATAAGTAGGTAAAATGAATAGCATATACCAGGAAAGTCTAACGCGTGCAGCCTTTGCACATAAATCAAACCGCCTTATGCATTCTGACAGCTCCATCTAGCCACAGCTACACAAAAGTAACTTTATCCCAGGCAGGATGAATTCATTTACATTCAGTACATACCAGCCATGACAAAAACTCTTGTGGTCAAAAGCGTCATTTCCAGAAAGGCTTTACTAATTGTTTAAGAATTAGATTAACACTTTCACAATCGTATCTGCACTTCAGGTTACTTGGGTCTCAGAGAAACACAACATCAGAAAAGTCACATCTTTAAAGGTCCCAAAATTAGAGCATCTGGATAATGTCAGGAACAGATGCTGGGATCAGAACTTGGCAGGAATTCCTGAGATGGGAACCTCAAACATCCTGGGGAGAACACAGAGCAAAATCGGGTGTAACATAAAGATGAAAAGCGCGCAGTGACAGAGTGGGAGGGAGACTACATGCAGGACATGCACACATCTGATGGAGCAGATGAACAAGAATAATAGCAGAACAGCCAGCTGCCAGAAGAAGGGGGAAGGGAGGGAAAGCCTCCTCATCATGGAACTCCAGCAGTTTACAAATCTGCAGCTAATGGACCTCACCTACAGCAGCACAGATGGGCCGTGAGGCATGGGCAGCACCGCTGCTGATCTGCTGCTGGCTGACTCCCTCAGCTGTGCTCCATGTTAGAGACTGTGGTCAGTGAGAAGGGTAGATCGCAAAAGACAGGTGATTTTTCTCCATTTTTTTCCTCTTGCATCCATCACTGACAGCTCTAATAATCTGAGATTCACCTTTCTGTATATACTGCGGCACTTCGTGCACTAGTAAAATACCATACATATTCCTCTAGTAAACTAACTAGGTAACTAGTTCCAGATATAGCGCTTTAAGTGTGCATGTGTGTAAATATATATCTCAAAATATTAAAATAATTTAAGGAGATTAACTCTTATTTCCTTACACATTCTTCTTATTGTCTATAATGCCAAACACTGTTGACTTGGCTGGTATAAAGATCAGGCTCATTAAAAGCGACCCAAGTTTCTGACACACACAGGATGGCTCTAACACCTTCCATTAAAACAGAGACCACCATGGGGTACTGAAATACGCTTTGCTTAGACCTAACTTTGGGCACAAGTGTTTGAAAGCACTGGCCTACTACTGTGTGATGTTCACAGAGGACTAGGCAATGTACCTCCTTATCATATTATGAAATTACTTATGAGAAGTGGCAAATGGCTGAAAAGAAGCTATTTAGTGTTTTAAGTTGTAGCTAATGCAAGTTACAGATCACTGATAAAGCCTTTTGTCCTTAAGCTGATCTAAATTAAAATTTCAAATGCTGCTAGTTTACCAAGAGTATTTGAGGTTCAAATCCTATGCTAAGTCCCTTAAAACTTAAAAGTTTCAAATATGTAATAGTTTCATTTTACACATAATTCCAGAATAATTAATGCTGAAGAAAAGGAGATTAGTCCTCAGAGGTGGACTCGTGCAGCTGCCTCAAAATGCAAGCAAGAAATGTAAATCTGCCATATTGCTGTGCTCATCCCAGGACACACACAGGTGTTTGCCCCAGCTAACGGCACCACGTGGCCATGGCTATCAGTCCAGACTGGAATTTTACTAAATTCCCTTAGAAATCACACAGGAAAAACTCCAGTTCCCACTAAATGACAGAGCAAATGCTCCTTCAGCTTGGCAGAGGTAAGTGGCAGCAAGCAAAGAGAAAACAACAGGCAGAGAACAAGGGGTGCACGTCCCCCCAGTCTGCCCACGCTCGCTGCCAGCCACACAGTTGTTACAAAAATAAAAATTTCACATGCAGAGAAGGGGAAAAAAAAAAACAAAACCAAAATCAACTTAAAATCCTAAACTCTTCCACAAACATATATATAATATTAAGCACATGAAAGCAGAAATGCTACTAGAATTTGAGAAAAAAACATAACCAAGCAGAATACTATTTTACTGCACTCCAATGACTGAGTCACTCCCTGCCACAACCGTCCTACTCTGGATGTTTTGATACAGACATTTCTGAGGTGAAGGGGCGCGAGGGGGGGTGGGGGGTGGGGGGGGGCAGGGGGGGCCTGTGTGGCACTGAGTGTTTTTAAGGATGGGTTTGGCCCCCAGACTAGAAAAATAACTTTGTCAGAAAGGCAAATGCCTCCTGGACTGTCTTAGCCACCCTTTCGCATTCACACATAATGGAGAGATAGGAAGGAGAGAGAAAGCGGGGGAAAAGAAAAGAAAAAACAGAGGAGAAAGAGAAGTTACACTGTACTGGAACATGATCAAAAAAGATTTATCACATATGTCATTTCTAATTTGGCACTGATAGCTTAGCATTGTTCAATACAGATATTTTACGTTCTCAGATGCTTGTTCAAAGACTGCATCCCCAACACCACTCAGAGATGAGTGGAAAATAAGCACACGTGCATTTTACATAAGGGAAGAAGAGCGTAAGCATTTATTTAAACCACAGATATAGCATGACTCCATGTACCAGTCAGCGGACATGTAACAAACTTTTTCCTCTGGAAGCCTGTATATTAATGGCATTAAAAGGTAGCGAGGGGCTCCAGGGTGGGAGCAGGTGGCAGCAGCACAGGTAGTGATGCCGAGGCAAGGGGAAGTCTCAGAGCCACGGGACGCAGGAATGGAGGGTTTCAGGACCAGCTCAGAAGGACCATAGAGGGGCTGCAGCACTGGAATTAAAGCATGTGACTCAAGGTCACACACGCTACCAGCACAGAGAAGATAACAGTGATGTATCACAGTCAGCATATACAAAGCAGGCCTCTCCCTCCATGGTGGGATTTAGCAGTCATTAGTTTATAGCTGAGATTTGGGGAATGACTTGTGCTGAGGAGCAGGCATGACAGTTGTTTATTGTGAGCCAAATTAATTCTGCCCCCAAAAAGGCTACTGTGGCTCATCCCCCCTCACTCCCCCAACAACTGCCAGAAAGCTGCAATCTTCATCTGTCATCTTGCATAAAGGAAGTTTAGTTTATGAGTTTATTTTGGGTCTGTTATCAGCTATACTCCTTCAATTCTAATTTAGCAAATTATATAGAAGATGCCCAGGCAGATCACATCAAGGTTCTGATATGTGAAGTATCTCTGAGAAAACAACTGAGCACCATCGTTTTGGTTTTCCAGCACTCCCTCCCACAAGCAAACTTTAGCTCCACTTGGGGCTATTTATGTGCTGGTGTCGCTCCACTCCCAGTTGAGTAGAGGGACTTCCTTGAGTATCCAAACGCCTATAGTCGGGGAGCAGCAGGTGAAACTAGTCCTAACTAGAAGAAACTGCAGCCCTGGTGTGAATCACTGGAGAGCTGAAGCACCAAGCGTTCAAGAGGACAAGTGTTTTTAAGAACTCAATTCAGAGTTTTGCATTGCTCTTCTGAGCAAGAATACAGTGCATGTCCTGGCACAACACACCTCCATGCAATATGCGCTTGATGCTTCCCCAAACAGGTCCTGGACCATGGTATATGCCCAGGCCAGAAGGACATGTATGGTTTGTACAAGGAGTACAGCTGCTGCACAGAAGTGGAAAACCACAGGGAATAGCGGGTGAAGAAATGCAAAGCATGCTCATCTTTTGAAAGCACAACTTGGATCAGACACCAAGCCCCTCCAAAATAAAATAAAATCACTTTTGAGGCCTGTGAGCAGAAGCAATAAACAGTTCAATATAGGCTGCTTTAAATACTGCATTGAAAGTACACTGGAATCTAATCTACGCTTTGCTGATCCTTATAAATTCCACTTAAAACCAAAGTACTTTTCCATTCAACTTACAGCAAACATTTCCTAGAAGGCCCTGAATTTAAGCCTTCATGTTCAGATACAACTCCAGTGCTATTTTAGAACACTTTTTAATTTCTATGAAATAGAACTATATTGAAAGAGACAAAATTAAGGATATTTAACAGCACTCTTGCCTCTTCACTGTGCTCATTTGATCTTAGAAATCCAGTAATACGGCAGACTCTAAAAAACGCCCCAAAAACCAGTACCTACAGAACTATTAGAATGCATTAAAAAAAAAATAAATTTAACCAGACTTGCCCAGACTGATGATTTTTTTTATATCTTCTTGAAATAAATACAGAAGTAAAACATGACAGTGTGAGATTCTCATATATTTTATAATTCAAAAAGGTGAGATGACAAAGAAAAAAAATAAAAATCACTTAACTAAGGCACTGAAGCTGTAATTAAATCTCATTAGAAACACACACATTCAACCCAATGATTTTACTTCATAGCATCAAACTCAGCAAGTTTTTTGTTTTTTAATTGGTTCATTAAAACTTCAGTGTACTTTACATACAAGTATGTCAGGTAGAAACAACTCAGACTGAGCAGATAGAGACGACAGTTTTCAAAATTCTTCTTGCAAGGTTTACATGCAGAGCAGTCAGACAAGGAAACTGCTACAAGTTTCAGTGTTGGCAAAAGGCACTTGATAGTGGAACCTGAAGGGATGCTTCAGCTTCCTCCTTCCTCTAATCCCTAAATGACTGACTTCATCTCTCACTTTCAGCCCCCTTTGCTAAAAAAATAATTTAAGACCAATGATCAAATCTGAGATGAAAGACTTCAGATCAATGTATCACTTGTCTGCTCTGCTTCCTAATGGAACTCTCAACAATGGGAGTTGGTTGATTAAAAATCCAGAACTGCAACTCCCTCCATCATAACCACTTAAGTTCAACATGGGGCAACTCTCCTGGAGAAAAATGTTATTATGTTATTATGGAGCCAGTGGGCAGCACAAAGCCTACTCTTTGGTCTGAGAGAATACACACACTAGTTGGCCAGAGCTGTTGGCCTGGGCTTCTTACCTGGACAGGAGCCTCCTGACTACCCACGGAAGGGCAGCAGACTCCCACATTTCCACTATGCAGTGCTTTATTTGCCAATTCCACCAACACATGCTCCCTTCAAAACCAAAGAAAAGAGAGATGGCCAACATAAGCACAAGCAGAGGCATTGCAGGAGTAGAAAAAGAGAAGAGCTACCTGTAGGACATGTGACCAAAAGCTACTGTGGGTAAACAAAGGTCCTTTATAAACTCCTGCTCATACCTCTTCCTTTGAGGTCCAATTCATCAAATAAGAAAATGGAGACTATGCATAAAACTTCACTTTCTGTGTTAAGTCATTTACCTGCAATAGGTACTAATTGTGGTTACAAACTAAAAGGTTTCATATACTTTCAAGATACAAGTGTGACTATATTCAGGATATATATGCTTCACTGAGACACACCAATCACTCCTGCCAGAACCCAGTTATCAACACCAGCTAAACCTAAAGTAGTAGCGTTTCACATATATACTGTAAGACGTCTTTCTGAGACCCCAAAGTCTGGGATTTTGCAAGTCTGTTAGCAGAACAGCTAGCCAGCAAGAAGCACGAAGTACTAAATTACTTGGCACCTATTCAGCAGCCAGCCATACTTCCTACAACCTGTGCATCAGAGTCTTCTACACACTCAGCTCATTCTGTTTAGATCCTGTCATGCAGCAGACTTAACTTTGCAAATTGTCCTTAAGACTAAACTATTTTAAAAATGCACTGAAGTTCATTTTCGGTATTTTTTTTTCAAGGAGAAGCATTGCTTAATTTCAGACATCAATCTTAGGTTCTTGTTTTGAGAAGCCAGTCTCTGCACACCAGCAGGGAATTCTGCGTGCCTGATGCCGATGGACTCTCTGGAGGATGTAGGTCTCTTCCACTAGCAGTACAGACATGAAAATACCAGCTTAACTTTAGCACAATTCAAATACCTAAAATTAGGCACCATAAATACCCATCACTGTTACTCAGCTGCAGAGGTATTTAGGAAATGGAGAGGGGCACATTAAAAAAAAAAAAAAAAAAAAAAAAAACCAAAAAAAAAACCACTGTAAATTTCCACTAAGAGCTGTACTTCCAATTATTAAACTATTAGATGTTAACAGATATGAAAACTGCCATCAAATATCATTTACAACATATAAGGAACATTAAATCTACACAACTATGTTAAAAGAGGAATGACCATAGTAATGCTGTGCATCACCTTAACCACATGGCCTGAATAAGGAACAATTGACTAAAAGACTACAAAAACGTGATTTATGAGACCAACATGGCTGTTAATACAGTGTCCACCAGTTTCTTTCCAGACCAAGGCTAATGCTTTAAAGCTAATCTGAAAGCAAGAAACAAAAGGTTACAAATTGCTCATAACACCATGTGTTCTATGATCCCATTTTCATTTTGGAGCAATAGTTTGAACCGCACCAAAATGACATGGTAGGTCATTTTCACATCTTTGACTCAGCAATCTAACACGAGTTGACTGTGCTTAAGTAAAAAATGAACACGCTACAGACAAAAATTTGGATGCTAGGACATCTTTACTCCTGTATACATGAAAAGATCTTAGATTATCTTGACAAGTGTCCAGCTGCATTAGTCGCATAGGCAATCAGTCAAGTGTTTATTGGTGTCACACAGAAGACTATGTGGAAAACTACAGCATCATTTCAGTTAAAACACTGAAAGCAAGTTAGGAAAAATTCCCATTAAAAGTATAATCCCCAAAACCACGTACATGACATATGTAACCGTAATCACTGACCGCCTGCAGGTCCTAGTGTGACCCACAGCGGTACTAACCCTCAGGAATGATATGCAGTCTAGACAAAAGCTGAAAATAATAAGGGGCTGTCTGCCCCAGTTTCCCTGAAATTGTCCCCAAGCAGAGAATAAATTGATGATTTGATTTTTTGCCACTGAGCCCCATGCTACTCTTGGCTGAAACCACCCCTCCCAGGCATTTACAAGGAACACAGCCCAGTTTTTGTTTGCAGGTTATTTTAGATACAAGCTAGTAATACAACCAAGTATAACCACCTTCCTCAGTGAATAACCCCACTCAGTATCTCCATCACACTCTGATAATCAACTAGGAAATAATTTCTTAACGAGGGCAGAGCTGACACCACAGGCCACATAAGGGACTGCAAAAGCAGGTAGATGCCTAGATTTAGGACTCCAGATCTGTCTGTCCATTATTAATGATCCATCTACTTTGCTCTTGTGCAATACGAATCTCTTCAAGCACTTTGAAATCCCATGCACAGGCTGTTTTCCATGAAAGACCTACAGCCAAAAGTATTAGGCTAATTAGGCGGCTGAGTGGAGAACAGATTCAGGCAGCTGAGAATGACAAGAAGCAAAGCAACACATATGGGCAGCGATTCCTTTGCCCATGCCATTGTCACCAGGCAAGAAATCAGGAACACATTCTGACATTCTGCAACTGGACAATGAGAAAACGAACGAAAAATTAGAGTAAACAAACACAGACTGCATACCCTATGTGCCACAAGCCAGCCAGCACCAAGAAGGGCACGTCTGCCTTACTGCTACAGGGCTGTGCCCACCATGGAGATGTAGCCACATCCCTTGAAACATAATGGCTTGAGTCTCGGCCCGCCTCCACACATATGCTAGATACTTCTGTAGTCTCAGGATGCATTATTCCTCATCCCCAAGTCAGGCTCCTCAGAGTTTGCAGCACGCTAAAAAGGCTTAGGATGCCTACGCAGTTACCACTTGTTACACACTGCACCGGGCTCGAATCAGCCAGTTTCTCTACACCAGATGTCCCAGAAAGCTTATTTTCCTATAAGGCTATACTTCACTGCAGACTTTTCGTTAAAGTTTAGATCTCCTATAACATGGATGGAGAAAGGTTCAAACCTCTCAAAATACAGGAAACAGGGAAACATCCCAAGTGATGGCATCTCCAGAACAAGTGGATGTCTGTGTTCACAAAAAGACATAGTTGTGTTTGGTTTGGTTTATGCATAATCCCCAAGGAATTACCAGTGCTCATCTAACAAGCAGCTTGCAATGTACCACTGCAAATAAATATATTTCTTTTATTCTCCCCAAAATCAGCTTAACTAGCTCTCATTCTTTTCATATCATTTTAGACAGTTAGTGTATTCTCTTCCCACTGGACAGAGAATGAACACATTATCTGTCCATCTTACAGGGCCCCTGACAGCCAAATAAAACATGGTTATTACTGTCAGAACTCAAATGAAATATTCTGAACATGGCAAGAAGTTATTATCCTGATGTTCAGAAGACAAGCTAGAAATGGAAAAGGGAAGGAAAAATATCTCCCCCGCTTTTCTAGGCTTTTGTGGGGAGATTAGGTTATTCTCTTTTGCTTGTTGAATTAGATTTGGGTTGGTTGCTTTTCTTCTGTGTTGAAATATCTCTGTTGAAATGAACTATTCCTTTAAGACGACGCAGGATATGATTATTTTTTTTGTAATCAAAACACTGATAAATGAGTAAGCAATTATTTTTTCCTTAGGAAAAAATTGTAATATTACCTAAAAATTTACGTCTTAAATAAACATACTAAATCAACCAGGTAATGACATTTCAGTGCGCAGTAAAATTCACGGCAAGTAAGATTTGTGATATGACAGATAAACCTAGAAGTACTAAACAAAAGCAGTCACCTTGCAAATCTCTTTCCCTGCTGCAGTTAAAAAAAAAAAAAGCCAACAACCACCACCACTATGGGTGACATGTTCATATACAAAGGTTGCCTACTTTAACCAGGTTCACCTATAATTAGGCAGCACAATCTACTCCGCATAATAATGTGAAAATGTAGAACGATAACGGAACAGTGAAGAAAGGGAAAGGGAAATATTTTTCCTGCATACTCATATGGTGGTAGAAGGTAGAAACTGTAGATCAGTGAGCTCTCATCTCTCCCAGAACACTAGTGGGAGAAGAATTTTTATTTCTTACGGCTTCAGAGGTGGAGAGCATCCAGTATGGTATGGGGCCAATCTCACTGTAGCCAGCTCCCAGGGACTGGTACCAGGCAGCTATCACTCATGTTGCAGTCAGCAGCTGCCAAAATTACAGTTGTCTCCAAAGGGTTTTTCTCTGAGCATCCTTACTTTCTAAAGTCATCCACAGGGATCAATACTGTTTGATGGTGAAATCACATCCCTCGATAGCATGCACACAAAAATGGCATTAAACAAAATTAACTATGTAATAGCATTCAGCAGCAGGCCATTTTGACATTTGAGCAGGTAAGTCCACTGATACCTTCTATGCACATTAAAGATACAGCTAGGTCGATGTGGAAAAGCAATTCTCAAATGTTTCTAGAAAACCAGGCATTTACTAAATAAATGTAAAAAACAAAACAAAACAAAAAAACTCCAAAAAAAAAAAGAATGAACGAAAGAAAGAAATAAAGAAAACATTACCAAAAAAAAACCCCAACACCCATCAAAACAGACAGCTGTACTAGATCCATCCATCCCAAGTGTGCTGCCTGTAACAACCTTCTCTAACAGATGCCAAGAGAACAGGGCAAAAATACTTCCTATCTCCATTCTCTAGTGACTTGCAGCTCAGGGACATCCTAAGCCACGCACACCATCTCTGTGTCTAGACTCGTTAAGCCAAAATTAAATACACATCTATAACAAATATTTTATACAAATATTTTGAAAATTACCTAAATCCAGACTCTTGGATTTAGTGGTGTTTATGCCACATTTTCACACCTGATCAGATCTCTCTTTTGAAGCACTGCATTTTAAAGCAAAACTTCCAAATTACAAACCTAGCAAGTTCTTTCTCTAATTTTTCTACAACAATCTGTATTAAGCTGATCCATACAAACCTCAAAATGTGTTGCAAATTACTCTGGACATCCAGTATGTGCGATAACCTCAGGAATAACCTTGCAAGCCCTATTTAGCTCTAAAGACGTCACTGTGTTTCTTTTCAAATTTAAAGACTGTTTATTTATACCAATAAAGTAATTTTTACATTGCATTGCTGCCCTTTCTGGGTTACAGAAACTCTGAAAAAGTACCAGATAACAGCTTCTGGCAGCGTGAGAGCTAGTATCATCAGCCAGGTGCAACAGTCATTTGCGGGAACTTCTTCGAAGTTTACTATATTTGCATTTTAATATAGTCAGCTCTGGTGCTGTAACAATGCAAAAGAATTCATATCTAACCTCATTTTCTCATAATGCAGAAGAATTACACAGGTTTCTTTCAGAGGTCACCTCCAGAATGCAGGTCACTTGCAATGCATTCACTTTGCTCATTCTCTTGGCCTTTCTGCAAAGTCTCAGTGCACAATGAAAATGGTGACAAAAATAATGAAGAGCTGCTCTGAACTTTGATGGGTTTCACTGCACTTCAAGGCACATTCAGAGGAAGGGAGGCACCTCCTCCTGTGACAATATAAGTTTTGCAGTCACACAACCATAGGATTATCAAGTATTTTCTCCTGATCTGCAAAGTGATAAATAGTTTTTCAGCCCTTAACTGTTTAGAGTACAAATAAAACAGCAGGAGCACAACTGTTATGTTGTAAGCGATACTGGTTCTCATTACATGAAATCATATTAAGTTGTATTTGTATTCCTTTCTGAAGGAAAAAAAAATAACAAAATAAGATTTAAAAACCTTTTAAATATATCAAAGTACTTTGCAAATAAGGTTTACAAGTTCACTTTCTATGACACGATTAGAAGTCTTTCTATAAAACCCAGAAGTTCTGGTATTGTAATTGCATCATGCCTTTCAAACCAGGTACCTCATCATATATTCTACAATTGCTTTTTTTATAGGTCTACAAAAAGGAGGGGGGAGGAAACCCAAACCCCAAATTTACAGCGCTGTGGCGATTTTTAGTAAAAAAAATGTAGAGGAAATATGCTTTAAAAGTAACCAAAAGGTGTTGGAAAAATTAAAGTTAAATTGTTTCTTGTCCTAGCACAACAGCACAGTCTTGGAAAACTGAAATTCTTACTCAAGATCAAAGTAAAAATTGCTAAAGCACAGATTCAGCAAAACCTTGAACACTTGACAACTGTATTAGTTCTGCTATATATACTTTTTTAAGTCTATTTGAAAAGTAGAACTTGAATTAGCTTTTCTGAACAGTTCTTTCATAGTAAACCAAAATATCACTGTTTGTTCCACTAAGTTGGGGGGGGGGGGGGGTGGGGTGTCTTTTCATAAAAATTAACCCTTTCCACAGAATTTCCACCAATAAAAAAATATTTGGGACTATGAAGGTTTTATTACGGTGTCTACTTTTTTTTTTCCCCCCACAATTTCCAATATTCTGTAACTAAATTTTCAAAAAGACAATTATGAAGTATACATACAATAGTAATTTCCATGGTCCTTGTCAGAGGCCATTAGTTCTGTGAAAGCCATCTTGGGTGAGAATCTATAGGGTTTACAACATCTAATTTTATGAAACATAAGCGTACATCAGACAGCATCTTACAACCTATTTGAAACAGAGTTCTCCAAGTTACTTAAGCAATTCAACCACTGATATAATTAATTTTGATGTAAATCTCTCTCAGGGACTTTAATGAGCCAAGTCAGGAAAATCCAAATTAAATTAAAGAAATGTAAACCGGCTCTCAGAAGCTTGTAAGTAATGATGTTAACAATATTTGTCCAATACTAACTAGAAACTACACATTTTTAATAATTTAAAAAATGTAGTTAGTTCTTGAAGAAAAATACATGTTCTCAGGTATTCCTAGAAATTTTTTTGAAAGATTCAGTTAAGGGGATTCAGCAATAAGACACGATGGTTTTGCTTCTACATTATGCACCCACCTCTCCTACTGTTCAGAAATCAGCACATGACATAGTGTTGGGTCTTAAAGTCCGGGAGGGATGGGAGGGGGAGGGGGGGGGGGGGGGGGGGCGTGGTGGAAATGAGGGCATTTATTTCCAGACTTCTTCATATCCCCAGGTGAAGTCATACACTTCTTGTACGGGACTGGCATGCTCAGAGCTACGCCAGCCTCCTCCACTGCAGGCTTCTTGGAATAAGAGAGAGGGACAGCTTAAGAACCTGGGAAATCAACATCCAGCCCCAAAAAACTGACAATTACAAACAGCGCTGCTGCATGAAAGCATATGCTGAAGCAAAATGGATTGAAAGGCAGAACTGCATGCAAAGACAGCAAAATCTCTTTTCACAACCAGTAAGAATTCATGTTTTTTTCCCCAAATGTTACACAGGAAAAGCAAAAAAGCAAAATGAGTAAGGCATTATCAGTCCAGACTACAATCATATATGAGGGTAACCTCACATATACCAATGTACAATTAATAAACTGACTCATTTCAAATCTATCTTATATTTACAAAAAATGCTCATTCCACCCAGATGGAGCCTCCAAGTGACCAAGACCAGGGTCTATAAAACTATACCATGTTTCAGGCCAGACACAAGAACATCAAAAATTTGGTAATTCCATCTTAGTAGAGCAGCATGATAGATGGCACTTTTATGCTGTAACCTAATAAAATACCCTCTTTTGTCCCTCCCACCAGAAGAATATTATACTTAAAAGCATGATCTAATTAAAAATACCAGGGGATGAATGCAGTCATTGGTTTGTATCAGAGAAGCCCCTGTGCAGACAGTGATCCCAACACACCACAGAGCCGCACCTACAGCTGAGGAGAGGTCCATGTACCTGGCTGCTCCCTAGCTTCCCAGTTATGCCCTCAGGACAGAGTGGTGATTAATACACTCAGTCTAATGGTAAAGTAAGTGAATCAGCATCAGTAAGTTCCTCACTTGAAACATGAAAGAGAGTTTGCTTTCAAAAAGGTCTTCAGGCTTCAGAAATCTCTGCAAGGAACGATGCCATAAACACTTCTCAAAAGCCTTCAGCCCTTTGGCAGACCAGCAGGAAGACCACCCTGCATTTTCTTACAGGCTAGCTCTATTTGCAAGACCAGCTTGAAGATATCAGCTGAAGGGGTTTTTGACTGTCCACCTCTGTCTCTGTGAAGCACCCACACCGTGCCAGTCTACACAGCTCCCACAGGTGCAAAGAGGCTGCAGGAGCAGCAAGAGCATGTGGTGACCCAGCACCATACCCCACAAAAGACATCTAGCTATTTCAGAGCAAGAACAGCAGTGTAAAGACAACGAGGAACACAATTCACAAGGAAGGAACTGATAGCATCACACACTCCTTGCAACAACAACTCCTTTCTGCAGCTCCCACCATGAGTGGATTCAAAAGGCAGGTGACAGAGGAGCCCCCTTGGGCAGGGGTCCCCTTCACCAGTCACCTAGGGGACCCAAATGTGTAAGAGTCGCCTGGGAGGAAGCAAAGGTTACCTGAGCTGAAAGTTTGGTTTTCCTCAGTAACACGCCTTTTACATACGGCTTCCTTTCTGAATTGCTACGGAAAATTTTCCTAATGCAGACAATGACCAGGTGTCTTACCCAGAGAGCTAAATACCATGTCCTTATCCTTTCAGGAAATACCTAACTTGTGTAAGAGGGTTACATAGATGCGAAACTAGGCTATGAAAGTCTACATATTAAGCATTTTTGAAAACGTGAACTGAAAAGGACCCTTGAAATTTTCCAAAAAGTGATGGTTCGGTAGCGTAATAATCCTGCTGGCTTTGCTGGAAGCATAGTCTCCATAAAAACAGCTGTCCCACTGAAGGCCGTGCAGCAAATGGAAATCTGTGTTTAAGGCAAACATCACTACAGGGATACACAGGAAAGCCTGAATAATTTTCTTACATATGCAGGATGAGATTTTTAATACAGGTGGAGTAAAACAAAGGTGACATCTTAATGATAATCTATTTCTGCCCTGCAATTTGCCCAAATCATTCCCTATCCATTAAGTTACCAGCCTGGAAAAAAAAAAAATATATATATATTCCCCTTTCCTCTCTCTCTGTATTGGCACAAAAGACCTGGACGTACCAGACAGTGAACTTTAAGGGCTAAAATACTCTCCTTTTCACTATTCATCTTGCAAGTATGGTGAATGAGCACAGGTCTTCAACTACACCAACCCCAACACTTAGTATTTTTCCTCCATGCTGAGGTCTGAGCCACCTTAGTCCCTGCAATCTCCTTTCCATGAGCACCAACATGTCATCCTGCCACAGATTCTGTCAACACTAGCAGAAGCTGTGACGCCAGGCAAGAGTGACAACCAAAGCAAAAACATCCATTCTGATTTTTTTCAGTTTTCTGTGACACTGAAGAAATACTTGTGGTATACATCCTTATGGCAAAAGTAGTTTATATCACATACATGAGCCAGTATGTGAGGTTTTGTTTCTGTATTATAGGAAACATTTTTAAATGAGAGAGCAGGGATAGGGAATGATGAAATAATAAAAAATTAAAGGTGGTTATAATTTAGAACAAAGGCTGCTTGATTTGTAACAAACAATTGGTCAGATAAGCAAAAAATATCCTGAAAACAGACACACTGCATATTTTATACCCTAGAATCTCTCCATTTGGTGCATGTAATTTCTGCACCCCCACCCCTGAAAAACAGAACAACTTAATATTTCGGTCCTAAAGTAATAAAACATACAAACAGCTTTATTTACTTGGGGAAAACTGATGAACCTTCATCTGTACTCAAGCTCTTTATTGCTCAGATTTGACACGGGAGTCCACTTAAAGCTCAACAGGGGTTTCTCAATAGCTCTTTGTGTGACACACTTGCTCTAGAAAAATAATTTGCTTTTGTTTTTATGTTACTGTTTCCACTTTACAGATAAAGTTAAGGAGAATCTAAGCAGCCATCCTATTCCAGAACAAACATATTTAAAGGTAAGAAATACCCAGGCATACCTGCATGTGTAGGGAAACTCCCTGGACACATTTTTACATGAAACTTCAAAAGAAGTTCAGCTATTCAAGTTTCTATATAAATGTATAACTAATCTACTTTTGCTAAAGAAAATTAGTTTTGATGAAAACTTTCTTGATGAAAACTTCCAGCTAATAGCAAAGAACACAGTTTTTCACCTATTTCACCATCTTTCCCTGAATTGGGAATTTTAACTCAGTCCATTTTTTGCCTCAGGTATGCTTTTTGCCTTTTAAAAGTGTAAAATCACCTAAAAAACCAAGGAACTTTTTTAAGTCCCCTAATTTTTCTAAGCATACTATCTTCGAGGTAGTCGAATTACCTTTTCCAGATCTGCAAGAAATCAAGCAAAACGCATCTTATCGCAGATAAACAGTCAGGAACTTCAAGGATAATACTGAAAAAGCTTTAAGGATTCCACTGCAAGCGAGCCAAATGGAAATCCTATTGATGCAGAGTAGTCACACAATCCTTTTGCATGCATCCATCCTTCCTAGATGAAGGATTTCAACTGTCAGAGAAACACAGGACAAAATGGCAAGAATAAAAAGTCTGAAAACAGAAATCTGATGTATTGATTGAGATACACAAGAAAAGGCAGTAACATTTCTATGAATTATGATTTTTCCAAAGTTATTAATACACCTTTTTTATTGCGCTCTCTCTCTTTCTAGAAATAACATGCCCAGCAATTTTGTTAAAAAGGCAGCGTTTCATTTCATAATTCACAGATACTCTTTTTATCTGCTGAAATATTATTTGCCAATTACAAACACCACCACTTATCACCAACTCTGGTACTATTAGGGTTTTTTTAATATGGTAATAAGCAACTATTCTTTCACCTTAAAATATGGGCTGCATTAAAATACAAAACAAGTTTCACAGAGAGAAATATCTTTTCGCTAAAGAATAGATGTAATCTCAGTGTAGTGATTTAATAATAGAAAATTGCCAAGCAATCCAGGGTGAAAGCTGCATATTGTACAAAATGCAAAAGAAAAGTGGACAAATGCAAATAACCGTGAAATGTTTGAAAGTCCAAAGGAAAAAAATACTTTTTATTCAAGGAGTGTCGCCCTAAATTTATATGTAATTCAACACATTGAACTCTGTGTGTCTTTAAAAGAAGAAAACAGGAAACTGACCCATATCCCACTTGATACACTTCAATGAGACTTATTAAGTTTAATAATGTTTGCTTCAGGCCATGAACAGCAATACGATATTCATCAAAGCTCACCAAATTAAACTTTTCTCCCACTTGCTTACCTCTGGCCCAGCCAATTTCCCCTAAAAGTAAATCGATTTCACACTGAGAAACCTATGAGTTGATAGAAATGCTTCCCGAAAAACACAAGAAACCAGAAAAAACACCCTATAGTATGTATTTAATTGATCTAAATTTAAAGAAACAAGGTTTATAGAGAAAGATAAAATACTTAATAGGCCAATTCAAACATTCTGAGAAAATACAGGCTTCTGAACACATCATCCCTTCCCTCATCAGTCTTCCACTGACAGAAATGTGTATATTATTTTTAACAAGTTGCACTAGACCTTAGAAAGTGATGCATTAGCAAAGGATGTATCTATCCTGTTCATCCTCTCAATAGGACAGCTACAATGCCTCTTACAACTACAGGATTATCCAGGGCTCCCTCATCTCAGGTTCCTACAGCGATGACATCTACAGCACCGAACAGGCTGCACGGATATCCACAGAACCATCAGGACCACAAACAAGTTCCTGTGCTGTGAAGTACAACAGGGAGAGATAACCTAATAGCAGGGACAGATTGCAACAGGTGGGCAAGCAGCTTCAACATACCAGGACAGGAGTGTTAATGGTCCTGACAGCTTCCATTGTTGGCAGAAATCATGACCTCCAGAAGTCAATGATGTCTGGAGGCTTTACACAAGCAGTAGGTTTTTCTCTCAAGTCTGTAAGTCTGTTGTTCTACATCTGTAGAAACCTTGTATTTATGGCAATTCCAAAGAAAGATTAAAAATGCCCAGATCCTTTGCAGAAGCCAACGGTCTCGACACGAACCATTGCCTGGTTAATGCTTTACTGCTCCTAACAGACCATGATCTAAAAGTAATAATGCAGCAATAAAAAACCCACGCCAACTGGGTTCATGTTGTATTTTGTTTTAATAGAAGAGGCAGAAGTACAGGATTACTGCTTCTTACATGGCACCAACACAGTACAGCTGTGAAAGAAAATGGCTCAACGCAGGAATGATTACAGTCTCTCAACATACTTAGTAGGTGCCTTTAAAAAGAAGGGTATTTTTCCTATGGCACCTAACAGAAGAATTGCATTCTTCGATTTAAACTGTTATTCTATACTTCAACAGATTTTCTTACTCATCCACCAAAAACCACAGATAAAAGATTAAAAAAATTACTCCCAGAACAGCAATATAATTTCACCTTGCTCACTTACCAAAACTAAAAGTGCACATGTGAACAACAATAAAGCACTTTGGAAGTAAATGTTGCTAGCAGAAAAACACAACAGATGTGGATACCATGTAGAAATGCTCACATATGATCCACAATGTGATTTGATATATTAGATTTAAGTAGAGTTTTATACCAATTCTGCAGAGAAGTATGATTTGTAATAACCATCATTTTTCAGTTTGCTCGTATTTCAAAATGTTCTGCTAAAAATCACAGCTCCTCGGTTTATCTTTATGGTTGACTGGGACTGACAAATTCAGTAAGGGTTATGTATCATTAATACCGCAATAAAAGGAAGTGCATTAGTGTGTCTAATTATTGAAAATGTTTTTATTAAACCAATGGCTCTTTGGTTTCTCTAAAAAAAAAAAAAAAATGCTGAGAGCTGTAAAACAAAGGTTGAAATCCACAATTACTAAACAACTAATATACCATAGGGTGCAAGAGATGGAAAGCATCTAGAAAACTTCCACATCTGTAGCAAAGTAGCATCTAATTATCCTCAATCTATGCAAGATGACAACATGTAATTCACATTATGCTTCCCAAGATGCAGCTTGTAGCAATGCACCATTCAAGAGACCTTCAAAAGATCTTTAAAGCGTCAGTTAAGAAGTTAAAATTGAAGCCGACAAGGAGAGCCAAACATGATGTGGTCCACAGCCCGTTAATTGCTCACAGTTTTTGCCTACTACTTAGTTAAGGCTGGTAAATATCAACTTCAGAGGCATTTAAGAAAGAAATAGTTTAGAATATGCTACATGTAAATAATTAAATGTGATAGCTCTACTCACTCCTCCATTATAATTCTACCTACTGGCTACATATTGGATCCTGATCATTTTCCTGGAATAGATATTGAAATAAAAAGCCTTAATTACTCTGATATCACTTTTATGAAAATCATGCATGATGATTTTTATTTCAAGGTGTCAAAAAGGAGAAAATGGTATTTAGATTACATACCTCCAGCATTTTACTAGGTATACCCAATCCCAATGCCAGATTTACTTTTTTTAGTCAAAAATTGAAGGAAAACATATTATGCAATTGTCGAACACTGGCACATTCATTAAAAATACTACATTGAATTTATGACATTTAAAAAAAAAATCCATCAATAAATTCCATTCTATGCTCTGCGACAATAACATACAAAATAAAACAGTCAAAATAATATAACATCTTCGAGAATAGGACTTTGAACTTTGTGTCTGTGGCAGAAGACTAGCTTCCTCCTGTGTTTCTGGAAGTCCTCAAGTATTCAGCTTCCTCCCGTAAGGCATCTTTCAGAGTTCATTCTAAGTCCACCTTCTCTGATAATAAATCTAGTACTTGGAAATCTGCAGCAATACATTTTGGCATGAGTACATAATTTGCTACATGTTTGCACACTGCTATATTATGACCTTTTCAATACTATAAGGATCAAACACTTTTTAAAATCCTCAGATTTGACATACATGTGTATGTCTCATAACAACATACTAAGGTAGCACTGTATTTTCTTCTTTCACATACTCCATTCTCTCCATAGAAAAATTTAGACATTTTCGGCTTTAGCAAAACTACAGAAATACTCAAGTACTCAAGAAAAACTGTCTAAAACAACGGGCTGTCACCTCCACCCGGGACCACCTGGTGGTCTACAAACCACTCCTAAACATGCCCACAAAAAGGAACTATAAATTCAGGCAGTGTTAATGTCCACAAATTCACTGCCAAGAGGTCTGCATTTTCACTAGGACACTCCAAAGGTCTCTGTAAATCAAAGGGAAGTGGGAAAATGCTCTAGAAGACCAAGAAAATATGCCTGTATGCAAAGACCCTGCCACTCAGTATTTGTGTTTGCATTGTCATCTTTTTCTGTTTGTTTGGGTTTTTTTAACAACCATTTACCTAGTCTTCTACTGATTTTCAGTGAATAACATAACGTGGCAAATCCTGGCAGAACCCATTGCAAATGAACTTATAAATTAATCTCAAATACAGTTATGTTTGCTGCCCAATAATGGTAACTGCTGTCACACTAACGTTACTCTGCAACTTCACCCTGGTACTAACAGGGGACCGATGTGAATCACTATTGACAGAGAGCTAAGCAGAGACTGAGAAGCCACTAAGATATCTGTTCCATCTACCTACTTCCTCAGACAGATAAGCTTTAATATAAATTATTTGACAGCATGTTTGCATCTCCACACAAACGTTCAAATTATATTATTTAGCATTCCAAGGCAACCCAATGTTTTGTGATGGAAGACAGTGCCTGCACTATTAAGACTAAAAGCCCATGCAAGTGTCTCTGGAAATCTGTAAGCTAGAACAGAAACCTGGATTCCTCAATTCTCGTCCTACATTTTATTCAATGGTGACATCACCTTTCACATTCCTACAACCACAATTTGAAAAAGAAACCACCAACACCACCTGCCTCAGCATGTCAGAAATTTGGCCCCTATATTTCTTATCCTGCGCAAACATTTCAATCTTCAAGCTGATTGTAATGCTTGCAGAATTCAAATTTCATAGGATACCTACAAAGTGCCTCCAAAAAAAAGTACAGACGAATTCGAGTCATTATCTCCAAGTCAATATATTTTATTCACTGCTCATTTCACGCAGCAAACCTTTTAAGAAGGTTAACAGAGAGGTATTTGACAAATTTGTAAGGCCTCTTTAAAGATCTGTGAGGGGAAAAAAATCAAGTTTCTTGGGTCATATTAACCAGAAGAACGCACAACATGTCTTCAAAACAGTTCTTCAGAATTCCCATCCAGCAGAATTTTTTAAATAGATGAAAAAGTGCCTGACATCACCATCACAATATAAATACCATATGAACAGGGAAACAAAAAGCCAAAAAAGAGTTTTTCAGAAGTTGCATTAATATAGTTTAAAAAAGTATTTACTGCCAGGGCTGATATGTATATAAAATGAAATTTAACAGATGTGAAACTTTAGAGTACATTGAAAATTAATATAAAATGGTTTTTTTTATTTGAAATGTTATAACTAGCAGTGCAAAAATAATTCTTAGCAAGATGCTCTTTCATACTTGGCATTATAGTGAAGACTACAGCCTGCATAAATGATGTCACAGGCACAAACAAGCCTAAAGAAATGCTACTTTGGGCCTGGCCAAGACTTCCCAGGTCAGAATCAGCAAGTAGCAGTAACAGCTAAGCTGTTTTTCAGAAATAAACTGTCCTGTTAGCCATATGCATGTGAAGATGTTTTTGTGCGTAAAATACAGTTAATGTGCGTTACAGATAACTGAGAGCCAGCAGCATAGCGCCAGTTTGCACACTTCACGCTCCCAGGACACTCAGCATCAGAGTCTAAATAGTGTGTCACAAACAGATTGAATCAGCCTGGTGGTATTTTTTGTGGTTTAGAAGGTATCCCCGAGGTTTCATAAAACAGAGGAGACACAGGTAAGTCAGGTGTTTGCCTGAACAAGAACAGTACCGCTGGGATAAAGACTGACTGTGGGACACTGTTATCCCAAATTCCAGCACACTGCCTGAAAAATAAGAAATGCTATTTTTAGATATATGCACTCATATAACTACAAAATTAATACCAGACAAAAGCAAGGGTACACATTTCCAAAACACTGGCATCTCCCAAAGACCATACGTTTATTTGGAAACACTCTTTACATCATTTTTCAACAAGATCACCAGTGAATGGCAGCTGAACCAATGCTGTCAGACATGAGGCTTGGTACATTTCTAGTTCACCTTAACAAGCATCCTATGTTTTATTCTAAATAGCTGGGTTCCACACTTGAGAGCAGACTAAACAATCACCAAACATCTCTCAGTAAAACCCCATGTACATCCAAGACAAGGATATTTATAGGTAGGAGCTAATGCCAACATGAGGGCATACTGCCCTACAGCTCATAGACGGAGACCAATTTTTCACTTTAACTGCCACCATTTATACAGAACACAGAAGGGCTGGACACGTTTCCACCTTAAAACTGAATTTTCTTGAATAGCTAAGTCTAAATCACATCCTCCAAGTATAATAGATTACGGGTTTATAATTTTCCAGACAGGACGTTAATGCCCATATATCAACAGAGACGTGAGTTTCGGCTCACAATCCAAAATCTCCCTAGAGAGAAATTTTCATTAACATTAAGACAAAAAGTAAACTACTGTAATTTAAAGGCCCAACAAACATTGTAATGTTTTCAGAAATACAAGTCCAGTATCCTCAGTAATGTTCAAGAGAAACAAACATTGCAGATGAGAAGAAATACACCCAAGAAAAACATACCTAGCAACTTTCTCTGCTGTTTCTCCTGGCTCATTCCAGCTCTGCACATGCAGCCCAAAACCTCTCCCCTCCCACACCAACAAAGACATGTTGGGACCCACACCCTTCCCACCCTGCCCTTGCCTCGCTCCCCATAACCTTCCAGGCCACACATCACCCTTCTGCCCACAGATGGTGACTGCTGGACTCCTCATGACATTAACTTCTCAGGATATGGGCACCAAGGGCCTAGGCAAGATTGGCAACTACAACACAACAAAGGTTTTGTTGGAAAAAGCAACGTGGCAATAATATTTCTTGCCTTCAGTTATCAAGGTGTGTTACAGGAGCTTCTAGATAGCAAAAAACACCACTGCCTCACATCACAGAAGACATGTCTTTCAGATTTCCATTTTGGTGGGAATATTGGCTTATCAGAACCCAATGTCCAGTTCAGAACCTGGAAATTACTCCCTCTTAGAAGACGACTCAGCCATAGAAAGTATGACTCGCACAAGAAAGCAAGCAAAAACTTCCAATGTCTGTGGGCATGTAGAATACTCTGTGTGCAGAAAATCCACCTAAGTTCAATAGGACACCTAGCATAGGTAGCTCCTGACATGCAAAAAGGTCAACAGAGTTGTGGCCTGTGCTTCATACGGGACAGCACCACATCAGTCCACAGACTAAAAGGTTACTTTTCGTACATGTCTTTCATATAACATGTCTGTGTATAAAAATTTCCTCCACAGAGCTGTAGCTTCAGTGCAAAGTGCATGTGGAGTAGCAAGACATCGGTGGGAATCTTGCTTAGGAGGGGATGTTCCGTTAACTGGAAGACAGCAAAGCAGATTACAAATCACAGAGTTGTTAGAGCACAAGCAACCCTCTTCCATCCACAGTGGCTCATACAGCTATATGGGAAGCATATGCTCTTACAATGTCAATGTTGATGGCACTCTTGTCAATAAAAAAAAGAAGGTATCTTGGTTGTAAATTAAATTGGCTTATACTTTCTCTTTTTTGTGAATATTGAAACTGTGTTTATAAGACATTCAGTTACATTTACTAAATAAGAGAAAAATACTTAAAATAGAGCTGTCTTTAAAATGTGATTAAGATCTTCATATCCTAGGTTAAGTACAGTGCAAAAATTTGAGTGCATTTTCTTAGGAGAATGATCATAAAATAGCAATGATCTTGTAGAAGTATATTACTTTCTCCCTTTATTTTTAGGACCCTTAAACTTGGGGGGGTGGGGGGGGGGGTGGGGAAGAAGACTCAAGAAAGATCACTAAGAGTTCAAAATTCCAGGAAAAATTCCAGGGCTTTAATTAATCTTTCCAAGGTAGGACAGTTCTGCTGTTCCTCTTTTTAACCTGCTTGGAAACACTGTTTTGTTTTCGTGTAGACACATAGAATAGAACAGAACGTCTTGAAAGATCTCAAATTTAACTTCATGGAGTAAGGTGCAGTGCCTTTCATTTGTTTTTTTAACCTTTTTTCCAAAACAGAAGGTTTACATTCAGACCATCTGATCACTCAACAAGCTTCCCTCAGCTGACAGTTTTTACCAATCCAGATGAACAAGAACCTTACAAGTCTGAACTGCATCAAATCTGTGCAGTAACCGAAAGATAAATGCATCAGCGTTTGGCAGCCACGACACACACACGTAAGCTATCAATCAAGTATTGCTATTGTGAAGGTAAATACGATCAAACTTTACAAGGTGAAGCTTTGGTTTTTCGTCTTCTCCCCAGTCTCTATGCATTATTTTAAGAAAGAATCACAGCTACAGATACCCTTATCATGTGCTTGCAGAACCAAAAGGTCACATCCTGCAAAACAATGCAGAAGCTCTGAGATAACAGGATGGCCACTTACTAATCCATCAAACAAAGCATGTCATATTTTTATCATCATTGCTTAACTATCGAGAAGTTGCTTTTTTCCACTAAAGTCAAAGAGATTTAATTTTTTCATATTCTTCCTTTAAGAATTATTCAAATAGTCTACACTAAGGTAGGAAATAAAAAGTGGAATACAAAACTGTGCTACTGTGTAAGATGCACACTGTTTCTATCGCACTGTCACACTACACTAGGATAGCCCACTATATTCTTATCTCATCTGAAAACATTTCTGAAAGAATTTTTAAACCACTCCTACAGTACCTTTAGCATTAAGCACTATTCAAATCGTTTTTTTAAAACTCAGAACCATCCTCATCATTTAATGAAAGCAGAAACATGCAATTTCATTTGCAATGGTTTTAGACCAATATAGAAACTGCAACCCACCTAACCAAATCCATACAGTGCTTCCCAAAGGGGCCATCAATGTATCGCTACTTACTGCTTGAGTGAATCTGTGATTCCCTTCACACACACGCAGACCTATATGCCCACACAGTGCAAGGTCAGGATACCTCAAAACAGAAAGTATATACAGAGCACAAACTCTACGTAAAGGCAAACCATGCCTGCACTACACACTGCCAGCTTCTCACCTATTTTTAAAAAGTGCTTTTAACTCCTTTACATGAAGGACCTGTCTTTGCCATTCCAAAGACACTACTTCTAAGCATTTTTCTTAACATTAAGTGGAATTTTCTGACAACACTTCTGCGAGAGGCCTGCAGGGTAACCTCACACAAAGCACCTACTCCAACTCAGTAATTAAAAATTTAAATACCATGTTCATACATTCACTTCCAACTTACTCTAATTTGCGCTTTGCAGCACTTAGCAAATGAACAATGTCATGATCTAATTACACAGCAACAGAAGAAGAAGAAAAGGCTGAACAATTGTTATTACTCCTGGAGGCCTCATCTGGGCTGTAACCTCGCAGTATTTAACAGATAAGCCTTGGTACAATATACCTGACATTTACATTTTCAAACGTATGTTCTATTCAACTACACTCACAATATTGGTTTAATTAAGATACAGGACATCACTGGCCAGAATCACTTCACTAAAAAGGCATATGTTAAATAGTCCTATAACCAGTATAATATAATTGAGCTCTGTCACTTGGAAAACCATTGCTTAACTAGAATCAAAATCAATATTCCCCCTTTTCACAATGTTTTTCATTTCGCTCTGTTCAATCAAAGCAGCACCAGAAATGCATACTGAGTACAGACAACTGTACCAGAGGTACACAGAGAACACACTGAGATTTAAGCATGATTTTAATGCGGTGGGTTTATTAGTAGTAATTCAACATCTCACATGACATTTAATCAAGGTTTAAAGCATTTAACTCTCCCAGTGAACAAAGACAGAAGTTTCTGAACACCATTATCAGTATGAGGCAAAAGAAACAACAGTACCCATTAAGCACAAAGGAAGACAAACATGACAAAAATGAAGAGAAACTAAAGGTCAACATTATAGGATGGAAATCAAAATACAAAACATCCATTCCGATCATTTCTACTGCTTTAGGTGCTGAAATCACGCTCTGCAGCAAGTGGCTCAGCTCACAGGGTCAAGGGGAAAATGTCTAAGTTACTATTCCTTTTTCCATGTCTTAAGGAATTTTTCGGCAAACTTTATAGTCTTACCACTCTCCGAGACAAGCAGGATAAGAAAAAAAAACCATATTCACTATAAAGTTGCAAAAAAACCCAGCAACAATGTATTGTTTTAGAAACAAAGATTGGTTTTCCTCAAAAACAATCTGTTAAAATGTCACAGAACACAAAGTGAATTAAATAACTCTCTTTGGCAGTAAAAGATGTATGTGTTTTACACAGAGGCATAGACCACTGCCTTCATTAGAGCAAGGGCTCCCAAATATCTCTGATACACAAGCTACTTCAGACTGGTATGTTGACTGGTAACGTCACCAAATTAGCACATTTAAAACAAGCTTCATTTGTGAACTCATGCATTAAAGAAAAAAAGATGGTATTTTTCTGCACATAACGGAAGGTTCTCTAGCATAAATACAAGATTTGGGGGCTCAAGACAGTGAATATCTCTGCCTAACATTACAAAGCCCCCTAGATTTAAATACTATAATGCTTTTTTTCTAGTTTTAAAATCTCTGCACAGGAAACATTCATTAAAATCTGTTAAACCCAAAACTTTATTAAGACCTTAAAATCTTTTTACCTTAAATACTGATTCCTTTGATTTCTACTCTTCAGCAAGACAGAGAGGCATAGTCTCTACATACACATTTCTTATGCAAAGTCTGTCTTGAGTTCATTAATGGCCCTTCTCCTCATTCCTAAAACACTGACTCAGAACTCTCACCCATGTACCACCTACAACCAGCCTGCCAAACGAACTCTCAAAACTCATGACAAAAAATTCCTACCTTCTGATTTTAATACAAGGAGAAGCCCGAAAGTTATCTTTATCAAAACCACTCCAGATGTCAGCGTTATAATTAAATTATGCCTTTGCTGTATGTGAGCATTCTAGTCATGAGAAGCTACACACATACATCCACAACGAAGTATTAACTTTTAGAGACTGAGACTAAGGAAAATGAAATGCATAGCAAAATCTTGTTCGTGTATATTAAAAATGCTCCTGAAACTCCATTATCACTCACCATCATACCAAAAACTGAATTCTGCACCTGGCATTGAGCACCTTTTTTTGTGTTTTGTTTTGTTTTGGGGGCTGGGGTCAGGGAGGTCAGAAGAGGTGAGTAAGATAGATATCCTAGAGCTATGAAATATGAATTCAAGTAGTCATCAGGGTGAGTAAAGGGAGGCGAGAACAGTACTCATCATTCATGGGTCATCCAAATGTTCCTTCTGCGGCTTTACTTGCATCTCAGCTAGCAAAGAAACAAGAGGAGCCTATACTCTGTAACAGCCAACTCCACTTAACTCCATTTTCATCAATACAGTATGTTAATCCCATCTTCCCCTACCATCCCAACAATCAACCTGCAATACCACATCTCATAACCCAGTTCGAAATGCTCTAAAATGATGCCACCAGCTTGTGGCAAACACTGCAAAAAGACATGCCCCATGTTGCAGCCTGAAAATAGCAGGCAGAGGTTTGGGCACCACACTCCACTCTTACAAAATGCTGTTGCTCTTGCTGTAGAGAAATGGTGGGACTCATCTCAGAGCCAGAAGAAATGGAGACAAACAGAAAAAACTCAAAAGAGAATGAGAGCATTTTCAACTTCCTTCCCTCTCAGTTTTACCCTTGAGAATGTTTTTGGTTCTGCTTCCCCATGCCTGTGCCTTACCTGACAGACTCTCCCCTGAGAATTCCTCTTATTAATACACGTAGGAGGCTTTGTATTTTCTGCTGGTATCATACTGAGAACACAACTTTTAAATAAATTGTTATTAGTAGTTAGTGACATGGTTTTAATCCTGGATGGTTTTCATACACAATCTGAACAACCTAAAATAGGCTCTCCACTGGAAAAGACATAGGAATTTATCTCTAGTTACTTAACAGCTCTAAAACATGCTTCCTTTTAAGAGCCAAAGAACTAGGTTAAGGCCTCCTTTCTGCAGGGAATGTTTAGTAATTTGCAATTTAGCTCCATTTTAATTTGGAACAAATACTAAATATTAAGGCATACTAATAACAAGTAATTACTACTATTTTGATTCTAAATTATCTCCTAAAAGGCAACTGCCCTTCTGCTCTGGGAGGATCAAAGTACTACAAACTTTGCACCTCTGAACTGGAAGTAGCCCAGCAAGGAGTCAGCTGAATTGATAAGCAGGGAACCAGCTAAAACTCTGTTGAAAAGGAGCATTTGCTGCTAAGCACAAAAACAACTTGCATATTTGCAAAACTGAAGAGCGAAAAAAAAAGCAATCTCACATTTTCCCTCAAACATTTCTCACCATCCACAGAAAGGACCACGTTAGC
Organism: Falco rusticolus; assembly: GCF_015220075.1. NCBI lineage: Eukaryota > Metazoa > Chordata > Aves > Falconiformes > Falconidae > Falco > Falco rusticolus. The sequence goes on along the minus strand of NC_051190.1, from coordinate 65,473,589 downwards.
TATGGGCCCAATTAGACTACTGCAGGCAAGCGAGTTACAACCCAATTGATGAGCTGTTTTTACTGACCAAGCATATACCACTTGCCTGCTACAAATACCTTAATTTCACCGTAAGGGCGTAGTCCAGAACACACATTTTACTTGGCCACTGTAGTAGGCTCATCTATTCTTGTCACAGGAGTACATCCTACCTGCCCTCCTGCAACCACTTCCCTGTGCTGTTTCTTTCAGGAAAGCGTTGGCTCCTTACCGTTTCCAAGTCACCTGGTTGACTTGAGTGTGTTTTGACTTTGTACAATTATAAGCATGCATTTTTCTAAATATTATTTCCTAATAACAAACTAAGGGATTGAAAGTTGCCCAGATGTCTGCAGAATACAAATGTTTGCGTACTTTGGCCCTTAAGTGGACTGTGAATACTAAGCACACCTGCTCCATAGCTGTGTTCAAAACATCCAGCCACCTGCAGCAACAATGACCAGATGGTGGCAAAAGAAGTGAAAGGAAATCAACTGTGCAACTGACTAGGAAATCAATGTATAGTCACACTAAAAAAAAAAAACAAAACAAAAAAAAAAAAAACCAACACACAAACAAACTCTGTTTCACAACCTGAAGTAGTGTTCAACACAAAAATACAAAAGGGATTGCGATAGTACAATGTGAGAGGAAAAAAAAAAAAAAACAAATGCAAAAAAGAAAAAGACCATATTTCTGGTACCTTCATTTATTTTTTTTTATAGCCCATAACCAGAGAGAAGATGTGAGCCAACGGTGGCATCATAAAGTTAAAGTACTAGAGATACCATTTCCCTTTCAGTTCTAAGCTATGTTCATAATAAATAAAAAAAAAAAAGCTTTGCCAAACATTTTCCAGTAACAACTCCAAAGGATGTATTCCATACTAAGTTACTGTGGTGTTTTGGGGGTTGCTTTGTTTTGGGGGTTTTTTCCCATATCTATCTTTTATGCGAAAATCCAGATTCAATTATTTGAAACACACAAGTGTGTATCCTTCAGGCAAGGATACAGTTTAAATTACCTAAGTCTACAGGCATCAGAATAAGTCACTTATTAGCAACATGCAAGATTCTTTAATAAATTATATTACTTGATTCTGATTTTTATTAAAATCATAGAACTAAAATGAGAATTAAATTATTTCCTGCTTATTCACAAGTGCCATTTTACTGGTCTGTTACTAGACTGACACCATTATAGTTACAGGAATTATTCTCTATTGTTTCATTGTATAAACCAGCCATAAGCTTTTTATAGCTTTACAGAAGCACTTTCTTGTGCAGCTTTTACTTTTAACCTGAGTTCTTGCTCTTTGGGATGTAAGAGGATGAGTTCAGCATAAAGTAAGGAAGATAAAGCAGGGTCACACATCAATGACCCACCATACAACAGCTTGTGTGTTAAAGAGAATGGTAGGCGCTCAGTGATATGAAATATTTAGGTCTCCTGAAAAGATACTAAAGTCTATTCCACACTCACAGGAGGAAATATACGCATTTCCAGCATATTTAATAAGTGTAATAATTGGAGTGCTTAGAAGTTAGGGTGATAAAAAGCTACATTTATCTTTTCCAGCACATTAGTGTACAATTACAGCCAGCCTAAAAATAGGCCAAGTCACTCATAGCTGAAAAGATCAAAAATTATATAACTTGAGTGACTTGGTTTATTTTTAGGCCAGTCTTAAAAGAATTTCACTAGATTATGGAAAAATATAATTGCTGTTGGTAGTCAGACATATTTTCTTGAACTGAAGACTAAAGCTAAGAACTTAGAAAAAATTATGTTAAATAGATCATGAAATAATCTCCAGTTTATGCAATTTTATGATAAAAAACCATTCCTTGATTAACTCAGCCAACAATAGTAAGGCTTTCTTTTTAGAGGGCATATAAGCAAATTAGACTTCTCATACTTTGAAATCACTAAAGAGCTGATATTTTACTCTACATTTTCTCACTATACCTAAAGAAAGAAAGTTCATGTTTATGTATGTTTAAGCATACCACTGCTAAAACAAACTTGCAATGAATTAGCATAATCGGTAGAGAAACTCAATTCTCTCCCCTGCATGTGCAGGTGAATACACAGAACAGATTGGTATCTCCCATTGCGAGTGTGGCTAAGTGTTTCTAAGCAACCTTGCTCCATCATCCTCCGTGACAAAAACAAGTGAAGAGTTTGAACTGCAGTCTGATAGAGCTGTGAATACTAATGACTAACACACACAAAAAAGGCACCTCATCACTGATTTCTGAATGGAACACAAAGAAATCACAATTACTAAAGTACTTAAACATGTATCACATAAAACTGAAAATTCAAACAAATACATTTAAGTGTATCTTCAGTAACCATGTAAGAAGTAAGAACGCAGATTTCAAACAACCAAATTAGGTAATTATTTTTTTCATGTGTATCTCTTCTACAGCACAAAACATCTATGAACATATCCATTCCCAAAATCCACACGCACACAACACAAGATGGCAACGTATCTTGGCCACAGAACTTACTTTAATCCTGTTATCAGTTCTGAATAGCCAACACACAACCCACATCAGCAGAAAATTAGTTGCTTTGACCTCACCAGCCAGAAGCATCATGCATCATCACACATTTGGTGCTTGCCACCACCACATACATGGCTAAAAGCAACATCTTCACCATGAGGGGAAAGTGTGAATAGACTGAGATGTTTAGCACTAAATACATAGAAGTTAACATCTTTGTTCCCAAATATAATTCAGAAAATTATGAAAATTAGTGTACCTGCTAAAGCAAGCACCGATCTTCCATACACTGTTCCCGTACCTTTTATTCAGTTACACCTTTCATTATTTCAGAAATGGACAAAAAAAAGCTAAAATATTCTCTTGTAACTGCTGGCATAACCCACTCCCCAGTGAAAAAAAACCAGCAGCAAATCCTTGGTAAAAACTATTTTGCATTGGTGTTTTTTCTTGTGAAGTTTTTACCATAATCATATAGTAAGCATTAACTTACTTTAGTGGATGCTAATGTAAACTTAGTAATGTAAGTACTGACCACAACTGCATGTGCAAAAAATTGCTTACGTTCTTAGAGTTGTAAGGATCTCCAGTATATCATGTATTTAACTACATATTGATTGATCTCAACAACAGGGGGAAAATTAATATAAAGTTATTTAGTTTTAAAATGTTAATAACAATTATTAACAAAATAAATTGTGATTTTATTTTTAATACTATATTAAGAGTCTCTGACATTATTCCAAGCCAAAAATACATTTTTGTTTTGCACAACCTCCCTGGTTTTATGTTTAATATAACCTTGATGATGTGAATGTTTTTATGTTAACCTTGCAGACCTAGAGTCTTTTGAGTCTGGCTGCATCCCAGGCACTCTTAGGCAACACACCAAACACACGAAGCACAAGATTTGTTGAAATCACAGATGTCGTGCTACAGATTTTTTTAGAGGCTTTGCTTTGCTCAACTGACATCTTAAGAGAAAGGATTTAAGGACAGCCACAAAATAGCTAAAAACGGATTTTGCATACACAAGATTTGCCAATGGCCTGAAAATTCAGTCTACTGTATTTTATAAACATAAGAGATACAGTCCTAATACTGTCAAGCTGCTTTTTTGAAACAGCTAACAGATTTTTACCAGGTAGCATAGATTTTCAGTATATTTTCTACAGCAATATGTAAGACGACAAAGAATTCTGCTGATGCAAGAATATGAAAACATCATTTCAAATGTATGGCAAATTGAAAATGGGAAAGCTCTAAAAGAAGCTTTCCCCCCCCCCCCAACAAAATTATACATGAAAGACTCCCTTAGTCTTCCATCCATCACAGCATCACTAAAGAGTAAATCAAAATACTGTAAAAAAAACTTTGTAAGAATACAAAGCATAAGTATCAGTAATTTCTGAGAAAGACAGAGAGGATGCATAATGAATTCATAAACTGTGAAATCACAACCTCATTACCATTTTGCTGTTCTCTTCACACACTGCATAGGATTGCTGTGGCTCTAGCCAAGGAGCCAAGAACCCGGCCCTAAGGGTGTAGGGAGGTTTCCTGCTAATATAACAATGAAGGAACAAACTAGTGGCTGGACTTCTAAAGCATTTCTTTGCCCATAAAACATCAAATGAAGCTGTCTCTAGCAGAAGACTTTGCTAATAAAATTATAAATCCTCCTCTTAGCTCCCACAGAGGTCACTTGAAAGGTTCTCAGCATCTCTCAGAAAAGACTTCTAAAGAAACTATGTCATCTTTGACGAAGTGACACTAAGAAGCATGAATAAAACAAGCAAGTCAGGATTTTAAGTGAGAGATAAGTTTTATTAGACTACCTGGTAAAATAATAATAATAATAATAATAATAATAATAATAATAATAATAATAATAATAATAATAATAATAATAATAATAATAATAATAATAATGTAATGAAAAAATTTGGCATACATAAACCCTTCCCCAAGTGTGAAGCAAAACCCAGGCTTTCAAGAGAGTGTAGAACATTGCGTATGCATAAATAATCCTCACTTCTACTTCTAAATTTCCGTATAGAGACTTTTTTTCATTAGGTAAATTTAATCTTGTAGCACTTCATTAGTCCAAATAATGAACACGTTATGCAAGAGCGTACAAAAAAGCTTACAAAACAAGAAAAAACTTTCCCACAAGGATTTCAACTTTTCCACACTAGAAGAAAACTACCTGGGATCCCCTCCTGCCTCAACACAGAAATGTACATTTACGCTGAGGCAGAAAGTCGTACTCCACCCCAACCATTCCACATCCCTCTGCCGAGGTCCAATTGCCATTCTTTCCACAATCTGCAGAGCTCTTGGACATAATTACACCTCATAGGAAAAATGATCTTAGAAATCACATTTCAAGTTCTCTCTCTTCCTTGCCTTGCTCTGATTCACTATAGATGGCAAGCAAGATAGGATTAACCAAAGAGGCTCAACTATGTCTTGCAGTTAGGAGATAATCACCAATTACTGCTTCAGACAAATCTGATTTAGCCTTACTGCAAAAGAAGAATTGTATGATGGGGAGAGAAAGAGGGAAAAAGACCTTAAGATTTTGATAAAGCAAACTGATTTTCCGCTAGAAAATCAAATTCTATCCTTGAAGCATTCTCTCCTGATTAATACCACTGTATTTTCTAAAGAAATTCTAAACTCAATCAAGTTATTGATCAATCGGGGGGTTTATTCAATTCACTGCTGACACTCATTTCTCTTCATCTAAGTATTTATATAATAAAAATATTAATAAATGGTCATCACCATGAAAGCTGAGTGTCTTACAAATTCTAAGAGGAATGTATCAAATGACTTCCTTGTTTCATTGAAAGCCTTGTCTAACGTAAGTTTCTCTATAATTAGATGTATACACCATAAACAAAAAATACATACTGATTTGCACTGTTTGATAAGAAATACCTTGGTTTGGAGTATAATTAATTTCTGTCAAAAACTGCTGTATCATTAATTGTATTTAAAGTTGACATTTATTTTTATTGCGTATCTTCACGTTATCAAGAACAAAAGGAAAAACAAGCACTATTTAAGTTATTTCAACATCTGTTCTTCCTCTAAGATTTAAATTTAAACAGATGAAAGAAGGTTTAGGGGAAGAATTTACAATCACTATTACAAGCCAGTTGCTGCAGATAACTTTCCAGAGCAATCACGCTTACTTTCAGAGGAGTTATGGATACCTCATCTTTAGGGCAACAGAAAGGTTGTGGACGCCCCATCCCTGGAAGTGTGCAAAGTCAGGTTCAATAGGGCTAGGGAAAGATGTCCCTGTTCATGGCAGGGGAGTTGGACTTGATGATCTTTGAAGGTCCTTTCCAACTCAAACCATTCTATGATTTTGTTTTATCACAACAGATTTAAAATTTCTACAACAGCAAGAGTCTTTCAAAACCCCTGGTTGTTGAGAATAATTATGGAAGGCTACCAGCCCAGTGATGACAGGAACAGCAGCCCAATACTGTCCATCTACACTCCAGGGCAGAAATTTGGGAAATTTGAGTCAGGAAAGAAAAACAACAGCACATGTTAAAACTTTAATAAAAGTACATGCAAAAATAATCTTCCCAGACATAACTGTTAGATGCTTTCATCACCAATCAATCACTGGACCAAAATTCCCTCAGAAATCATAAACAGTACTTATAGTCTTAATCGCCTCTGCAAAAACAAGCCAAAACCAAGAGGCATGGTGTAAAGGAGAGCATATCACAGATAATGACATTCCACAGGTGTATCTTTAATTTTACACTGTTCTGATGCAATATTTATCAAATTAGAAGAAAACGAGTAAATAGCAGCAAATTCGCTGACTGAATGAGCTGGCAAGATCTATATGTGGGCAAAATTATCTTCCAATTCTAAAATAGGCTTTAATATACTACTGAATGTACTAATATACATACAAGGTACAAAAAGCCATTATCGTTTTCACCAGACACATAATTCCTATTTATGATACACAATGTTGTGTATCATCTGTAATCACCAATTTAGATTATAAAAACCCCTCAAGCAGTGGAACCAATAAATCATGGAATAGCTTAGAGCTATTAGAAAACATTAATTCTATTCTCAAAGCTAAATTACATTTTGCAATTTCTATCAATGGGCTTGAATGGAAGCTTGAAATGATTAATGTTTTATCAGAGATAGCACAGACAGCGAACACAGAGGCTGCCATTTAGAATTTAATGCTGGTACCGTGTTAGTGACCAAGTAAAAACTGATAGACTTATCACGGGTCCCAGCACTGTTGAGCACAACAGACCGCAAAAGTAAACCACAGATTTGTAATTAAGTCTGCAAGCTAGCAGCCTCCGTATTTGGTGGTCGACACAAGGTATTGCCAGCCACAATTCCATAACAGTCCCAATAAATTTGTGCCAGAGAAAAATTCACTTGTAATTGCTGTTAGCGTGATTGCAATGTATGCATTTAATTCAGGTGTCTGAACCAAGGCTCCCTCTGCTGTCAGATAAAATTTCAGAAAAGGTGACTCGGAGCACTCCTAGGCAGTATTCTCCATTTACTATGTACTTATACTCCCATTATAAGAATAAAAACAATTAAGTGAAACATGTTACTATTCCTGTTAACATTCCCCATTACAGACTAAGGTTGCACCAAAGACAAGGTCAGACCTTTCTGTCCAGGACCTGCTACAACAAGGCGAAAAAGCAGCATTTTAATACAGCAGTGAGGTATTGGCACCCCAGGCTTGTGGACAGTCATTGTACAAGGCAGTAAAGCAAAGATCAGAACAACATCTACATCTTCTGATCTCTAGTATCTTCATTCGGCCTTCCCTAAAAGTTGTATTTAAATACAGTGACCAAGCTGTGCAGCAGGTGGTAACATGACCAGCACAGACACACAGTAATAGTCAGGTGTCACAAACAGTGGCCTTTACTTGGAGGAAAGAGGCAAAATTTAAACACTCAAAATTAAGAAGTGATCCTATATAAAAAAATGTAAAAAATTAAAATCTATATACCCTGAATAAGCAGTCTGAAGACAAACAAGACAACTCCAAAGAGCTAACCACCATTCGCTACAGGCCTCAGCAAAGCCTCTAACAACGATGCACATGGTGGCTGTTTCCCTAACTTTAGGATACACTATGGAGGATCCACCTTTATAACTAAACAGACTACCAATTAGTTCATTCAAGGCATATATAGATAAATGTATATGCATAGTGCATATAAAGAGAGAAATGATACTGTGGTAAAGCTGATGGATAAGACTATTGTTAAGAATTAAAAAGTGTATTTTGTTTAAATTAAATATGCCTTCTTCCTTCTGCTTCAGTAAGAAAATTGAATTTTCTGTAGCAATAAATTATGTATTATTCCAAAATCACCTGTCAATACTTTTTCCTAAAGAAAAAGAAACAAAATAAAACCATATCTAGAAGGTTTTTATCATTAATTTCTCACATCCAAGCAACTTGTGTCTGTATTACCTGCCTATAAATATCACTTCAAAATCAGTAGTAAATTTTAATGTTTGTTTTCTCTCCCCACGGGACGATTTCTTTACATGGAAGTACAGAATGGGCTTTGTTTAGTTTTGTTTGCCTAAAACTGCCATTACTTTTAGTTGTGCTGTGTTTTCAGTAAAATTGCTATTAATTTTTTCTCCCCTCAATAGAATTGGAGATTAAATCTTGTCACTTTTCTAAAGCAAAAAGTTAATTGTTTTCAACACAAGGATTTCAGATATAGTGCAAAAGACCTTGTTAGAAAAGAAAAAATAATTAGGAGAGAGAATAGTCATAGAAATAAACTTTCCCTTTAAAAGAACACTACAACTGAGTTGATCTTCCTACTTCTAAAATTCCTTCTCCAAAGGACACCGTAAGAAAGCTTATAGGGAACCGAGTAGAGGAAATAGTATGAATAAAGTACATTTTGACTGTGTTAATTAACAGTAAGTTGGACTAATTGATACCACAAGCTGGTGAGAAAAGTTGGATTTTCATTGCATCACATTCCATGATCAGAGACAGATCTGGTTCAAATGCTTTGGTCAGCCTTAATCAAATAGGTGCTAGTGTTTTGCTACAAGACACTTCTTTAAAAAAAGTTAAGACCTCTACCGAACATGGAAAGAAGCATCTCTCTTCTTGTAAAGTGCCAGCATTACAGGTCACAACTCAAAAAAATAAACTGAGGAGGTACGCTACCAGATTCCTCCTGAGCACCAAGCCCTCCCCAGATCAAGAAGTCTGTATCTGAAATGCTCTTGATGCAACTACATATTCCTGTTCAATCAGAGCATTGTCCACAATGTATTGATAAAAGGATCACTAGTAAAAACAATTCTTTGTGATCCACTGTGTTGTTCACCAACTCCTTGCCAACAACCATCCCCTTATAAATGATTTGGGTAAGAAAAGTCTACCATTTTCTGTAGTTGTAGAGGGCTTAAAAAACCTGCAGTAGCAAGAATCTGAGAGTTCGTTTCTTTTCCATTACAGGAAAATTAATAGGTAAGTCAAAGATTTATAAATTATAATTTCAATCCAGATATGCTAGTTTGAATAAGATTATCACTCTAAACAGAGGAGAAAAAAAATAACACCTCTGGTGAGTGAAGGTTTTTGTCAAATTACTCTATTGCTGCTCTTTCTCACAGATCTTTGAGAAAGCCAAGAATCATTTCTTTTTTATTATTATTGTTTACTTCCACTGTTCCTTTTCCTCATGTCTTTTTTCTTCTTTCATTATCCGGTTTCCTTCCTAGTCAAACACACATCCAGAATGCCAGCACACTTTCCTTCCTACCCTTGTTCCAGCACATCTGTTGTTTCAGAGCTGCTTAGTAGGAAAAAGTGTGAGCCAGTGTATTTCAGTCCCAAAACAGCCCTTCCAGTGCCCAGTGTTCACAACTGATGTCCTGTATTGCTAAAACTGGCCAGTTGTCTCCAGTCTAAATAAATATCTGGACAATAGAGCTCTTGTTAAAACCTGACCTCCAATCCCCCTTACGTTATACAGAAATTCAAAGTCCAATTGTTTAAACTTAATTTAATGGGAACAACTCCTACAAAGCATTCTTGTTATGAAAAACACTTTTTTCTTGTAACACATAATTTTGTGGATTTAGCCTCTTTTTTTCAGTCTTCTAAGATAAGACTGAAGTGCTTATTGCAGTTTACTTCTTTGAACTTACAGGGTTTCTGCACCTACTTCTTTTTAGCCCATTCTCTATGCCTGCATGTTGCAGAGCATCTCTGAAGAGGACAGTAAAAATTCAAGTCATGACTGAAATAGAGCCCCCTTCAGATCATATATGAGACATATGAGTTTTATAAATAAATGATAGCCATCTCTGAAGACCACAGTATCTCTTCTGGTCATAAAAATCAAAGCCTAACCAAGAGACAACACAGACTTTTGGTTTCAGCATTGTGATTAATTTTGTAAAATGCCTTGTTGCCATTTGTTCCAGTATGCCTCATCTAAGTATTGAATAGCTGCACTGCATTTGGCATACTAAGCCTTTCTGATTTACACTAGTCACATTAATTTTAAAGTAATAAACCCAAGCAGAAAAAGTCACATTTCTTTTGTTCAGGAAATAAAACTGCCTTCAGCAGTAGTCAATCCATATAGATTACTTAATGGAAATCTAACTATAATCTCGTTTTACTCTATCTCCTAGAAAGACTTCAGCTTTAAAAGAAAATCAGCTTCCAGGGAACAAGAAAACTGACAGTTCATGGAAGCATTTAAGAGACAATAGCGTAAGTTAGAACATACATGTCTATGTGTGTGTATATATATGTATAAAATGTATATATACATGTCATATAGGCACTATTGTCACCTATTTAAAGATGAAGGGGAAACTGTAACATACTAGGAACAAAATGATATGAAAGAGGTTTCATTGTACATGCATTTGTATAGCTCAGTCAAGGCTATTCTTCCAATAACAAGGATTTCCTTAGAGTTTCAAAAGCCCCAAAGGAAACAGACAGTGTAAGTTCAAATACAAGGCAAAATTAACAAATTAAAAAAAAAAATAAAAACTGTAAAACATATTTAAAGATAAGGAGTAAGGAAATGTCAAGTTCTTTACCATCCAATTTTTTAAAAAAGGAAGTGTAATAGAGACATTTGTAATGCCAAAATTTAAAATAGATGTATGAAAAACATCAGTAACTCAAGGGTCGAAACAGGATACTGGAGAACAATTCCCACACCGGTGCCCCCAATTAGAAATCAGCAACGATATGTAATGATTCCTTGGTCAAATTATTATTTTGACTGGTAATACCATAACTTCCTGACAATCCAAAATTTACGTAAGGTAGAGCTAGGAAGAGCGTGAGACATCCCTCAACTATCCAGTCTTCCTCAGTAACGAGAAAATGGAAAAAATAAGTGTTTTGTCTTCTGAAAAGGTGGCTTTACTCCCTCCAGTTTTCAAAATCCTCAATAACTAAATGCCCACAACATTAGCAACACCTCTATAAGCCTGGAAGCCTGGGAAAGTGCCAAGAAAGATACGTTTCGTATTGCAGTCTTCTCATCCCACTCAAACCCAGACTCAGCAAAGCATTTAATACTCAAGGTTAAATTTCAGTTTAAATAGTCACAATGAAATGAATGTAGCTGTTCCCTGTCCAAGTTCTTTACTGAACTTTGTCTATAGGGAGGAAACCACCTATTTTATGGATACAGAAAAGCATAGAAGTCATTGTTAAAAAAAATAAGACGACAGCAGGAGTATGCATGAGCACAGGAACTGCCCATTGTTCAGGTGTATCCTCCAAAAGCATCCACCATTACCCAAGAAATAGACTCCAGGTCCCAAGTGTCTGATAATAATACTAAACTATGGTAATAAAGTTCATTAACTTGGACAAAACTAAAGCTTCTAAGGCTTAATAACATACGTTTTAATTATATTTAGTTGGGAAAGTAACAGTGCCTCACCACGGCTGGATGAATAATATTCATTGCACATTTGTACAGAAAAGAATTTTTTTGATACTGTGTGGTTGTAGGTTGAACAAATTATGGTTTTAATCACGGTGATCGTTCTTTTGTTTCCATCTTGTACCGCAGCCTCCCTCAGTTGTGCAACCTACACCTCTGACCCACTCGGTGGCTCAGGAACGGGAAAGAAAACTACAAATTTCCTCCTAGTTAGAGCTCTGCTACTGACACTGCAGCATCTGAGGCATAAGCAATTTACAGCGACTCTTATCCTTCAAAGTCAGCCACAAAATAAGACCATTTTGACCACTTTCAGAGGTCATGTGAAGCTACTCACACCCAAGGAGAAGAGTTGGGACATGTGGCAGGTAAGGTGCTGTCTGGCATGCAGCATGGTATCTGTATTGTCATACAGACATCAAATAAATGAAAGACCCATTTCAAAAGTGCTTCTGTTACTCGTTTCCAGCTCTGAGAAAGTCAAAGATATAGTCTCTCTTAATGTGGTTGTTTAAAAAAAAAAAATCCACACACTTGGAAATTTTTAATTATTATTTTAAACAGTAGGAAATTCTTGAGCTAATTTAATTATGAAATATATATTCAATACCTAGATCCAGATGACAGAGTAACAGGGATGTACCATGGCCCGTCTGTGGCTGCAAAGGGAGGGTGTTTACAGAGGGTCCTGGGAGCCACCCTACAACCACACCTGAGCGCTGCCCGCTGGCGGGGCGGCACTGGGAGGAACTGTTGAAAACTGGGCTCAAAAATGCTTCTTCCAAGTGGAAGAACAGGACTCCTAACCAGGGTTTTGCTCACGGGTCATTCAATTAAAGCTTGCACAGTGAACAAAGCAGGTCTGGAGACCACAGAGCAGAACCTGATCCTATTGGGCATGCGTAAGGCACCGCACCTGCAGCAGCCAGGCCAGCCTGTGATGGATGGGGAAAGACCCCTGACACTGCTAGTCAGAGCTGCCTTGCTTTTATCCATTTATTTGCTTGACTCAATATTATCCAAGAGCATGTTTGAATTCAATTTCCTTCAGTTTTAACAAGCACATCTTCTAAAAGAAAATCACATTTAGAAAAAGCCCGCTGTATCTGGTGCTCACAGATAACATCTCAGCCGAGCGCACAAGATGGTTCTATTGGTGACACCACGGCTTTACCCCCCAGCGTCAACATAATCTCCCTGCAAGTGTCTGACACTCCCAGCCCCAGCACGGCTTCCACGGAACCCACACAAGGTCCATAAACCACCTTCTCTACGTAAAACCCTGCCTGGGCAGGGAGCCACGGGGTGGCAGAGCCCACATTAGTGGAACACCTACCTGGTCAGCACATTTAAAGATCTCCTGAGGTATACTCTGTTATCCCCAAGTGGCACGAGGATGGAAGCACAGACACCCAACAAAGCAACATCTAATACAAGCAATGGTCAAGAGTTGGAAAGAGTAGCAGCAGAGTGAAAAGTCACCCAAAAAAAAACATTCTGCAGAAATCCACTCACATTTTTTTTTATGCTTTTGCATGGTTCCCAAGAACAGACTCCTTTTTGCTTATTACAAGAAGAAATATTTAAGCTTATTACATTTCTGGTTGTTAGAATACATGACAGAATATTCTCGAATGTAGATTTAGGCCGCTACACAAAACAAACTGAGTATACATACCCCAAAATGTTTTAGTTCATTAAGCCTCAAAGAAAAGCATTTGTACAATCCATTCTAGATCAAAATACAAAGGCCATATGAAAGAAGTCAAGACCTGTCAGCTCACACTGAGAAAGCTGAAACAGAGGCAATTCTCTTATTACACACTGTATTAAATATTTTTCTTCCTCTGAGCTGTAAAGACCTCTCAAAGCAAATTTTTTTGTTAGCAATACCCTGCTATAAATTACCTACCACATATTTAAAACACATATATACACACAGAAGTTAGGTTTTCCATAAATCTCTACACTCTTCCAGATATTTTTAGTTTTAATGTCTCACACAATAGACGGATGCAACAAACTATTTTTCTATTGCTGTACAACCTCAAATATAATAAGTCTTTATGGCCTGAAATATGAGCTTTTAACAACATCTGTGCAGTTAGAAAATATAACTCAGCTTCCTAATCACTGTAGGGAGCAAGAGTCTTTTCAAAAGTACTACCTATTGTAAATACATATTAGTGGCACAATGTTAAAGTGATTATATTTTTATTTAATTACAATCCACTCTACATGGCAGTTCACGTAGCCTAAATCACAATTAATCTTGATTAGTGAAACCTGCAGCATAGTACTGCTCAGAGTAATCAAGATGATTACAAAACACATGATCTTTATGTTTCTGTTTTGTCTCCACAGCAGTTATCAGATACTTATCAATTTTCTAGCCCAGAAGAAAGTTTAGACAGGATGGCAACATGGGAACCAGCTAACCTGAATGCATTTGACTTTGGCTGCAGAAAAGCCATGAAGAACAAACACATTTATCTGGCAGGGGGGTTGATTTTCACATTTTTTTAAAAAATTTGAGTTCAAAACGGTTAAGTATTTCAGAATAAAGCCTCTGCTAAAATGAACACAGGTGAAAACACCATGATCAGCTAGCTGCTGCAAGCTACTTGCGCTGAAGGAACTTACAGAGGCCAATTCTTTACAGACAACAGCAAGTTTTAGTACCCTCTTTAATTCAGATGATGAACTTTCCCCTAAGGATCATCAGTTTGTTAGAGGCATGTTCATTTTATTTGCCATTTAAGCGAAGCACAGACACTTTTGGCAATAATGGCTCAAATTGATGCTCATAACAGCCGGGCAGGAAAAAAGAAATCTTTTCAGAGAGGAAGGGAGGGCAGAGACTAGGACTGGGTAATAAAAGGTCCTGGGCAAGAAGAACGAGGAACTGGAACTATATAGATAAAAGAACAGAGGCAAAAGCAAGGCAAGATGGAAGAGGCTGGAAGAGAGCAAGTAAAGTATACACAATTCAGTAGAAAGAGGCAGAAAAGTGTTCACCAGCCAACACACATGCTCTCCCACAGTCAGTCACTGAAAACATTCCTCTTATGTACTGCACCGGTTAAACATGTGGATTATCTCCTTATCTGCATGCAAAGTGAAAAGTCTGAGGGAAATACCTTACTTGTATGCATCACAGCATTAGCAGAGGTTTGGAAAACAGAACCAAACTCTCAATAATCAGCTGAAGCCAAATGTGGTTTCCAGTTTGCATTTTACAGCCACAAGAAATTACACCCAAGGAGGAAAAAACTTACAAACTACTATACGGAAACTTAAACTGTACATATAGAGCTTTAATTCCAGAATTGCTTCGTGTCGAGTGCTTCATTTGGTTATGTAATTATTATTTTAATCATATTTTGTAATTATTAGTATTCTACACAAGCACCTATGGATTACTTACACATGTAGGTAGAGACTTTTGAGACTGTGTGAAGGAGGCAAACAAACAATACGCTCAACAGTGAAAGACTAATTTTGCTAAAGTCTGAAGTTTTCAGGTGTATCATGTATTATGACAGATAAGTAGAAATACCTGTTCTTGGAAATCAGAGAATAAATATTGAACGATCTATACTCTTTTGTGCCTATATTCCAAACTGTGTTTGTGAGCAGCATTTTTCCCAATAACAATTTATACCCTGGATGTGAAATGCATCAATAAAATTCTGTATTATTTTTGAATATGGCCTGACAATAAAACAGTATAAAAATCTTTCCTGCCCTTCGATGAACCTCAGAACTTCAAGTAGGACATTTCTGCATTTATGATCTCATCAGTGGGGTCAATGACAGCCACTGACCATGAAACGGAAAGAAATATTTCAGTGGTTATATAATGGCAGCTTAACGCAGCTTCTTGTTAGTCAATTACTGCTATTAGGAAGCCTCTGAAGGAGGAAGATTTGCAATGACTCTGCAATTAGGCAGCTAACTACAACTGTCACTATGCAAAAGTTTTTTTTTTAAAAAAAAGTTACTCCCCAGATGTTCAATAAAACCAGAATTAAGTCCCAAGCAGCCTGGTAACTTAAAGCTGTGTAACTGTGTTAGCAATTTCAAGTTCCTCAAGAAACTACCGTAGGGGTGTCACTGCCAGTAACACAAAACAGATGTTAAATGTTTCACCAATATATGCATTATACATTATATACATTCCCTGAAAATTCATTTTTATAAATTTATCCTGTCACAGTATGTTATTTAGCTTTGCTTCATTTTTAGAACTTTTTTGACTTACATCCTACCATGAAGAACAGTTTTATCCACATAGGAAACTCAGTGTATAAATATAATTTCTTGCAGTGAAACGACTGTTCTATTAGATGGTGTAGTCCAGGTTTGCGCATGCAAAAAAAACACCACCACAATATAGAAGAGGGTTTTTTTCGCTTTTTATCATCTTACTAATCCCCATACATCTGCAAGTTAATTCATGATAATTACATATTTAGAATGAAAACTCCTCTGACCAGGACCTTCATTTCTGTAAAGTGCTGATCTCATTGACTGTGCCCTATAAATGATAATGACAGAGCTTGACTATGAACAGTGACATTAGAACATCAGAATATTTACTGTTCTGGGAATATAGATATCACAGCCAGTATATTACATCTTAAACACTGCAAAAAATACACCCTCCAGAAAGCAGCCACTTTATACATTTTTACCAACCTTGGTGACCTCTGTAATAATTCAGAAAGTTTCTTTTTCCTAGCAGTCAAGCTACCATTTCTCAACCTCTATGCACTTGCCAGGATTTCCCACTAGTACAGCCTACACAACCTCCAATCAATAAACTAGAAACCAATGTAAAAATCACAGTTAAGTATGTGATATTGTCAGAGTCAGCATGACAGCAGTCCTCTGCACTATGTGTTAAGTAGCTATACAGAAAGAACAAATGCTCGGGCACTTAGGACTAACACAACTACTATTATCACAGCTCCTAGTTTGTTAAACTAAGAAATTTCACAACAGATGTTTTGAAAGAAAAAGTTTACTTCGCATCAAACTTGAATTCAAGATCTGCAAACACCCACAGACGAGACTTCCTTGTCTTACACACTTTGTAAGAGAGTGCAGCCAAACAGAAACTTTGCAACAGAAGCACTAACCTTAACATTAATTTGACCCACACTGCTAAAAAAACACGTTTCTCCAGAATGCAGCATGCAAGCCTGCTGCTTATATTCCTCTTACGCTGCTCTCCATATTACTCTCCCGCTGCTGCCCATCTCATTGCAAACAACATTTAGGCTTCTATTGGGTTGCAGCAAATTATCCCTTGGGATCCTCCAGCTGCCACAGCAGATCTGTGACAAATTCAAGTCAAGTATCTGGTGATGACTACCATCAGGAATTGGTTATTGCCATAAATCATTGCACCCCTTGATGAAGACTAAAACTCCTCTGATCCTTGATAACTGAAGCATTTACTCTTTTGTTTATTCTTGAAACATGACAATAAGAAGCTATTCCAACACATGTTGTTTGTACGCCTCCTCGGATATGTACAGCACCAATCAATAATTTTTCAATTTAAACTATACCAGAGTGAAATAATTTTTGTTAGTGATGTCAGTGCTTCTGAACAAAGGTAGTAAAGATGACAAGTGAGTTTTAGAAAACCAGAAACATCACCCGGTACCAGCTACAAAACTCCAGGTGAATATACACAAGGAATCTCCAAAATGCCCCAAACCCCTAGTAAACAAAAGCTGATATTCTCTCCAAGTACTATCACTTTACTGTACATCTTCCCATGTGTTCTCTGTGTTCTTCCATGTGTTAATGAAAGATCCTGTGCAAAGATACCAGTTTTTCACCCTGGTACCTTAAGGCAAAACCTGCTGCTTTTCTCACATTCTTAAAAGAGTACCTAACCTTTTCTCAAGGGTGGAATTCTGTTGCTCCATTATTTTTGCCAATTTCTGATTTGAAAGATGTTTCTTCTTGTTCATGTGGCTGGGTGGGAAAGGCACACAGCCAAGTGAAATGAAAATATGTCCACACCCTGTTCAAAATAAACAAGCCATGACATGGAAAAAAGAAAGAAAAAACCACCTCCAGAAAACTAATACTTTTTCTGTTAAATTAAGATTCTGTTAAGCTCAATATGTTTTTAAAAAAATTAAGTTATAAATATAAAGCAGAAAGTTTCAACCATAATAAATCTTATTTAAGGATGGCCCAACACTTAGGAAGCTAAATTGGCATTTAAGAGCACAGTAAGGTCACAAGTTTTGGAGTGTGATTTGCAGATCTGATCCTTGATGTCCAGGTTAGTTCAAACACCCACAATTGCTGAGGATGGCTGGCTTCGCATAGAAGCGGGTAACTCCTTATATGATTTCCTTCGTTAGCCAGGGGATTAACGGAGATAGCAATTTCCTAAAGAGCAGTAATGACACAAATGAGAGGAGTTTCTACAGTGATCATCTGACCTTTCATTAGCTCTCCAGCTGTAAACCTGTAACAAAAATATTTTATCTGATTGGATTACTCTAAAAATATATATCACAAAAGGCCAGATGGCACCAAATAAGGGTGCTAGAGGAATTAAAATCTTACAGATCCCTAAGAATAGAAAGAAATATGTATGTATTTACTGTTCAGCATCTCAGGTGACTCATAAATCTTAGTATCAAGCCATCTGCTCAGCTCTCATCTTCACTAATTCAGTCCTTATGTTGAATTACGCTCCTCAGTTATTTTTGTAAACACCTCCAAAATGTTGTATCACTCCTGGTGTATATGTTTCCGAGTCTGGAGGAGATGCCATAGGACATGTGGCTACTGCTGCGCCTCAGTGGAATCGAAGGAGGAACATGAATCTCCACCTTCTGCTGCAAGTTCACAGACATGGGTCCCACCAAGGCTAGGGTAGACAGCTTATTACGTTAATGTAACAAACAGCTTCAATACCCTAGGTGCCAAAGGAAATGCAGTAGCCAACTCATTACTGTCAAAAAGATTATGATGCTGTACAGTCATACTTATGACGTTTGATTACAGGAGCCAGCAGGAGGACAAATAAATCAGGATGCAAATACACTGGCCCATTTAAAAGAAAATCTATTTAGTACTACCAAACACAGCAAGAGTATGTACATTTTGTAGAGTGACAGGCACTTTTATAATTGTCTAGCCTTCTCAGAGAAGGTAATTCTTTGTCAAACAGAATTTTGTTCAGTTTTTTACAGAACGCTGCCATGGTATACTAACATGGCCAAAGCCAGCCTAGATGCTGAGCTATTTATCTTAATCTTAATTGCACTTTAATCACTCAGTAACATCAGCGAGTTTTCCTTGTAGTTCAGAAGAACCTCCACTTTTCTGTTATGATGGTGCTGCATGCAGTAGTGTAACAAACTTCAGAAGAGAAAGTGACAGAAGAAAAGTAAAGAAATAAAACTGTTTCCTTCTTCACTGAGAAAATTAATTTCAGCAGATAAAGCCTGTACTCTGCATAAAGACATTCCTCCTTTGCCCAGCCTAGCCAATTCCAAATTTTCCCAGTGACCTTGCCTAGATTAAATTTACAGTCAAGCAATCCTCTCTTTTAAGTCAACAAATTTCGATTAGTGACACTCTGAGCTGGGAAACTGAGTTTTCATACACTTACCCAATTTGGACAACGAAAAAATTCCAAATTCTGGCCAATTTAGCTAACTACTTGCGATGCCCAAAATTGCTTCCAGAAGACTATTTCAGAAAAGAGAACTAGCTACAAAACACAAGCTGAGACATTACTTGCAAACTGCTACAAAATCTTTATATATACATATAAATACACAAAGACACACACCCAAAACATCAGCAACAAAAGCAACACTTGATTGTACAAGTACACATAACTGCTGGAGCTTAACTTCCTCACAAGTTCAGCATCTACACTTGAAATGGTATAGAAAGCAATCAGTGGTATCACCAGCATGGAACTTAACCTATGGAGAACTAAAACCAATGGGACATAAGGTATCGGAGCAGGTCTCCAGAGGAGCTGCCCCTTTACTTGTCCTAAGAACTGGTCAATATTTTTTCTCCAGCATGCTTATTGCTGGGAAGAAACCTGAAGGTTCACATAGATCTCATATACCCTATCCTTCCTGTCCTTTTGCATATTAAATATTAAAATGTGGAGGACCACAAAGAGCCAAAATGTCAATAAGTAATCAAAGTAGAAATAAAATGAATTATTTATTTCACTGCTCATCACCATTTCAATACTTTGCATATTGCAGGACACTAAATGGACTGTTTTGAAAGAAACATTTGGTTTAGTAGTGGAGGGGATTTACGGAAGCAAGCATGTAGATTGGGGTCTCCCTCCGGTGCTGCATTACCTTTCCAATTGCTGAATGAATCCTATAGACAGCACATGGACACTGAATACCTTGGGAGGTGGGGCTCTTGTTTTTACCCATCATAATCTATTCTTAAGCAAAGTGAGAATAAACACATAAAATAATAATTAATTACTCTCTACAAGGAGATAGAGAGGGAGGAGAAAGGGTTTAGGAATAACATTTCATGTACCAGTGCAAACAGCAGCAGCTGGAAGCCACTGGACATCTATCTCCCCGTGAAGCCTGCCAACAGTGTGAATTTTGACAAAGTCTGAGAGACTCTGAAGCTGCTCTCCGCCTTACCAGTGAAAAAGACTGCAAGCAACACAGCTGAGGTCCCTGCAGGACCAGAGGATTCACCTCTTTAGATAATCAATCACAGGACTGTTCTGAAGCACGCAGCTATTGCTGCATTTGGAAGTTTTTCTTTACTGTTACTTATGTATTTATCTTGGAACTATGGATATTCACCGAAAAGACTGCAGAACTGCACCACAGTTATATGATGAGCTTATGTTTCCAATCCTTATGCCCTTTTATTTTAAGTTTTAGGCAGAGAACTAAGGCTCTTTAAAAGCACGCACTCTTTCATTTTTCAAGATCCTTAAGTCAGCCCATCGTGTATGCATGCTTTCCTCCACCATGCACAAAACCACTCTTGGAAACAATACCCACATTTGCGGGGGGCAGTTTAATAAAAGAAAAACCCACACATAAACAAAACAAAACACACACACAAAAAACCCCTAACCTCCCACCAAAATAACAAACAAACAAACAAAAAAAACACCACACAGCACACACCCATGACAGCCAGACCAAAATCTTTCAATTCTGAAGACACCAAAACAATCCAACAGGCACTACAAGCCCTGCAACATGTGTCAGTTCGCTATGAGGAGGATCAGCTACTTGTACCTGCTTAGCAGTGGTTATTTGCTTCAGAAATACCTGTACCAGGAATCCCAAACTGCACCTGCACAGCAACATCTGAAACATTACAAGCTGAAGAATACTTCAGCATGGGCCCACAACAGAATGATGCTTTGTAGATATAGTAATCTGTTACAGATGCAAACCCTTGTATGTAATCAATGTTTTGCATGAAGTCTTCCTCTATCCATGCAGACATCTCCACAAATGCATGACCTCGGTCACCTCATCTTTACAGAAACAATCATGAATATTTCAAGCTGACAACTCAAAAAGGATATTTTTTATCCCATTAAAAGGTCATTTTGTGATAAGGTGCAGTCTAGCAGTAAAAAATTGCTCTTACTGGCTTACGGGTACTTACTATCTTAACATTAGCCTAATTAGTACAATTCATCTTCAGAAAACTCAACTGGAAGGAAGCATACAATATTTATACTGGGCATCACAGTTTATAGAAATTATAGTTGCAGAGAAGAAACATTGAGGGGGGAACTAGTCTACCATATATTTTTGAAAATCTGACTACACATTTTACATACGTCTTTAACACAGTACTTGTGTGGCACTTTGGCTTATTTGACTTTGCATTCTTATCCTGCATAGAAAGGAACAAAGAGAACATCAACTTCACACCAACAGGGCTATTTTCAAAACCCGTATTTTGAAGTGTCAGTACTCTGACTGTAGCTGTACAATTGCCTTTTGGTACCTGTTTCCTTCAGTGGAGCAGGGGAGCTTGAGACTGGCATCTCCAACTTTGCTGGCCACAACCTCCCATCCCACCATCAAGGTCCTACCCAAGCAGGTTGCTTGTAAATAAATGCAAGTTGTGCCTGGACTCCTGAGTCCTTACCAAAACTGGAGCCACAATTCTTTGTCCTGTGGGGCAGATCAGTCCCCTTGCCACCCACCTCTAAATCAGATGCTTCTTTGGGAGTGAGGCATACTCAAAAGACTTCACCATAGCATGGAGGAGGAACACACAAATGCTATAAACCACTGCGTGTCCTTCCAGCCCCAATGCGCTCTTTAGGGAGGTTTTTTGGCTTTTAAAACATGGTAGTGTGAATCACGACTAAACTGGAAGACAACTGAAAAGACACAGGACCATACAGAAGTACACAACTAACAATTTGCTATTTCTGGCAACCACCAAAACTGGTTGTTTTCTAAGTCACAAACACGTGCGTGATTTATTGCTTCACCATGCCAGCTTTCCAGTTTACTTCGCCTCAGTCTCACCTCAGTGCAACCAGAAAAGCCATTTGCAAACTGACAAAGGAACAGCAGAAAATGAGAATTTATGTTTGGACAAGGCTCTATTTACTGGTCTAACAAAAGACTCCTCCTAGTGTAAACTTCACAAACACCATTTCCTTCACACAACGCCCTTGCTTAAATGAACTCCCCCCTTCCTATATTTTCATGAACAAAATTGGAGCTCGTTCTGGTTCCATCCAAACACCTAGCAACAATCTAACTCCACCTGCTTTCCTCTGCTAATCAACTTCCAGAGTCTCCTATGCCTATGCAGTGATAGATCTGCAGTGGATGCAAAATTGCAAACATCTGTTGGCACTATTTCCATAACAAGATTACACAAGCCCTTGAAGAGCTAAGATCAAGTAAAAAAATCCAAAAGACTTGAAAGCCTCATTAACTTCCTGGTTAATCAAAATCGGAAGTGGTCTTTAGAAGTAGTGTGACTTTTGAGATTTCTCCCAAGGACTACTTTTCATGGCTTCAATTGTTAGCAGGAAAACAAAAATCTTTAAACCAGCATTTCTCAAAAGCTCTATGGCTGATTTAGCTTGAAAATGCACAAACATTCTCAAACAGCAGATGATGGAGGATTGCTATTGATCCTCCCAGCACAATGGCAGGGTAAGAGGTACACAGTCTAGGGGGAAACAGCAGGGAAAGGTTATTGTGCTGGCATACAGTTTAAAAAGCTCACTGCAATGATGAACGGAACCAGACAAAACGTGGAGTTTGGAAAATACGCAGAGCTCACATCCATCGTCTCTGTTAGGAGATACATGGCTTGAAGCAAGTATAAGCAGCACCATAAGAAGAATCCAGCTGTGACAAACAGTTGGGATAAGACAGTAACATCAGAGAACTGAAGTTCTCACACCAGATTCAGTTACAAGAATAACAGATAGGGCTAATACAGATAGGAAGAAAGGCGTCCTGTTCATTTGCAGTTGTCCCCTTTACTGGAAAGATCACAATATTGCACATCCAGGAGCATGCATCACCTCTCTGCATGATGACTACCATGGCAGTGGTCCAGAACATGGATTCTTAATTGTCTCTGGAAGAATATACTTCTGTTTCACCCAAAAAGTAGTTGCAGAAGATCAGCACTGCTTTTAGAACAGCAAATGCAATGCATTTAGAAATTAATTCACTCACTGAATAAGAAGATTATTTCAATGCTGCCAGCAAGGCACAAAATAAATAGGAAAGCCACACTCCTTTTTGACTTCATTTTGTGGCCTTTAAGGGCAGAACAAGTAGACTTCAGGAAGCATTTGTGCTAAGGAAAAGCACTGACACATCTGGCTTTTGGGGGATGGGAGGAGTGACACATTTTGGAAGGAGGAGGAGGTATTTCTACAGAAGACATCATTTGGATAAATCTTGATAAGGAATACTAAAGATTACAAAATTCTGGGTATATGCCACATTTCTTAAGGCTATTCAAGTTCCCTTTAAATCTTATGACTGCCTCCACTTTCTATTTCCACAAAAAAAGATCTTTCTTAAAATTCATACTGTTTCATTTCAAAGCTAATGCAGGCACAAAAATTTCCTAGTCATAATATTAATATTTTCGGTACTACATTTTGATAACCAGCATTAAAATGCCTCAACCACAAACTTACAGTGACCTCTGCTGAACAGTTAGTGCATCTTCCACACAGACTGAAAATGGAGCTACACTGCCAAACCCAGCCCTTGCAAATCAGCCACAAAAGCTCTATTTTGAAAATAATGTCACTGTTTAAGCCACAAAACCCAGAGCTCTGTTTGATATTAAACAGATAACAATTTATGCAGAGTATCAGGAAGAATATTCTGATAACCTAAAAAAAAAAAAAGATAAGCTTTGGACTAAAGCTCTATATGTCACTTTGTGAGCTACTTAATGCTATTGGCTACACCTAGTAATTTCAGCTGTTCACCCAAGGATTACACTTATCCCAGTAAATTAAAACAGCCTGCTTGTGCTCCCAGGGTCTAAATAATGTCTGTGATGAGAGAAGCACTGGCCGCAGTACAACTAAGGATACTTAGATTTTATAAATGAGAAAATTCAGAAAACTCTTGTCTGGCCTGCTTTTAAGACTATAGCAAATATTTCCATTCCTTAAAATCCTTTTTCTAGGCTAGGTATAGCTGTCCAGCCCAGCCTCACCTACACTGGACTGCTGCTTCTCTCCAGCTGTGACCTCCAGCAGAGCAGGGTGAGCAGAGAGCTGCCCTGCGCATCCTGGCATCAGCCAGGGCTTCAGTGCATGGCAGGGGCTGTGGGAAGGGGATTACCTCTCCTACCGTCTCCCTACACAGTCTCCCATACTGCCTGCTACGTGGGGAAAGCCCAACCACAGCTCCAAGCCACAGCTCTGTCTGTCCAGGGGCAAAGGGTAAAAACAAGTCAAAAAAACCAAAGAACTCTTCAAATTGCTTCTGGTCTATGTTTCTCAGTTTGGGTAGCAGTAGTATCGCTCGCTTTTCCCTCTGTAGCTCACATTTTCTTCCTGTCGCTAGGCACAGCAACCATCTTCTGCTGGCATACTCCTTTTTTCTACACAGATTTAAGTCCATCATCTTTCTTTTCCTGTTGGAAAGGAAATAGCCGAGACTCTCTGGCCAAATCTGCAATATCCTACAGCATTTCCCCCAGGACCCAGAAAGAGCAGAGGAGGGGTCCCTGTGCACCAAGCCCATACAGGAGTACAGAAAAAGTGGTTCCTCTGTACATGTAGTTTAAGAGAAAAAAAAAAAAAAAACCCACAAAAAAAACCCCAAACAAACCACACACCTATCTCCTGTGAAGATACTGGGGCTTCCTCCTAAAGAGGGGTATGATCATAACAAACCTTCAGAAAGGTCTAGACTCAATGAACTATTGCCATCCTTGCCTCACACAATTGAGCTATGGTTCAACTACTTTGGTTTGCACAATAAACAGTAGCTTTGTTACTACACCTCTTTTTTTATGAAATATGGAGAAGAACGTGTACATAGAGACACGATGCATTTTATTCAAAGCCAGCCAAACCAAACAAATATTCTTCCAGCTTAAATAATTTTTAGTATTTTCATTACTTACACACTTCCAATCTTGTGAATTTAAATGTGATTTTCAAATTGACGGTATTTTCCTTTAGAAATCTGCACCTGAATCACTGATGAATTTAGACTCTTGCAAAGCGTAAGACTTTGAAGACACAACAGAGCAAGAGAATTGAAGGCCAGAACATACATAAGCACAGAACAGATCTGTCCTAGCAAATACATTACAAATCTCTATATAAACATGAGTAAAATAAATACATATACATACACACACATATATACATAACACTGCCTATACATTCACAGAGCATTCTTAAATCATAACAGAGGTTCTTATTTGAAAAATCATTACAAAATGATAAATCAAACTTTATACCATTTCTGTAATTCATTAATGAAGGAAAACAGCGCACATTGACAATTTTGCCATCAGTTGCCAGTTTACAAAACAAACAGCACTTTGTAGTCTGCAACCATCACAGCTCAGAACTTTCCTTGTGCCATTAGAGGATATCAAAAACCAGGTTGCTCCCACCAAGGAACGGTCCCAACTCGGCATGGCCCATCAGCTGGCAAGAACTCAGCTCATCCCCCTTCCCGTGCACAGCGCGGCAGGCGGCTGCACTACTTCTGATTACGGAACGGGAAGAAAGAGCTCGCTTGCTAGTTTCCACCACCACAAAACCACACATTTTGGATTTATTAATGTTTACTAATAACAAGTTTTTGTCAGTGCTTACAAGAGCCATTTAATCCAAACGTGCACCTTCACATACCACCTTGATTGTATTTAAACAACATCCAGACAAATACACCACATTGAACTGTGAGAACAACATAAATAGCTTAAATATTTAACTCTCTATATTATTTTAAGTTTATATGCATAAAATTGGACTACTTAAAACTCCATCTCAAATTGCATTACATACCATGTTACCAAGCAAGGAATTTGCATATAGTGCCATGAAACACTAATCTTTGCCTGAGAGACTTTCCAGTCACTCAGTTCGTTTAGACACAACAGCTCCCAGACCACGCTACAGTATCAAAGCTACCAGACACCACCTCTCCAGTGCCCTACAGCTCTAAGCCATGAAAACTCACGGGACTATGGATTTTATTATCTGTCATAGTCTAACAAAGTTTATTCTTATGACTAAAATGATTTTTTTTATTTTAATCTTAAATACTAGAATAATTTTGAGATAAGCAATAGAGGGATGGCAGGAGTAGTCCCAAACTGCAGATGAGCCACAAACTGACACGTTTCAAAATAGTATTAAAAAAAAAAAAAAAAAAAAAAAAAAGAGAGAGATATATCAAATTGGAGCTGAACCAGGAGTTGTTCAAATCCTAACTAACATTTCTTTTTTTATATATACTTTAAAATTTCACCCAACTCCTGTGATTTTTATCTAGAGTTTCATAACACAGGTTTTTGCTTGAACCACAAATGCTTCAATTTTTGAAGATACATTCTCATGCAGTATCATGAGAATGATACTCTCATGACCAACATTCACTTTAAACAAATCTTAAAGATTTTTAAAAGGTAGCCTCTTGAATTTTCAGCGCTCAAATCAGGAACTTTGAACATTAAGGAACAGCAGAAATGAAGCTCCCATGATCTAGCACAGAATTAAAAGGACAGATTTAACTTTCATAACTTTAAGGAAAACTAAAGCTCTAAGCCAA
This sequence comes from Falco rusticolus, assembly GCF_015220075.1. Taxonomy (NCBI): domain Eukaryota; kingdom Metazoa; phylum Chordata; class Aves; order Falconiformes; family Falconidae; genus Falco; species Falco rusticolus. The sequence continues at coordinate 65,446,739 of NC_051190.1, read as the reverse complement.
GAGACAGCAAGTTCCTCCCATTATTTCTGTACAGACCCATGGCAAGCCTTGCAATTTTGACACTTCTACATCTAACATTAAATACAAGGTCGTGCCTACAAACCAATCCTTAATCTATCCTATTGCACCCATTTAACAGCACTTGTATACATAAAATTATATCATATACAATTAGTATGTATAACATATGCAATTCTTCAGTTGCTGACTCAACAGCAAGATGGCAACTTACAAATATTTTATGGCATTTTACAGTGACTATAAAACCACAATATGATTTCCATATTTTTATGGCTCTAAATAAAACTCAGATTTGTTTTGAATGAATGAAAGTGATGCTCCCACAGGAAAATGCATCTTTAGTTTTTACAACATTCCATAACATACAATATGTACAGAGGGTTTATTTAGCTTCAGAGACATATTTTGACATCATAAAATTTCCTGTCTTTGGCAGTTCTGAGTGACTGGAATTAACTTATTTACTTGGAATTAACATAATAACTTAACCAGATGGTATGAGAGTTGCAGTTGATTAGATCAGTGACAATAATGCCACCAAGTCTGAGCATCTGACCTTGGCAAAACAAATATTGCAGTATTTACAGTGAAAGAGGCAGACAAATCTGTAAAGAATGGCTGTTGGTAGAGTGTATGAACACAGAGCTCCTCATTAAAAGAATATGTTACTAGAGAAACTGAATGTTATCTTGTCACTTATTCTATAAAAATGCCTCCATTCTGAAAAATATTTTTAATATGCATTCCAGATAGCATTCATTTACATACATATACTAATTTTCTCTTTTATGGTTCATTTCTAGATTTAACAGACACTTAGATAATTGAAATTTTATATAGCACGCTAAACAGAATGTAGGTCATGCACTGATTTTAACATTTTTATAAACCAAAATTACAACCAGGTAATATACATGCACCTTTTTATTTATTGCAGAGTTAAAAAACATACTTTATTAATGCATTTTTACCCTAAAGCTTTTTTTAATGTCCAAATAATTTCCCAATTGCATCTCAAAATTAAACTCTTTAGTTTTCGTCTCTGTACCCCAGGGCTTTACTGCACAATGCAACATATTTTAATACGGTTAAATGCTACTGATTCTGCAAAATGTTATTCCTTATTGAAAATGGTCATTAATATCACTTCATACCTCAGAGAGTATGGTAGTAATTTGGTAATAAACCACACTATTATCGTCGTCTTCTAATAACTTGAAAGTGTTGTAATCCTAGGGCCTTAAATGCATTATGGAATATTATTAGAACAAGCACATTCTGGTCATTATTTAGATGGGAACATTTCCCATGTCTCTCATACCTCATTCAGTAATTGCACGCTCCTGCTATAATTAAATTTGCCCATTTTAAATTGTCCATAATATCGTAAGGTTCATTTTCTGGTCCTGTGGGACACATCGACTCCATTTTGGGCACAACATACTCTTTAATGATATATTTTAAATTGTTTATTTTTATTTAACTGACTGTCTAGAATAACATCTTGAAACATCCTGAATTAGATAAAACAGTTTAAAGTGGGGGAAGCAAAAAAAGCAGCAGCAACTTCCAGAATATTTAAAACAAGAGTGAAATGTTTTTCCCCTCCTTGAAGTGACTTTACCTATTGCCTAGCAGTAAAAGCCCTGTCTTCCAGGAAAAGATACTGCTTTGAGATGAGCAGCATTTACTGGAGATGGCCAGATTCACAGGAAAATAAATGCTGTGTCTGAGGCTTGGCCGGGAGCCTCCCTACCAGAGCCACGTGCATGCAGCAGTCACCCACTTCACTCCCTTAAATTCATACCAGGATACCCAATAGAGCAAAATAAAACCTGAGTGAATTTCTTAAACGAAGAAAAAACACTAAGGTTGCAACACAGTATATTTAAACAAGCACCTAATCGTGTCCATGTGTAAACTGTTTACTGTGAATAAAAATCTGAAAATGTATATATTTGAAAATGTGAATACTTTAAAATGTGTGTTTTGCAAACCCGGTGTCATTTAGCAGCATTAATATCAGTAGCTGCATGATCTGATGAGTCTACGAGGCATCTCTGTCCTGCTCTGCAAAAGCTTGCAGAGGAACACCAGGGGGAAGCTCATTGTTTCCACATGCCAGCTGAAAATAAGTGTTAAGCCATTTTCCTCTCATCTAAATAAACGTCCACATACAAGTCTCATAAGGGATCTGCACTGGATTTTGTGCACAAATAAACTGCAAAACTTGCACTCATCAGATAAATTGTGGGAAACCCATGAGCAAACTGTATCCAGACAAAACTAACAAGTCAGTCAGCTCAAGCGCTTGGCACCCTCAGCCAAACCGTGCAAGACAAGCCAAAGACACAAACTACCAGAAAATCGAAACTCCCAAGGAATTGCATCTGGGTTCACTAACTGCTGTGATAACGTAAGGAAGAAAAGCACATTTGTATCTAGAAAGGTAATAATGCTTAAAGCATATTCCAAGGCAACGTAAAATATCTCTACAAGTCTGCATGATGGTATAAATGCATGAAACACATAAAATGCTGTAAGAAATAAAGCTCTAGAAGGGAGATTCTCTTAAAAGTAAATACTGTGCTTAACGGAACACAATGTATTGAAACGGGAAACAAACTATTCCTTGTGTGTCTCTACAAGCCTGTCTGGTGTTTTAAAATGCACAGAAAGAGAATACTCAGAAGAAACATTCTGTATTACATTTCTGCTACACCACAGATCACAAAATCATTTCATGGCTCAACTATACTATGACAATGAAAAATCTTCAGATACCTGTCAATAAGAAGAAAGCAAAAGTATCCAAGAGCAAAAGAAAATCAAGCATAAAGGGGGAATCAAATTGTTGAGAAGGACAGCTTTTATCATCTGAGAAGTTTCTCTTGTATACAAACAGAAACCACTGCGTTCAGAAATATTAAAACATTATGGCAGAGACTGCAGTCAAGCACTCAGAGTCCTTATACTTGTGACATTTCTGCACACTGTTAATATTTTGTGTTCCCACTTACAGCTGACAAGATATCCACTGGGGAAAAAAAAAAAAAAAAAAAAACCACAAAACTGAGTGACAAAGAGCCTACCTTCATGTTTACACAAATGTGAATGAACAAAAGCTGAATAGAAATCCCCAATCACAAAACTTACACATCAGAATGTTTCCCTCTTTCTGTGATGTGTTACTGTACAATTGCAGGGAAGTACTATGTCACACCACCATGCCCACAGATGTTTATTTTTAAACTTTCACAAGTCTGCAGCTTTACTGGTTTACACCAAGTACAGTGTTGTAATTCAAGCAATAAACTTGCATCTGATGCCAGTCATGCTCCTGCACCTTCTGTTCTGCAGACAACTAATTTAGGAATAAAGTACTATTTTTTCTTTTATATTGGCTGATAAACACACTATGGAATTACCATTGCAAAGATACTGTTATCACCCAAAATCATTTAGAATTAGTAGTCTTTGCCATCCAAATTATAAAAATTGCAATTTTTCTTAATTTCAGATTCAAAACAGATCCATGTAACTGATGTCTCCAATGGTTCAAATAAGTGGAGAAGTAGAAAGAAGCGATTAAGAAATTAATAAAGAGCCTCCACTGGAAAATATCTAGGAGCCCACAAATCAAGAAGGCTGAAAAGGCCTGCCCTCTAACAGCATCTTCCTAAACAGAAAACAGAACTTTGAATTTTCAAATAATGATCTGAATAGCTTAGATCATACTATAATAAGTTGTAAAAGCTTGTAGCATTATGTGTTCCTTCTACTGAAGTTAATCATGTTTGAGTCCTTTAAGGCAAAACAGATACACTAGTACTACAAATTAACAGACCAGATTCTCCCTGAACATTGTTTAAATGTAACAGAAAGATTTCCCAAATGCCTGGAAAAAAAGATTTAAGTCACAGTCATTTGTTTGCATATGCAATACACTTTTTATTATCTATTGAACAAACAGTAAAAAAGCATGCCATGAAAACATACCTACGGTTATTTTATCCATCTTCATTTATAGTGACCTACATATTTCTAAGTAACAGATTTTGCCACATTTTAACAGATTTTTTTTTTAAAAAAAAAGGTTATTGAATTCATATCTTTATCTTGCATTGATGAAAATTAATAAATCTTAAGGAAAAAAAAAACCCAGCGTTTCCATAACCAGGTCTCCAATAAAATATGTATCTCACCAAAGGCATACAGGTGCAAATACCAATTTCATCTACCTTTCTGAATAACAGCAAAACGCTGCTGCTACCAACTTTAATCTTTCAGGAAATTATTTGAAACCTAATAAGAACAAGCAATTACCCAGCTTTTTTGAAAAAGCTCATAAGTGTAATTAAGGAGAATGAACACAAGAGGTAGCTAGTGTCTCCATGTTCTTATATTCTACTCTGAAACCGGAACGAGAACAGAATTAGCAAATACAGCCGCGGCAATGAGAAATGTGTCTTTAAAAGCGAGATGGAAAAATGAAAGATTTCTGGGCTCTGAGCATTCATAGAGAGCAATGAGTAGGTTATGCTGATTGTACGTCAACGGAAAGCAACTTGTTCGCTCTAAGTCATTTCATAACAAAGCCCAAGTCCACACAGAAACATTTATTTTCATCCAGGCTGTTTCTTTCTTCCCCAGTAAAAAGGAACACCATCTGTTTCACATCTAACCCCAATATCTTCTTGAGGATGATTATAACTGACCCTAACTCTAGCCCCTTTTTGGATGATAAATACACCTTTTTGAAAGCACAATAATATTGTTACTGAAGATATAATTATAAATGCACAAGTTTTCATACTTGTTTTCAAGTATGTTAATTAATGTCTGGCACAGTTCCAGGGAAAAAAAAGATCAGCTTAAAGGAGCATGATGTGTGCAACATATCAAGTAGACTATAATTATTACCTCTTCTTGATAAAGCTGTTCAGAAAATTAATGCTTCAACACTGTACATCTAATAATTTTAATCATCCTTTAATACAATGGACAAATCCACCAAAATCCAAAGAGATTCAGTTACTGTTGTGTTTCTTAAAGCGCACACCAGGAACTTCCAAAATGCTTCCTAATGACAATAATTAAACACCTGGCTATGATGACCTGTACCTGTCTGTAGTTCATTCTCAAATAGTTTCTCCCATTAATTACACACATGCTGAGAACAGAAAGAGAATATTCATTATGAACAACAACTCCAGGACGCAGCAGTCAAACTGCCAGAGCAGCTCCCCGCTGCACAGCCTGCCAGCTCCCTGGCAGCCCCTACATGCTCTGGTTTCAAACCAGATGCTACTGAACAGTTGTAACAGCTCTGAGCTTATGCTCACCTGCCCACAGGAAACATGCTGGGGACAAAAAAAAAAAAAAAAAAAAGGAGGGGGGAGCTTTTATAAAGAACTGTTAGGAAAACATAAACCACCCTAATTTTCATACAATTTGTACACATTACCTGTTGTTTAAAACCCAAAGCATCAGACAATAATGCTCAAGGTCTTACAAAAATGACATTTTGTCTTTTGCAATACTAACAAAAAAAAGCCAGTATGTTAACATCAAAGGTTCAGTTCCTAACTCAACCAACATACAGTTGCAGGTGAATTGTGGACAAGTAAAGTCTCGCAAACACTAGAAGAACTGAATCTCTCTACTCAGCTAAGATGCAACATTCTCCTGTGTGTGTATAGACATACTTAAAACAAGCATACATACATAAATTTCAGATTAGGTTCTGTTCCTCGGGGTTGCATCATTAGAGCAGGCATACCCCTGCAATGGCAGGATCCCACTTATAGCTAACATTCTTCAAATGAAAGAACACACTAAACAAAAAGATTAACTGGTAAGTCATAACTTGATATTTACCACAAAGCCAGTGCTAAGATCTGCGTAAAACTCTGTAATTTGAATAAAAGGTATTTTTATCAACAAGAGATTCCTTTTGGAATAAATGGGAGTGAGGGAGATTTTGCTAAGTGCTACTGTAATGTGTAATATTCAGCGCCATAACAAACCAAATCTTAATGTCCTATCAGTACCCAGTTCCTGCTCAGAATCTTTCAGTAACAGATCTCAAAGTACTTAATGTTTCATGCTGAAAAGCAAATTATCTATACAAAAGCATTTAACATGCGGTGTTAATAAGCATTGAATAAGCATTAGTACACAGTGAACTCCAAATCAGATCTCTACAGTATATACCAAAGCATAAGATAGCGCAGCTACACATATTCCCATAATAGGGCAAATACTGAAACATAAAAGGGAAAAAAATACACTATAAGTGCATATTTTTAGATAAAAACCAAACCTATGGCACTTAACTTTGCACCAGGTTCTTGAGAAACATATAAACGCAACTAAAAACTAGTATAGTTCCCAGTGTTTATTGAAAACAGCAATATCAGAAAGTATGACCCTAAGTTTCAATTCTGATTTCCTTTCAGGGCTTATTAACTCCATGTAAAAATATGCCATTATTAGAATTTTAAAGGGCAAAGAATGAGATAAACTAGCATCCCTTTTATAATTTGTAAATTTTTTTTATTACACATTTTACTTTTTTCATGCACCCATTTCAGTTGCTATTAAAAACATCTGAAGCAGTGAGTCATTCCAACAATTTTTATGTAAGTAACTTCAGTAGATTTAGTGAAATATTTAACCTAAGCAGCTCAACACACCCAAGTTTCAACAGAGCGGTACCAACTCAATGAAAAACATAATTTTTCCGGTTTAACTGCGTGGTACCTGTGGCAGCTTCGGCACTACTCATGTGAACTGCCATGCTGTTAGCATGGAGAAGCAGGTAATTCAGCTAATACTCTTACCCAGCTAACCTCGTTAAATGCTGACATTTATTTGACAAGACAAACCGGAGGAATCCGATCCTGGAACACGTACACGTTGAAGCACCAAAGGAGATTAAAAATCAACTAGGGCAGCTGGATACCATTTTATTTTGGCCTGAACTCAAGCAAAACAGAACCCAGGCAACCTGACTGGAAAGCCAGCAGAAAAGGCCCAGAGCAAGAGGAGCCCTAATCCAGGACCTGCATCATCCCCCACATAATTGCATGCTGTTAATGAAAATTGCTTTATTCCAGCCCCCAGCTTTGCATGGGCTCCTCAGGCTCATTTGCCAAGGGGGATGACGACGAGGAGCAAAAGGAGCAGCCGGGACCGCACACCGAGACCAGGCTCGCCACCAGGAAGGGGTGCGAGCGAGAATCAGCCATGCAGATAACAAGCATGCTCCTACCATTTAATCATTTCTGAGAAACATGTTCACAGCACTGGGTAAGATGTCTGGACTCTGTCAAAGTCAAGGGATTTAGGCATTTATGCACCCAAGATACTTCTTTACATTGGACCTTCAACAGCATCTGGAAACAAGGCTACAAAGGCTTTTGCAGAAGCTAACTTTAGCTCTACTCACTAATCTGCTTACGCTCCCTTGGCAGGCAATAACCAGAAAGTGGTTCCACCAAAGCACGGCTCAGGGAGGCCAAATCATGGCTGCTCCTCTGGGAGGGTTCAGAGCCAAAACCTGTCACCAGAGAGTGGCAGGAGGAGCCTCACGCTAGCTACAGTTAGCCTTCATGGAGGGGCATCTCAGACTGATGTGTTACCAACCCATTTGCAAGTGCCTGAACATGGCAAAACAGACTATCTGAAAAGGTTTTAATAGAATTTTTTTAGTTACGAATATTGAGAATTGTTTTGACTACTATAGACAAGGTGTATGACAAATGCTGGGTTCAAAATGGACAACAAGAACAGGGACCTACTTCTCATTGGGTCGCCAAGGCGCTTACTCCAATAACATTCCCCAGCCTATTTCAGATCTTTCTAGATCTTGAGAAAATAAAACTGAATTACTTTAGTCCTCTTATTATTCATTTAGTCCTCACTATAAATATCCTAGATAAATAGGTCCTCCAGCTATCAGGTTATAGACAGAAAACAAATAGGTGCTCACATTTACACTCAGTGAATACATTTCCATGCTGCTACATCACTAAAGAATAGGAACATCTCTCCATTTTATTGATAACAATTATGATTGCAACACAATTGAAAAAATAATTTTTAAATTGCCATGAAAAAAATCATATCATTGTAAATATTGATATAAATTAAAAAGTACTATATAAACTGGTCACTTAAAGAAAGTATGATGAATATTGTCCTATACTGCAAATCCACAAACAAGTTACAATTTTACTTTAGCATTTAGAATCCCTAGTTATAGAAAGTTCAGTAGTACAATCTTAGAAAAGCAAAAAGTAACATTTACATTTTTAAAATCAAGCATAAAATTTACATATTCATCTATTGATGCTGATACAGGAACTTAAATGCATCTGATGTACCCTTAGAAAATTAAGTATTTTTTTCTACAGAAAACCTACACAAAGTTGTCAGCATTATGAAGCATCAAAAAAGAAAAAGTCTATACCATCCTATGCTACTAAGCACTGTTAAGCTATCAACTGTAAGTACAAAATCTCAATCCTCAGTTGTAACAGCTATCTCAAAGCTCATTACTTCATACATAACATGAGAAAGGGGGAAAAAAACCCTACAAACCCTCAACATTTAAATCTTCTATCATTGTAATGCCCATCATTCAATCTTCTGAGCACTAAACATGAAAGACTGTGCAGACCCAATCTCTACCACTCTATAAACAGCTTAGGATCATCCTTCAGTTTTGCTGTCTCCTACTTCCTTCTATAGCTCATTTATAGTTCTGGTTCAGAGCACAAGTCTCAAACAGTCATCTCTGAAAAAAACTGCTGGTGACCTTCTACTATTGACAATAAAACCCCAGTATTTACCCTTCCCTTCTATTTCCTCCTTTTAATTCTTCTTCCCTTATCTATAGACAAACTTTCTCACAGGGCTGTGAAGTCTTACTCTAGAGGTTTTGGAGACCAGCCTTATAAAACACCTTTCAGAAATCCAAGCAAGGAATATAAATTTGATCATCCTAATCCCACCAAACGAATCCCACCAGATTTGTGAAATATGACTTATATTAACAAACATATTTTATCTTATGAGATAGAAAACATGTCAACCCCTTTCCACAAGATCAGATTCATAAAAACATCAACACATACAATGAGCAATACTTCCTTCACGTTTGTTCCTTGCCAACTCTGACCCCACTCCTGCTTACATGCAGTTGGATTGTATAACAAAATTGAAGCTGGCCATACCACATTCCTTCTTCTCATTACTGATGTGTGTAATGCCAACAATTTCTCCCAAGCAGACTTGCCCACAGTCACACAGGATGCTTGTGACAAGAGTCAAAACACAGCCAGCCACAGAAGCGGTGAAACAGCACTTTTCCCCAGAGGTCCTCCAGCTGTTCGGCTAACTTCCAGGAGAAAAATCTGACTATCCTCTCTCCTTCAAACAGTCCTGACTCATGCTTCACTCTTAAAATTGCTCTGCTTTCTTCTTCAAAAAGGAATTTATTGAACGATCCAGGCTACTATATGCCATACACTCTCCCCTTGAACACTGGTCTGCTGCTCTTTGAAAGGACAGTCTTATCTGCAACTACAAAAAATCTGAGCATTCATTTACTTGTTTTCTTCTGCATAATGTCTATTTCTGTTAACAAGATTATCATAAATTAAATATAACTGCTTCTACACAGATGAGATTTACCTTCCAAACTGAATAAAAATTATGTTTGGACTTGTGAAGTATCTACATCTTACCACAGTTAGATCACTGGGTTTTCTGTAAATTATGCTTATATCCTGAACCAGAATTATCTTCTTCTAAAAATCTAGAAATTATTTTTTAATTTCTTTAATCTTCTGTCATGTTAAAAGGTTTTATTAAAAAAAATTTAGAAAGGTACTGCCTTAATTCTGTCTACATTGAAACTTTTCATGTCACTGATACACTGCTCCTGAATTTCTTCCATTAAATTAATTCACTGTATTACAGATGTTGCTATTGATTTATCTACTGAACTAAACACATAATGAAGTAGAAGGTAAAACTAACAAAAAAAGCCCTATTACTTTTTCCTTTCCCCTTACTAATTTTGTCATGGCTCCAGAAGTAAATCCCACAACAGCAATAAAAAACCATATGCCTTTTCACTTCAGTCTCTCTGTAAAACCAGCTTTTCTAGCAGTAGAATTAAGAAAATAAGTCAGGACTGAAAGATAAACCTGAAAAAATATTGAAAGAAAAGATTACTTAAAAATTCAGTCTTCATCTTGGAAATTAATAACTAGTATTTTTTAAAAGGGGCATGTTTTCTCTTCAGATTATAGTACAATTTTAGGATTATAATAGAGAAACTTGAAACAAAACCCATAAATCTAAAGAGATTTTTTGTTGTTGTTGTTCATCAAAGCACGAGATACAGCTGCTATATTTTATGAGTCCAACCAAAATACTGATCTAAACAGTATGAGTGTTAAGACAAGCTAGGTCCAAATCCGCAACAAGTTTTCAATTTCAGAATATGAGAATAATGAAGTGTTTACTAAAATGCAGCAAAAGATTAATGTGTTAATCTCTGCAAAGTTACCAACACACGAATTCACTGATTACATCAATAGGTACCTATCAACCTCAGGAATGATTTAGAAGTAGCCTATCTGGGCTCCATATCACCAGGCCAGACATTTGGAAACAATTAAGAACAGGTAAGAGCAGTTCCAAATATTTGTTTCACCTGGATTCAATACCCATAAGATATCTAGGAGGTCCATTGGAAATCTGAAGATTGACCTTTCTATAAGATAAATGCAATACCTTCAGAGGGGCTAGGCAAACACTTTTCCTCCCAATAAAAGTAAAGTGAGCGTACATATAACAGCCTATTTTTTTTTTATTTTGCCAGACAAAAATCTAGTTGCTTTTTGGCAGCCACAAAAGGAAAGGGAAAGGGATGAATGGGTACATAAAGACAGTCATCCTAATCTTAGCACCGCTATAGCATCATACACCAGCTTTGTAACGTCTTTACAAACTAATCCTTTAAATTATTAGCAAATACCCCTACTCATTTGCATTTGATGGCCACTCAAAAGACTGAGTATCTGAATAGAGACCAGACAGCAAAGAGGCAAAGGGCTAGATTAGAAATGCCCTGAAGACCTACCCCACTCTGGTTGGACCCTGCTGCCTACAGTCACAAACTTTTAACTTGCAAACTACTGAAACAACAAGGATGGCTACATGCCCAAAAAATAAAATAGTTTATTATAGAGTTTGTTTGCTTACTAAACCACCACTTTATCATCTGGAGGGACTAAAGTCTTGGGTTTTTACTAATTAGTAGATGTTAACTATAATTCTTTTAAGATGTATGACAGGAAAGGAAAGGAAAGAAAAAAAGTTTACTCCCCTCTTCTGTAAACCAAATGTAGCTGTTCAGGTATCTAAATACTAAAAAGTCATCTGACTCCAAGACATTAAGCCAAAGGCAATGCTCAAGTTATTTATCCACATCAAAGTAAATTCAGCCCACCAAACTTCTGACAAAGTGTGGAAGGAGGAAGAAAAAGGAATCAATTATAGTTTAGTAAGTGAACATATTTTTACATGTCCGGTACTAAAAAGTTCAGTGAACTGCTTTATAACAGCAAGCATCAACATTTTTAATGATTCAGGATATCATTTTCATTCTAAGATGACAATGAACTACTTCACCACCACCCTGCAACTGTTTCCCGCAATGCAATTCTATCTGTGTCCATAAGCAACTGCCTGTGTCAGTGCTCCATCACCCACCCACGAAGCAAACAGGTGCAGCAGGCTTCTAGAGACGGATGTCTCAGTCCTGCATCTGCAACACTGGTACTGTACTCCACTGCTGCCAGGAAGTGAAACACCACTGCCCAGTGTCATTCATCAATGCAGCATGGCAGTGTCAAGAAAAGAAGTATGTTCCCTGCTGACAACTTGTTTTGATGAAAATGCATTGCAATATTTTAAAAGTTTTCAAAGCTGCCTTCCGTTCCTGACAGCTGACAGATTTATGACAGCTATTTGTCATGAAAAATGTGCAACAAGAATGACTTAATATTCAAAACAAAGAAATCAATGTACTCTGCCTTATTATGCCAAAGTACTAATAAAGGAAGAGAAGGTAATTCAGTAAAGCAAGGACTGTGAAAGAGAATTTAAGGAAGCTTAATAGGAATGTTTCAAGTCTTAAATATTTTAAAAGTTGAAACAGTCTTTAATGAAAAAATCAAGAGTGACAGACTGTGGGACACTGCTGTTCTCACAAGCACAAAGTTATGAGACTTCATGTTTGATTTTCCTCTCAACAAAACCTGAATGAAAGCAATGAAACACAAATAAACTGCAGTCGTTGTTACCTCAGTTTTCTTGGGTTTTCTTTTCAGGAAACAGGAAACAATTGTGTGGTGTTTCTTTGGTGTTGCAGGGGTTTTGTTTTGTGGGTTTTTTTAAAGTATTAACAGAGGAAGTAGAAAAACGTATTATGAAAACCTTCCATAACCCATTTTAAATATGATCAGCACAGAAATAAGTAAAGACCTGTTTACAGTAAGTTTTCTAATCATCCATTTTAATACATATGACATACAGCAGATACAAGTTCAAACCCCTGTGCAAATTTTTTTCTGATCATTAGGAAGAACCATAACCACCATCCTGTTCTGCACTGCTTTTAACTTCTTTACAACTTTTGGTCATAAATTCTACCCTGTGCTTCAGAAACTGCTTGAGGAAAGATATTTGAAACCATCGTACTCCTACAAGAAGTTCTGGCTCTGCTTGAACATAAAACCAGGAGGAGCTGGAAGGCATCGTGCAGCAGGAAAACTATGATATAGCTGCCATCATGGCAACATGGGGTGCCTCACACAACTGGCATGCTGCAATGAAAGGCTATAAACTCTGCAGAAGGGACAGGCAAGGAAGGAGAGGCAATGGCGTAGCCCTGTGTGTCAGGGAGGGTTACGATTGTCTAGATCTTAATGATGGTGGCAATAGGGTTCAGTGTTAAAGGGTAAGAATCAGGGGGAAGGCCAACAAGGCAGATATCATGGTGGGAGTCTCTAATAGACCACCAACCAGGATGAAGGTGCAGACAAAAAATGCTGTAAGCAGCTGGGAGAAGTCTCACAATCGCTAGTCCTTGTTCTTGAGGGGACTTCAACTTACCAGATGTCTGCTGGAAATACAATATAACAGCGAGGAAACAGTCTGGTTTCCTCTGGTTATCTGGAGTGTGTGGAAGGTAACTTTCTGGCACGGCTAGGGAAGGTGCCCCACCAAACCTGTTGTTTAGGAACAGAAAAGAACTTGTGGGTGATGGGATGGTTGGAGGCAGTCTTGGGCATAGCAATCATGAAACGATATGAGTTTTCGATTCTGGGATAAGTAAGGAGGGTGGTGAGCAGAACTGCTACCTTGGAATTCCAGAAGGCAAACACTGGTTGATAAAAGTCCCTTGGAAGGCAGTCCTGAAGGGTAAAGGAGTTCAGGAAGGCTGGATATTCTTCAAGAAGGAAATCTTAAAGATGCAGGAGCAGGCCATCCCCACATGCCAAAAGACCAGCCAGCAGAGAAGATGACTGTCCTGGCTGAACAGAGAGCTTTGGCTGGAACTTAGGGGAAAAAAAAAAAAAAAAGTTCACGACCTTTGGAAGAAGGCACAGGCAACTCAGGTTGTTGTGAAGTTATGCAGGGAGATAATTAGAAAGGTCAAAGCCCAACTAGAACTTAATCTGGTTACTGCCATGAAAGACAATAAAAAATGTTTCTATAAATACATTAGCAACAAAAGGAGGGCTAAGGAAAATCTCCATCATTTATTGGATGCAGGGGGAAACATAGTGACAAAGGATGAGGAAAAGTCTGAGGTACTTTATGCTATCTTTGCCTCAGTCTTTAATATTAAGACCAGTTGTTCTCCAGGTAGCCAGGCCCCTAAGCTGGAAGACAGGGACAAGGAGCAGAATGAAGCCTCCATAATCCCAGGGGAAATGGTCAGCAACCTGGTACACCACTGAGACCCACACAAGTCTATGGGGCCAGATAAGATCCACCCAAGGGCACTGAGGGAGCTGGTGGAAGTACTCACCGAGCCACTTTCAAGTGCTGGGTCCTGCACTTGGGTCACAACAACCCCACGCAGCACTACAGGCTTGGGGCAAGGTGGCTGGGAAGCTGCCTGGCAGAAAAGGACCTGGGGTACTGGCTGATGCTGAACATGAGCCAGCAGTGTGCCCAGGTGGCCAAGAAGGCCAACAGCATCCTGGCTTGTATGCGAAACAGGTGGCCAGCAGGACAAGGGCAGCGATTGTCCCCCTGCACTGGGCACTGGTGAGGCCGCACCTCGATCCTGTGTTCAGTTCTGGGCCCCTCACTGCAGGAGGGACGCAGAGGGGCTGGAGCGTGTCCAGAGACGGGCAAAGGAGCTGGTGAAGGGTCTGGGGCACAAGTCTGATGAGGAGCAGCTGAGGGAAGTGTTTTTTTAAAAAAAGTTGTAGAAGAAGAGACTCAGGTGAGACCTTACTGCTCTCCACAACTCCCTGACAGGAAGCTGTAGGCAGGTGGGGTCAGTCTTTTCTCCCAGCTGACAAGAAGAAACGGCCTCAAGTTGCACTAGGGGAGGTTTAGATTGGATATTAGGAAAAAATTCTCCATGGAAAGAGTTGTCAAGCATTGCAACAGGCTCCCCAGGGAAGTGGTTGACTCACCATCCCTGGAGGTATTTAAAAGATGTGTAACGTGGCACTCAGGGACATGATTTAGTGGTGGACATGGCAGTGCTGGGTTAACGGTTGGACTTTATGATCTCAAAGGTCTTTTCCAATCTAAACAATTCTATGCTTCTAAATCTGTAATATACTATTTCTGTTATTTTCTTAACTGTACTGATAATTTCTTGACTACAGCTAATTCATTTGAAAGATATTTTTCATAAGATTGACAATCAAACTAAGCTCTCCTTTTTTCAGTTTTAAACCCACACCACATGAGATTCTCACTACTCCTGACTGTACTGAAAACTAGAGTAATAAAGGCTGCGGTAGAAAAAAAAAGAAAATTAAAACAATGTTGAGTTTTCCCAAAGAAATTATCCAAGAAGAAAAGCTGTCAGTCACTGAAGTTGATACTATCACAACAGATGACAAGAAGCTAGCTACAGTGGAAGTGTGAAATGTGACCATCACTCTCACTATTTTCTGTTTATTTTAAATAACAGATAAACAGTCATTAGTGCTTACTGTATTGCCAATCAGTTAGACAATGCAATCAGCAGCCTAAAGTCAGATTAGGCGGCAGCTGGTTAGATGAATGTCATCTGTCAGGGGCTGTTCTTCTAAAAGCCAGTAATACTGTCAGTGAAAATTACAGTCCACAAATCAAAAGAATCTAAGTGCTTGAACTGAAACATGTATGAAATCAGACAGCTCCCACTGGATTTTCCCCATGTGCTATTACCTCCATGATCAACTCACTCTTCAAGTGACAGAAATTGCTGAGAAAGCAAAACATTGCTTGATTTCTGTCGGAGACCTATACTTTGAGCCAGGGGACATATTTTAAGATAATTAAAATTAATTTTCCTTCCTTTTTTTCCAAGAAACATTAAAATCAATCTGCTGTAAAGCAAAATGCTCGCTCACTCTCACACAGAACAACAGGGGGCAAAACTTTGTTGCTATTACAAATCTGAGAAACTCATTAGTTGGAAACGGGATAAAATAATTTTCAATCAGCAAATTCCAAAACATTAGACCATAACTTTTTCTAATAGTATTAAAATGAAAGCAAAGACCATGCACACAGAACTACAGTAACCGTTCAAAAAACATGTCAAAAAATTGCATAAATAGCACAAAATAATGCAAAGTTTTAAGCCATGCAACTCTCTTTGTTCCACAAAACCAGTGGCAGAGCACCTAAAAGGTACTTTCAAGTACTGAAGGGTACTAAAGCACTAGTCTTCTGTTTCTGCTAAAGTGCTAGGAATATGAGCATTTTGAAATGGAGTGTTACCGGGAGGTATGTTCAAACATCATTTTTTTTCCCCCACCTAGTCTGTATGTCTGTATTTGGAATTTTGTTCCCTCCTTAATTGGAATAGAACGGCTAAACCTAGGAAGGCATTGCTGCAGCCAACAACACTATCTTTTGAAATGCATCATCCTCATTCTGAGGATATAATCCTGCACAAATAGGAAAATAAGCAGCAAGAAAAATATATACAGAAAACAGCAAAAGTCAGGTGGGGATTTTAGGGGGGGGGAAGTATGTTGCTTCCTTGCTAATCATGGAATGTCACCAAGAATTTTAAATTAATAATCAGTGTGCAGCAGCACTAGCTGGGTGCCAGTTGGGTGCTGAGCGTGTTTGCAGAAAAGGACAGGCAGATCCCTCCTGGGCAGCACTTAGAAGGTGAGTCAGAAGTGTGCCCTCATGGTGAAGGCAGCTGCCTGCAGACCAGGCTATGACAGCACGAGTGTGGCTGGCACATCCAACTGTGGCCATCAGCATGGTGGAACTGGACCACAGGATATGCAAGGAGATGCCAAGAGAGCTGGGCTTGTTCAATTTTAGGGAGGCTAAGAGAAGCTTGTTGTTGTCTTCTACGGCGTAATAGGAGGACATAGCGAAAACAGCTGAAATCTCCTGGGAGGTGACCAGTAGTGGGAGGAGAAGCAACACTGACACTAGTTGCAACACTAGGAATTCAGATTAGGCTTTGGTAACACTTTTTCATCCTGGCAGCACACACTGAAACAGGTGCTCAGAGAGGCTGTGTAATCTCCATCCCTGGCGATGCTCATATCCAGACTGCACAGGCACTGCGCAAACTGGCCCTGTTTGGAGCAGGAGGTTGGACTAGGTGACTCCAGAGGTCCCTTCCAACTTCAGTCATTTTGCAATACTGTGACTGTTTTGTTTCTCACTCGGTGTGTGCCTACACTTCAACAGCAGATCAAAAGCATCAACCAAGGCAGAGCAGGTATCACCTGCTGCAACAAGTTTGGTGAATACACGTAGAATCTATCAGCTCAGCATATTGCATTCAGCCAAACTTAACCCGGTCTTCTGTGGGTCACCACCAGCCCTTTGTGAGCACAAGCAAGAGTGAGGACCCGCCTTCCTTTGCACCTCCTTGCTGCTCTACATTGGGTGCTGCAGTGCCCTGCCAAATCAGGCACCTGATCTGCCCTTTCGCTCCCCTGGCAGGCAGGGTTGGACCCCTGAAGGCCATTCCCATTCAGTTTTGGTGATGGAGACTCATGCCCTGCTGTTAACATTCATGGCTCTGAAGACACTGAAGCCACTCGCAGCCTCCAGACTGCTCCTCACAGCAGAGACCTTTGTCTGTACCTCTTCTTCCATGACCACTGTCCTTTTTTTCTGGCAAGGTTAGTTTTCAGAACAACCAGCACCCCGACCCTGCTCGGCACAACCAACAATTCCTAGTGCTGGTGCCAGGGGGGTGGCCAGGGAGAGCACGAAGCCACTCTCCTTAGCAGCACAACTGCCTTAGATCAGCTAAAATCCATCACAAAGCCACACCTTTCAGAATCCAAAAGTGTGGGAGCTATAACGACAATTACTCAGGCAGAATTAAAAATAATAGCTCAATTTAGATCAGATGAACTTGTAAAATTGTCAAAATAAAGCCTAATACTTTGCTTGCATTAACGAAATCGCCAATTAAATTTGAAAAGCTCCTGGCAACATGCTGTTATTTCAACACCACAACAAAGTATGTCCCGAGATGGTGTGACCGTATGTGACGCCATATTAACCACCAGGACAAGGCGCCAATGGAAGGAACCTGCCGCCTCTGGGAGAGGGTGACTTTTCTCTCAGCATGCTGGAAATCAGCAGAGGAAGGCATTAACCAACACCATCTCATCAACCACCACCAAGGCACAAAGATTTACATTGCTGCAGGAAGCACTCTAGTGCACACATCTGTAGAGGAATGAAGCTGGGTTAATTAACATTGATAATATAC
Organism: Falco rusticolus; assembly: GCF_015220075.1. Classification (NCBI taxonomy): domain Eukaryota; kingdom Metazoa; phylum Chordata; class Aves; order Falconiformes; family Falconidae; genus Falco; species Falco rusticolus. The sequence goes on along the minus strand of NC_051190.1, from coordinate 65,428,693 downwards.
AGCTGTGGGTTGGCTGATGTAGATAAGGCGCAGCTGTGGCTGGTTCTGTTAAGTGGTCAGGCAGCCAAGGAAAAGAGAGGAGAAAGAAGCAGACAGAAGAGAGGAGAGAGAAGGAGCACCCTGGATGAGGAGAGACTAGGAGAAGGCAGCAGAGGGAGTATGCTGGCATGAGATAGTAAAAGACCTTGCTGCAGCCGGCTAGTTTGGAGAGTGCTGCAACACACATCTACCACAGTCTTCACAAACAAGCCTCAGTAAGAAAAGGGAAGCAGGAACTCAAGGCTCATGACGGCCAAGCCTCTTGCTACTGCACCATTCTGCTCTGATTTTACTCTGCATTTAACTCAAGGCGGGCTTACTTCACCAGCTACGACCCACCTTGCGCTGCTATGATCATAGTTTTAATAATAACAGCTAACCACCACTGTTAAGAGCTGGCCATGCTCCAGAGCAAATGAGTTTTAATAGACCAAGTTTCTTCTAACCACCCAGCTGCCAGAGGAGCATAGACACTCTTATCTCCCAGCGCTCTGCTACATGCATCACATGCTTTTCTCTTTGCATGCTTGTCTGGTTTAATTTTAAAAGAAACAGGATCAGATTTTCAAAGCAAACCCTGAAGCCTTGCACTTCAACTGACTTCCTTCTCCACAGAGAGAATATTCAAGATTCCCAAGAGACTTCAAAGCAAGCTCTTGCAAAAGATAGAAAGAAAAGCAATTGCAGATCACTGTTTTCAAAAGGAATGTCCAAAAATTAATTATTTGAGATTCCTCTCTTCCCTAATTTTTCTTAACAGATTACAAATAACTTCTTTTGCTGGCATTGGTGCCATGGGTTTTTCTCACCAGACCTGTCACACACCGGTAGCATCACACCTGGTACATATATGCTCCTTACCACAGAGTTTAATGTGACAAACCATTGCTCTCTTTGAGTAGCCCTTCTATAAAATCCCCAACCTTCCCAGTGCTGTTTTTCCACTCAGTGTTTCCTTCTAATAGGAAAGCAGAAAGAGTAACTCACAGGCCTTTGTCTGCTTTAGATGCTCATAACAAGGGATCCAGAGCACTCCTATTAACTGAGTCATATTTAAACACAGGACTTTGGAGGTTTCCTAACAACAGCTTCTTTGTACATACTGTTCCACATCTGGGATAGTGGACAGTGCATCCCACACAGCTCTGGAACTATAGAGTTAAAAAGAAGAGAAAAAATAAGCTATCCAATTCAATTCTATAGCATTCCATGGGGGAAAAAAATAGGAATATACAGGAATAAATCATGAATCTGCAGTCTATGCAAGCTCTTTACACTCTTGTATGAGCCTGAAACCCTGCCAAGTTCCAAAACCTTGTATCCAAAACATAAGTAGTTATCAGGAAAACAGTTTCAGATCTTAATTAATCCACTGAGGCCCCAGCCCATGTCACAGTAATCAGTCAGCTGGCGATGACAGAGAGGAACAGGATTTGAGAGGCTCTCACAAAACATCTAAAAATAGCACTGGATTTCTTTATGTTCCCATGCACACAAGGATCTTATCTCAAATTTTCAAAAACTTATTTATAGGTTTTATTTCATGTAACTGAATTTGTTCTTCATTCAAAACTTAAAAAGAGGTAACCTCTTCTCTTAAAACTATAGATTATGTTGCATAACACTTGTACACCTGAGAAGTTACCGCCTACATATTTCTGTTATGTGGTTTTCCATCCCAATCGACTAATATGACAACATAAGCAGCCAGTGAAAGTAATTACTGTCAGATTTTCTACCTCAGAACAGGCAGGTCTAGGGAAATCAACAGAATTTTAAAAGTGATCTGTAGTAATAAATAATTTGATGGGAAGATTATCTTCAAAGGTATTCATTTTTACATTAGATGGATTATTTGAAATTGTTGGGTTTGAACACTTCATGATTTTCAATTTCTAATAAATTAGCTAAGCTAATGAAAAAAAGCAAGAAGTGCAGCAATTTACCTTAAACACAGCCATATCACTGTAATTCAGAAACAGTGACAAATACCTTCTTAAAATGTTCTCAGGTTCTCGTTAACATTTTACAAGTAATTTAGGAATCTTAATTTTTTATGAAAAAAGATCAAAATGGAAATATTCCCACAAAAAGGAAGAAAGAAATCAAACTCTGCAAAAAAGGGAGGTCAGTGATACAAAGGCCAAGGAAGCAGAAAAGTTTTTTGTAGAGTATTATTCTTTTAACAGGCTTTGATTGATACCAGTCTACCAAAACATTCAGAAAACTGATTTTGGCTTGTCTGCCTGTACAAGCAGAGACAGAGTCCTGTTCCTCCAGGGAACTACCCAACTAAAACCTCATATATTGTGAGCAGCGAAGTCTACTATTGTCTGCTAAAACAGCAAAGACCAACGCACAGTTTTAAATATTCTCAGATGTCAAACATTCACTAGAAAAACTTTAAGACGACAGAAAGGAAAAGGACGACAGAAAGGAAAAGGACGACAGAAAGGAAAAGGACGACAGAAAGGAAAAGGACGACAGAAAGGAAAAGGACGACAGAAAGGAAAGGACGACAGAAAGGAAAAGGACGACAGAAAGGAAAAGGACGACAGAAAGGAAAAGGACGACAGAAAGGAAAAGGACGACAGAAAGGAAAAGGACGACAGAAAGGAAAAGGACGACAGAAAGGAAAAGGACGACAGAAAGGAAAAGGACGACAGAAAGGAAAAGGACGACAGAAAGGAAAAGGACGACAGAAAGGAAAAGGACGACAGAAAGGAAAAGGACGACAGAAAGGAAAAGGACGACAGAAAGGAAAAGGACGACAGAAAGGAAAAGGACGACAGAAAGGAAAAGGACGACACTCTAGCAACAAAAAGGCATTTTTAAGTAACATATCTCCTGCTGCGATAACTGAACTATTGCTCACTAAGTAACTCAGGCCTGGAATAAGCCTGCATAATCACAGAAGTTTCACTGTACGGAGTGGAGTCAGGTCTGGCTGGCTGAAAACTGATCAGATTCTGGTAACTTCAAATCTGTAACTTTCTTCAGTATTTTAAAAGTTCAACCATAACAAAAGCAGTTGCGTTGTGTTCAACAGCATTTCCAACACACACAGCAGTAGCTGCTGTTAGGCTGGAGAGCAAGGAGGTGATAAGGATGGTTTTGTCTCAGTTATAGCAATCTAAAGACTGAAACAAGCCCAAGCTTGTAGGGGAAAATAGATTACTCTTTTTTATTATTTTACAGTTAGCTGAAGCGTTTAAGAGGGGGAAAAATACACATTCTCGAGCCAGAAAAACCCTTCTTCAGATCTATCCAATATAAAAGTTGATCAAAACAGGGCTTTGTCTGGAGTGCTTCGTTTCAGCCGTTTCACCCACTAACATACTGCAACCAAGCCAAAGTAGTAAAAGTTTCTTAAAACTACTCCTACAATTCTGCATCTATGAGTACCGCAATTCAGACACGCTTCCATGTGAATAACGATTTTAGAAAAACACTTTTTCCATAAGTGACACCATAAAAGACTAAGCTGAAGCAGATGAATTTTTCTTCTTTTCAATAAAAATAGAACTTAGAGGATTAAATCATTAAACCACCAAGAATACACATTCGGGATTTGTTCAACCATCAGCTTGAACTCTGTAATTGAGCATATTTTTCATTAACCACTAGAGGTCAGCCGGTAACCATGGCAGCTATCCAAAAGATGCGAGGCCTCAAGAACCTTCTTAAGGTCTGGGAAAATTGAAATATGCAGGTACTACTCACTGATTTGCACCTACAAAAGAAATTTTTAAATTAATGTGAGTACTCTTTCTATTTCCCAAAAAGATCCAATGAACATGAAGGCTCACAGATGTCACAGATTGTTTTTTTAGATCTTTGTAAAATTTAGATTTATTATTTTTACTTTAGAAATCACATCTGATAATAGAGGCAGAAAAGAACTCGGAGCTTGGTGCCCTTTTGAAGGTGTTCCTGGTTTCTTCAGATATTTCCTCATTTAAAACTTCTGGAACTTTGATTCAAACAAAGGTCAGCTGTGACCATAATTAATACTAAAGAAACACACCAAACTAGGAATATCCTAGTATTCTACTAGTCAGTATTTTGCTATTTAAATAGACATTTTGAGTTGTCAGGAATAGGAATATTAATAAAAACAAATATGAACCTACACACGTCAAATTAATTGTGTTTTTAAGTTAAAACCAGACTTTACACTGGAGTCAGTAACAAATCCACTCAAATCTGAACAGATAGTCTGTCCTTAAAATTTAGGAGCAGATGGTGGTCAGGGCCTGAAAACTACTTACTTGTGAGAAATTCACTTATATTGCTAATGAAAATCTAGTCTATTCTAAAACATTTGTGGAAACACTATTTGCAAAGTATTAAAACACATTATGTTCTACACAGCTAATTAAATATTCCCTGGAAAGTTCCTTTAAACCCTTCAAAAAGGCACCCTGTGCACACAACTACAGAGCGAGAGATGGCTGGTAGTGATTCCCTGCTCCTTTCATATTAGATTAGATCGGGTATCAATATACAAAGACATTCCATGAACTGATTCAATTGTTTTTATTCCATTTACTACAGCACACACTACATCTTCCCTTTGGAGAAATTTCATTAAACTAGATCCTAACTATGAAAGATAAAGACCTGTGTGTTAAAGTCTTTTACTATATGGCAGTGCAGCACTGCCAAGGCATTAAGCTGCCCTCTAACCCTAAGAACTGGTCCCACCAGAACAGGTGCCGCTGCTGACTTGCATTACCTGTTCTGAAATAAGTAAAATATTTCACTCCCTAAAGCTCTCAGTCTGGTACATTTCAACATTAAAAATAATAATAATAATAATAACAAAAACAAAGAGCAGTGAAACAGCTGTAATCTGAATAATAATTTCAAAAGTTTTAGTACCCATCATGTGTTTCAGCACAACAGACCACACACTACCAAAAGCTCGCAGGGTGCGTATTACACTATAGAAGCAAATCCTTGAGACAAAAACACAAATCATAAATCATGCCTTAAAAGCAGAAAAGATACAGGTTCTTCATGCAATAAAATTAACACAAGGTTTAGCTAGCTATTAAGAAATATTATAGCAAAAAAATCAGCTTTACCCGCACACAAGCTTGTACATATATACACACACACACTCACACACAGCTTGCAAATCAGCAGACTGTTTTCCACTTTGTATTAACACAGCAAGTTTTACAATCCTTTTAAAAATTTAGGAAGTAAGGATATTTTCTTGAGGAATATCCAAATACAAACCTGCTTTTTCTGTGCCTGCTTTTTTTGAGCACCCAATGTAGCTGACTTAAAGCTAAGAGACTTGGACTGTCTCCTAACTTTCACTGAATCTCTCCGGCGATCATATGAAAAAGACGATGACTTCTTTGTAATTTTCCTCTTAGGTGTGTCTGCCATTTCATCCACCAAAATATGGTTACCTTCAAGCAAACAGCGTCCCAAGAAAACAAAAACTCAGTACCATCAAGCTTCCACGGAACAGGCTTCAATCCTATAGGAAGAAGTGGAGCAACCTACAAGCGACACAGCCCACTTAAAAACAATTTCTGTTCTTCCAACAGGTTGTACAAATGAAAAAAGCAGATGGTCCTGCAACGCTGTATAGCACTGAAGAGCAGGCAGAACTCCTTCTTGCTGTATAAACTCAAAGAGGCTTCAGCAGTGATGCTAATCTGAAAAATGTAGTGACTATCCTGCTGAGCACGCTAAAGGTGAACGGAAGGTAGTTCCCTGCACACCAAGAGGGTGTGGAAGTACACCAACAGGGTGTGGGGACGAAGCAGAAGACTTTGGGTTCAAAGCATCTTCTTAACCCCTTCCTTTCTGGGCTACTGCTAGGAAGGTACCTGAAAAGTCAGACTGGTGAAAGCTTCCCGGAAAAGACAGTGCTATTTTCTTCTCTTTGGATCTAAGTCACATGCTGAAAGAACCTTTAGCATGAGGTAGCTGCCCCATTTATTAGGAGCTCTGTTTTAACCTAATTCAAATATTCCCTTTTCTCTCCTTGTCTGAAAGACTATTCACACTACAAACTTATGAGGTACTTTTATCTACTAAGCCAACTGGAAAATAAAGTCCAAGCCTATGTATGAATCTTGTCATCCTTCCTGGGAATAACTATGAAGTTACAGCACTTCTTAAGACCCATTGGTATCACTGGATAAGAGAGTAACACTAACAAATTTTCATCCTAGTAACAGTGTGGGAATCTTATCAGAGCGCTGAGATTGCAACTTTTGTACCAGAACTATGTTTAGGTAGGAATGTTTCCTTGCATAACCTATTAGTCAAGGAACTACGAAGGTGCAGAGCCCCAAGACTTGCTGTTATTGTTTTCCTTCAAGCAAAATATATCCGAAGTGCAAAGCTGTGCATATGGGAATGTGCCTGCGAATCAAACGCTGTCAGATTTAAATCTGTGCTAAAAGACAAGGAGGAAAACTATCATTTGACAAACTTATGCCGTTGTCCAGGGTCTTTTCCAGAAACCTGTCCTTATTTTATTCATGACGCTACTTCGCATATAAAACAAGTGTGAATAATTTATACTTGCAGGATCATCCATTACTGTAATTAAGCTTTAATATGGGTCAGTCCTCTAGCGTATGAGTCTCACCACCTCTGTTAGGAAATATCTGTGAAGTTGGAACAACATTTCTTTTAAGCCCTGCCGATATCAAGGAGTAAGAGGGTAGTGTTAATGAATTCCCATAACCAACTTTTTCTGCAATTTCTTCCTTTATTGTAGGATTAATAATATACCTCTAGGACAAAGTGATATTGCTAAAATTAATGAAAAGCTATCAGAGTATCATGCATTTATTAGCCATAATGGCCTAATTCTAGACTCACTGCAGATTTTTGTGGAGATTTACAGTGTGCAGAATTACTAAGCTTCGTATTATCTACAACTAGATCTAAGCAGTGAATCTGTAATTATTACAGGACAGAGGAAAAAAAAACATTATAAATATTTTTAGTACAAAGTATCTGTTCATTGTGATGGGTTTATAATACTGTAGCAGTCATCATCCATAGCCACATATTGACATTCAGTGTCACTAATATTAGACACTGTGAGACCATCATCATTTCAACACACTCTGTGGTTTTCACCAAAGTTTAAAGAGACTCTTTCTCACAAACTGAGACCCTACTTAAATTACCAGTTCCCATGATTTACAAGCATCACCTTTTTGAAGAGTAAAAATAAGCAGACAATTCATCATTATGCGTGCTTTTAAACCATGATGTCTCAAGAAAAAAATATGTCCTCTAAAACTTCTTGAAGTATCTGCAGCGTTTGACAAAAATCACAGGTATTCTAATATATCATAAAAACTGAAGTCAAGGCAAGTCTGAAAAACTTTTGCAGATGGCTACTCTTATGATATATTCTAATCATGTCTGTTTGCACCAAAAAAAAAAAGCAATTAAAACTAAGAATGCGCAAATAAACTTTAAAAGTCCACTAAAATGCATCTGACTATGTATCAAATACCAAGTACAATCCTGATCACTTCAATAAAAAGCACATCAGACCTAAAACAGGCCAAGAAACATAACAAGAATGATTTGAGTTAACAAAAGGATTTCCAAATAAGAAGCAGTAAATTACAAAGAAAATTTGAAAGGACAGAGGTCCTTAAAATCTTTAGAGATACAGAAGAATGTCTGGATTATATTTATTCATAGTTCCCCTAAATACAAGAACCTACAGCACTCAACAACCAATTTTTAAAACAAAACATAGTGGTTTACACATAACACGTATCCTTTAATTTACTTTGCTAATGAAAACTTCAATTTCATTTGACGCCCCAGATCTTGCACTGAAAAAGACAAAGAACATTCCTCAATGTCACCTCTGATTTTAGTCATCTACAGTTTGCTTCTTCCATCCTCTTTTCAAGTCTGAGAGTCCTGGTCCATTTAGACACTGCTGGCAGAGAAGCCTTTAATCTATACCTGCAATCAATGTCAACATTTGCTCTGTGCTTTTGCTATTTCTACAAAATATTTTTGGTTGCTTGGTTTGTGGCTGGAAGGAGTAGAGGGCTCACCACCAGCATGTACAGCACCAAGATCCCATCACCCATCCCTTCAGTACCCCCGCTGTTTCACCACAGGGACCACTCCAGCAGCTGCATGGCTGCTGGCAGCCTTGCTGCACTGAAAGGGAAGGTCTCAGCCCACTCATTTTCCCACTCTCCCTCTTTTTACTTATTTCACACCACAACCACTCCCAGCAGCAAAGTCCTCTCCCTTTCCTCCTCAGCTTGCCAGATCCTTCAGTGAACTGATAATGCCCATGAAATAGCAGAGAAACATTTGGTTATTTTTGCAAGGAGGAGTCCTGTGCCATTTCAGTGAACAGATTTGCTAGAAGACGGGGTCCAAAGAGTGCCAGAGCCTGCACGAGGTAAGTGGCAGGACAGGGATGACAACATGGGGGTGAGGCAGACACAAGGGCAAGCTGCTGGAAGCCTTCTTAGATCCTACGTCTCACAGAGCTGTACCTTGCAGCATAAGCCAATGCTTCCAGAGGTCTATTACAAAACCAAAAATATAAGAGCTAGCTCAGAACTCATTATTTTGTGCATTCAGTTAATGGAGCCTCTCTCTAAAAGCACATCACATCTGCCAAAATGATATTTCATCCACCACGTTATTCTCTACTCCCTCTGTATCACAGGATAGTTCTGCAACCCTTCATAACCAGCATTTACAGTCAACGTCTGGTTTCACACACAGTAATGGAATTTGTCACTCCAGTACTCAAATCTCCCTCCCTTTTTTCACAATTACAAATATATTGAACAACTCATGCTCTATTTTCTGTCTTCCAATCAACTATGTATCCATAAAAACCCTCCTCTTATCCTGTGGCAAGTTTGTGGGTTTTTGACTGTACTAACCCAGTCACCGTTGCTTAGGTCCGTCTTTCTGCTGAGAATATGGGCAAGTTTGTGAGGCATGATTTTCTCTTCATAACAGTGTCGTAGTCTTCCCCAGAATATCATATTCATGCACACGCCTGCTTCAGAGAACTGTTTGTACCAAATCATTCCATTTTCAGAAGTCAGATTTACCTGCAGCTCTTCAGGTCACCACAGAAACTGATTTACAAATATACAAACGTCACTTCTTTCCTACCTGGGAATTCTTCATGCATTGCTACAATTACTTCAGTAATACAGGAAAGGAACTGGGATATTGCAGTTTATCCCAAAACCAAAAAATTATGAACAGAAATGTAGTCTTCACAGAGCTAGAAAAAGTAAATGATGATGAGATTAATAATTTGCAGGACAGTGCTGAAAGATTAAAAACTAAGAGCTACAGATGGGAGACAACATTTAGTTACATCTAGGATCTCTTAGTGATTGGAAAATGCACGTTTCAATTTTAATATGTTATGCTCAGTATTTCCTCACTTCCATGGGTTTTAGTTTCATCCATAAATACTGTGAAGTTATTTATTAGAAATACTACAAGCATTTTAATTCCATTATTTGACAGAAGGTAATATTTATATTTGGAGACTATTATTTCCAAATATGTCTTCATTAAATACAAGTGGGAATAAAGACCACACAAACCCTTCAGTTTTCTATTTTAAATCCATCAGCAAGACCTAAAAATCGTACTGACAGTAATAATGAGTCAATAGTGTTAATGCAAGAAAACCTAGTTAAAACAGGAGACATTGTTTGAAACTAATTTGTCAGAACTTTGATTAATATCAAATTGTCAATCTCTAAAAATGTAATTAAAATAAAAAACACTGCATAATACTAGATGACATCAAGACCTCATTGTTAAACTTTACTCTTTGAATTTTTTACCACAAAATAATCACACAAAGGGTTTCTATCCCAGTATCAATACTTTCCCAAGCTCAAGTAGTTATTTTAAGCTGTTGCAAGAAAAGAATGCCTTATGTTCAAAATGTGTTTTGCCAAGTCACTTATGAGTAACAACAAATTGTTTCAAGGTCATCCTGTTTTCCTGGGATGCAGGAAGGCAGTCACAGAACAAGAGGAGAGAAGCTGCACACTGTGGTAGAGCTAATCATAGCAGCAGTTGAAATTCAATTTGATGGGTAAGTTTTGAGTAAAAAGGAAGAAGGGCATACAAATCATGGTACTGTAAACACTACAAATCGCATTTTTTAGTAAATTTTCGGCATTTTTAGGTTTTGCTGTCAATTTGCTGCACTGGACGTAGATGTTCTTTCATTCACTCCAGGTTTTTTAATCTGTTAATGGCAGAAATAAGCTGCAGAGGTACAAGAAAAAGTTTCTGTTGTTCTCTACTCATTTTTAAGGGTTAAATTCTTATGTTGCAGAGTCAAAGAGAATTCAAATTTAAATTCTGCTGTAAATTTGCTTAAGAAGCAGAGGCACCCAAATTTAGAACAAACAACACTACTTTTGAATATTCTGATTATGTGCTGATGGAAATCTAAAGATAACACAAGTTTATCTGTGCAACTTTCATCAACTTCAAAAGCTCTTTAACATTTTGGAGAGAATGAACAGACACAGGGTTACCAGAATCTTATTCTTTTTACCAGCACCACGTTGTCACTGTCTACCCAGAATTTACTACAGATAACTGTCCCTAAAGGTAAAGTGACAGGACCAACATCAGTAGCAGTGAGATACTGTAATCACAGTTCTCCAGTCCCTAGCTAGCCTTTAACCTTAACATCATAATGCATTTTCTCAAAATAGAGCTTATTTTTGTGTTGGTTTCAAGTTAACATTTGTTACAAACAAAATACAGTCATCCTTTCCAAACCCACATTTTGTGTATCACATGCCTCCCTAACTCAACAGCGCTTTCCAAGAGGAAGTAAACAAAACAACAGTACTATTTAGAATTGACCATCTGTTTAACACAAAAACCAAAAGTTCATTTCCTTTCCACTACACTGGGAAAAGCTCCTAATATGCCTTCATATTATGTGAAGGAGCTGCTCAAAGACTTTCTCCCATCACACTAGGAGCAAGTGGGCACTAAATTTATAATAGTATTAAGTCTCCATAGGTCTCTGAAAGCAGATGCAAATGAAGTGCAATTGATTACAGTGAATTTCAGCAGCAATTTGATTACTCAACGTAGTCAATTAACTCTATTAATGTTTACAAACTCCATTTCAGCACAGGTCTAGGAAATTAATCTCCATCCCATTCTCACCAACAGTATTGCACTCAAAACAGCAACTTCTTGTGTCTTTCTAGGAGGCTCAAAGGTACGTCTAAACAGCAGTAAGCACCAACATCACCTTGATCTTACAGTGAGCTGGGCCATACACTGCCACCACACACAGACACTGTGGCAAGCATGAAACTTTGCTCCAGACAATACCAAACCATATCCCTCTGTTGTTTTTTTTTTAATCTCTGCACTCAGTGAGCACAAGTATAAATGATGCAGGGTCAAGAGCTGATTGAATATTTGAAAACAGTAAGTCTATCAAAGAAAGCCCATTCCTTGGTTTAGTGAAATAAACCCAGGCTGCAGTTCTAAGCATACACCAAAATACAGTGGTTGTTTTTGAGAAGTGTTGAATTTTTTGAGAAGTGTTGAATTTATAAGCACAGTGATGGAAATTATAAACTGCTGATGCTTTCACATTTACAGGTTGCTAATCCCAAGCTATCAGAAACCTAATACATTTGGACAAATGAATTTATGAATAACTGACATTAGGTTCATACCCAATGTTGTTTCAAACTAGCCCTACTTGCCCAGCTGCTCACCAAAAACAGTGGCTGTCAATAATAGATCCTTGTTGTTCTCTTGGTAAGGAAAGCCTCTGATTTTTCAGAAATGTAGTTACACCAAACACAGATTTTGATCTCCAAAGCTTTTCACTAAGCAACAGCCCGAGCATTACTATGCAGGAAAAAATTAAATATAATTGCACATAGAATTATTTTTTTTTAGTTGTGCAAAATACAAGTGACTATTTCAGTGGAAATTCAACTGGGAGTACATACTTATACCTTTAAACAGGAGATTACACAACAATTTCCTAAGTATTTTTTTCCATGGATAAACAAGGGCCTAATAAGATCCTTAATAAGTACTTTCATATCACACTTGAAGTATGAGGATCTCTGAAGTGTCTATGTGCCTCAGCCTGCCAGGAGAAACCATGGTTAAGGATGGTTGGGGTATTTATTTTCTTTTTCTTCAGTTGGTTGGAGGTTTTTTGCTGTTGAGAATATCTGCCTACTAAGAGCTGAACTGAGGTCATCAAGTATTTATCATCAAGCTGGAAACGTGTCAAGTTGACATATGTTTTTTGAGAGCCTTCAAACAAAAGGCTACTTTTACAAGTAACCGAAATACAAACCAAACTGTTTGCTAACCTATCCGTAAAGTATTGTTCTAATCACTAAATGCACAAGAAACCTATATTTTTAAAATAATGAAAATAGGTTATGCAGCTGACTAAAAGCAAGTTAATGGGAGTTACTTCTTTATTTCTGGAAAAGATGTATCGGCTATTCATCTGCCCAAACTTTTCAAGGAGCTTCCTCAAACAGCACCATACATGATCATACTTAGGACTGGAATGGATGCCACTAGTTGAAAACAGATTCTTGTTTCTTGTGGCCAAATATTTTTCAAAACCAACAAAAACAAGACAATCCATTTGCATTCATGTATACAAAGACAGATAAATATAAAAAACACTGATGTATTTCCACTGAAAAATATCTTTCCATAATAAAACCTACAAAGAATTTGCACTGCAATCAATCACAAAAAAAGTTTTCCAAGAAAAAAAAATATCCAAATGAGCATTTACTAGTTTTTAATACTATTACTCCCATTAACTGCATTAACCAAGTTTTCATCAGCAACTTCATGTGTAGTGATATTGTGTAATATAAATGTCAAAGTTGCATGCCAGCTAAATTAGAATTCATTATACACTTTCTGAATGATCTACGTCAAAGAGCTTAAGAAAAGCTGTTTCAGAAAGGAACAAACAGCTTAGGAAAATCAAATTTTCCATGTAGTTTATGTTTTTCTCCTTTTTTTAAGGGGGAACAACATTGAACTTCACAAATTATTCCAGACAGCAACTGGAATCCATTCTGTTTTAGTAAGTGACAAGAGATTACCAAAATATAGGGACAGAAGAAGCTAAATTAAGTCACTCTACCATGCTGCATGTGAAGGACACCATCAAAGATACTTCTCTTATTCCATTCCGAACAGCTGCTGTCTCTCAGGGTCTTTGTATTTGTTACAGGATAGAACATTTTCTCCATGGAGACAGTAGAATAGGAGTAAATGTATTCTTTAATTACTTAGAGTTTTATTTTACTAATATAGTTGACTATATAAAGCAATAACTCCATCAAAAGGACAAGCTGGTCCTTAGCTGCTTCACATTCTGTGTCATGCTTATGTGAAATGTACAAACAATTATAGCATAAAACCAACATTAATAAGACAAAACTTATGTATATCACCATGAGAATGATCCTTCTATCTAGAGAACCAGAAGACAAACTGATTTTCAAAAGTACAGATGATAGGTAGTAATCAGCACAACAAACTTGTCTTCAAGAACTTCCTTGTGAAAATGAACACAGTTATTAGTGTTCAGTTTTGCAATATCCTGGATATTTTTGTGTGTTCCCCTCCCCCCCCTAAAAAGAAAAGATACAGTGTCATGTTTAATTTTGAGCATAACTAATCCTACAGACTTCAGTAACAATTTAATTAAGTGTTTAGACATCATCTGTTTAAATGTTTTTAAAAGATATGCTGATGTGTGTATATATATAAAACCTCATTAAATGGAGATTTATTCAGAACCTTGCATTAATGAGACCTATATCAGGTTCTGTTAACACAAAACTAGTTAATACACTTGCTACAGAGGAAGCATAGAGTGCAGAGCTAACAACCCAAATCTAAAGGGAACCAGGAAGGTCAGCTGTAAAATATAAGATGGGAAACTGAAAAACAATGACTAATGACTGAAATGTTCGAAAAGAATCAAACCTGCAGGTCAAGTGAGAATGATTAATTCAAGGATATAAACCAGTACAGCACAGCATATTTATACTGCACCTTCACAAACAATGCTACAAGGTCCTACAAAAAAATGAAATCTAATTGTTAAGTGCTATCAGTAGAGACGTGCCAGATTCACAGAATCAGAGGATATGAGCTTGGCAAATGCAAAAATAAATACTACTAATTACTAGGTATCTTGTCCATCTATGTACAAAAACAATATTGTAATAATGGCTTTGCCTGTTTCAGTTCCAGTCAGAGTTTTTCAACTATTAGTCATGCACATAAAAACACCCACAGAGTTTCACTGTGAGGAATTACCCCACTAGAAGGTGGCAAGGCAAGGTAACAGCAAAGAATGAAGTCTTGAAGTCACCAGAATTCAAACTTCTTCTGAAGGGAGGAGCACATGAGGAGCTAAAAAGTGCATGATTCAAGTAACCTTAAAAAAAAAAAAAAACATATATATACACACATATATATGTGTGTGTATATATGTATACAGTGACAACTTGCACCTGCCTCCTTGAGTCCTGTAAGTAAAAGTTAAACTAATCATGCAGCCGAGCACTTCAATACGAGATAACTAACTAGAGGTTTTAATTAGCTTTGCGTGAAATCTTAGCTGGGCACTATTTTTATGGAAGAAATTCCTGAAAACTCAGCACTGTTACTCTATACAACTTGAGTAATCCAAACATTTCAGACAGCGAGGAGTCTCCATGTCCCAAGACTCCTCACATTATTTTTCTTTATAAAGCCCTGGTTGAAATAACTGTGTCAAATTTTGTCACAAGAAATAACTGTGGGCAAAGTATTTATTTCTGAAAAATTAGCCTAAGAGTCATCATTTGGCCAGTTTTCAAGGAGCCTTCAGAATGCCTGTTGCTTCCAACAGAGGCAATTAGGATCTTGTCTGTGAAGGAGCAGGGTCCTGAAATACATTTCCAGACTGAAGTCTGTGTCAGGCTCAGACACCCTCAAGAGCTTCAGCAAACATGTGGCTTTGCAGAAAAAAGTGGTGTATTTACATATGACTTTACAGTCTGCCACAAAATTTCTTACCTACCCTGTTTGAACATGTAATTCAAAGACACAAATATCTATAACCTCATCCTAACAGTCAATAACCAAAAACCTCTTAACTGACTGCAATCTAAATCTCTACTTAATAAAGCGCAAAAGCACTCAAGACCCAGCAGTGTATAATTATTTTCTCAAGTTCTGTGTAACTAGCAGTTCCTCCCAAAAAGATTTCTGAAAAACAATCCACCAACCCTTCACTTTAAGAACAGCATGGTTTCTTGCAAATATCCAACTGGTAACATTTTTGCATGGTAACATGAAATTTTTTTGCAGTATTGTTCCACTGCATTAAGGTGGTTTTCTTTTATTTTTGCAGCCGCCTTTTCTTTCTTGACCTTTTAAAGAACCAAAGGATGGAAACCCCATGATTTCAATAAAAGATTTCCTGTACGTTTTGAAAAACATAAGAGGAACAGACTTCTCACATCTATCAAGCAAGCTATATAAAAAACCTGAAAACCTCTGTACTGACTCCCACTTTTGGACACATGCAGGAAACACGGAACACTGATATACTGACATGCAGTGTGCGCTGAGCCGCTTTCATAGCTATTTGTACTTACACGGTCTTTGTCATCGGCTACATCACAAAGAATGTCATCGAGATCTAAGATCCCACCATCCCCGTGTTCCAGTCTATGTACTTGTATCCAGTAGTTTGGATCCTGCATAAAAGGACAAGAAAATAGTATCAGGTATCGCATATGAACAGAATATTCCACCATACAGTTAACATCACAGTCCTACAAATGCTCGAAGTTAAAACATCCATTTAGGTCATATTTCTGTAAACAAATGGAAATTGAGACGCAAAGCCAAAGTTCTTTTTTTTAAATTGCCCTAGATTAGATAGATACTCTTTCCACTTTTATCAGTTCTGCATGAGTCACAGTTCCATCACCGACACATAGGGAGGGGAACAGCATTCCCAGTGTTACTGAATATATGCACTACATAAAAGAGGAACACATCATCCTCAAAATAAACTATCTCAGACAGTGGTCAACATGCACAAAACATTACAGAACAGCCATAAATGTGTTGGTTTGGGGTTTTTTTACAGGACAGCTATAAAAGGTACAAACAATATTTAAATGGTATCAAAGGGCTTTGTACCTATGCTTTGGTAGAGTTGGTAGATGGGATATATACATCTTAAAAGAGCACTTTCCACATTTTAATTAAAAATAGATACACATACACACACATGCATGCAAACACATACATATGCATACATATATGTGTGGGTTTGTGTATATGCATGTGTCTACCAGTAACTGGGAAGACTGGCTTTATAGTTTTTATTATAACTTTTGCTGCAAAACAAAACCATAAGGAATAAGGTGGTGTGCACAAAGCGTCTTCTACATATTGCTACATAACCTGAGTGGTGTTTAGTACTTAACGTGCTATTCTTAAAAGGTTTGTTTTCCAACAGGGAAAAGTTGCACTGTAAACACACAACCTGAACATGATACATAATCTTTTCTTGCTTCTAAAATACTCCCCCGTTAACAGTGCCAGTGCCCTGGGGTTTTACGCATCTAGCAGTAAGAGAACTTCCTTGCTTTTCATCCAGCAGGCAAGACTGCAGAAAGTGACTAATGTGAAGACTTTAGAACTTGCAACATCTTGTACAGTTCCTAACTTTCTAAAAATAGCAATTAGCATCACAATCTTTTCAGGTATCAGTGTCTAGAAGTCAAAAAAAGAAAAAAAACCCACACCAAAACCAAACCAAATCCCACACTTGAACAAACAAAAAAAACCAAAACTCACCCAAACTAAAATGAAACCAAAAAACACTTTGAAAAAAACCCTTCCACCCTTAAAGAACTTGAAAACTATTTGATTTCTTAAAGGATAGAATAGAACAAGAAACGGGACAGCCAGAATTTCTCTAAATCCATATGTGTTTTTAAATCTTGACAGGACATGCTGCATGAAGAAGCATTAAGGGATATTCATTTTGGGTTTAATATCCCAGAACTCTGTTTATTTGCATGTGATATATATGCATAGGTCAAAGATTTCAGAGAAAATTGATAACCATGAAACTTACTTCATTGTTTGTGTAAGTATATCCACCCTAAGTACTGCAGTAAATAATCATCATCATCAGATGTTCGTATTTCAGAATTGCATTTTACAGTCATTAGGCTAGTCATTTCAGAAGTTAAATTACAGATTTTTTCCTCTAATTTCTCTAAGTATTAAATATCATCACCTTACTTTTTTCTAAGCAAGTATTTATTATACAATTAACTGATTTTCCTAGTATATGGCTTTTCCCCAAACAACACTTACTATTGCAGCACATTACAGAATATAATTCAGCATTCATTTTTCAATGTAAAAATTCAGCATTAATTAAGAATAGGCCTACGTTCTTCACATTGTCATGCATACAGAGGTGCACATATAGCTACATAATACAAAAATTTACTTTGTAAAAAAAGGTATGTAATGTAAATACTAGGATAAACTTTTTTTAAGTTTGTAAGTGTTAGTGGAGTATTCAGACACAGCTGGGAAAAGCCTTTTGCACACAGAAGAAATCCTTCAAAGTTCCTTAATTCTAAACAAATTCTAAAGATATGTCCACTGAAGAGGTTGAGGTGTCTTTCTAAACTCTGTTCTCATGCTAAAAGGAAAGAGAATCCTTCCTCATCTTTCAGCCCATTACAAAAGTCTCCTGTCTCTCATACCTACACCAGAGACTGAAACACAGTTGGGAAGACCTAGGGTTTGAACACACAACAAAACTGACACACTGGGAAGCATCTTGCATTCCTAAAGGACTTGATTCAGGTTTCCTCTGCTAATTTTTCCATCTCAAATCCAAGTCAGAATTGAACCATAAGCCAGGTTTCACTGCAAAATCAGAAATGGAAAACCTAGTTCAGGCTTTAGGAGAGTTCTGTTCCCTCATATGTCACACACTTCACCATTTTTGTTTGCATCACATCCTCTTCTTACTGAAGAATGGAAACCTTAAAAACAGAGAACTGCAATGTTGGCTCACTGACTGGACTACATCCACCAAAATAAACAGCACACAAATTGAAACTACAATTTCAGAATTCCTTATCCTCATATTTTTCTTCCTACCAGAAGTATTTCCCACCTCCAAGGCAAACATAAGAAAACACACACGGTTATAGAATCAATAGTAGAAACACCCACTTCTAAAGCATTGTTGTGCTATTTCAGCATGGACAATCTACATTAAAAATAGCTTTGATATATAAGCTGCATCACTTTTGCTAATTAGTTCCTTTAAAAGTTTCTTGATATTGCATAAGAAGTTTTAGATAGACTTCATTTTTCCTACATCACCTGTTTGTTGTGCCATAGCCTGAACTGCTCCGGTCGCTTTTCCTGTCAGACAAGGTCCTGATACAAAACAATATGTTAGCAAGACTAGACAAGAAATATATAAAACTAGTTTGGCAAGAATTTACTCTGGCAGGATTTGGTAAGTAAATATGAAATAACAATGAAACTTTTCATTAAAGCCCTCTCCAAACTTCACAGAGCAGTCCTTCTCTTGAGGCCTTTTTACCCTGTTAAAGGTTTCACATAAATCAAGGATTTAGTGGGGGAAGGCTTGGGAGGGGTGAGGTCGGGGGAGGGGGGGAAGTACTCACATTGGTTACACTGTACTAAAAAAAAAAAAAGAAAAAGAAAAAAAAAGTGAATTTACCATGTTAAGAAAACCCAGTTATTTATGGTTCCAGATTGTAACAACTAATTCTATGTATTAACCAACCGAACAATATACATAGAAACATCCAATCTGCATAAATGTTCACATTTAAATTCCTATTCTGTGTTCCTTCTGCAATGAATATATGTTGTATAAATACGAGTCAGTTTGTATGCTCTGTTTGCCAAATACAAAAGAAACTGAACCCAAATTACCACTGATTTGAATTCAAGTACTACCACATCGACGTTACAAAGGTATCTGTATTCACAGCTTGGTCAAGCTGTATTTCTCGATTGAAGCCAGTAAACAGACACTCATGATTGCCTATGCAATGGCAGCAATACAGTCTTCAAGCATGTTCTGGAGCAGTCAAAAATACTGTTTTGGCTTAGACCAGTTACTGAGTCATAAAGTGGAAATTGGCAATTACCAAAGTTTACTGGAGTTTACACAACTTCATCTGCAGGGTAAACTGGTCCAATCACCCCTTCAGGACACCCAAAACACCTCTGGGGGTCACGCTCTCTGGGTGGCAGCGCAGCGCTCCCAAGTGAGATCTCAGGAAGGAGGGACTGGTTCCAACACTCCCCCACAGAGAGATGACCTGCTCAGGCCATGTGCAACAGGGTGCTTACAGCAATGAAAAAGAAAATGTCTTCTAGTTATAAAACAAGAAAAATGCAAACTATATTGAGTCTACAAAAGTCAGTTTGTATAAAGATGAAAAAAAATTACTCAGAAGCTTTTCAAGAAACCTGCTTCAGAGCTGTTCTCGTTTAAGAAAGCATCCCAGAAGCAGACGCTTTAGTGTTGTTTCAAAACTGAATTTGTATATTACAATTAGATTTCCACAGTTTGCCAACAAAACAAAGCCACACTTATATTCTCTCACTGTTATGATTGTGTAAAAGGGTAGTGCACTCTCCAGATCTGTAATACATTTAGAGATATAAAAACATGCTTTGATAGAAAACTCATTAGCTACACTGCTCCACCAATGTGTAAATTAGCAATGTGCAATTATTTTTTAAAAGCTGTATAGATGCCTTTGTCACTAGTTCATGCAGAAGAACTAGCAAGTTCACTTCATTGAATGAAAGGACAGAAGTAATGCTAAACCTGATTTATAATATCTCCATTTAAATATTGCATCACTCAGCTCAAGTCTAAGCAAGTCAGATCTCCCGTTTCCTGTGTACACCCATTTAACTATTCTACTTGACTATGATTATAAAGGTACTTACAATTTAAACTCATGAGCACTACGTTTTCTGCTCCAAAGACCTCTATAATGGAAGATAAACGTTTGCTAAGTGAACATCAGCACTGAGAGTGGAAGCAAAAGCACACTACCAAGGCAGTAAAAATGCAGCCATTCAATATTCTGTTTATTCCATACAACATGACATCTCAACAGCACAAAGGAAAAACTGAGAAAACCATTTAGTCTAAATAATATCATTCAGTATTCTGTAGCTAACAATTTTATGTTTCCACATAATGAAAACAAGGACCATATGTGGAAAACAATATCTAGAAAATGGAATGGGTTCTGCAATGGGTTCTTATTAATGGCATAGAAAGATTTCTAGTTCCTTTAGATCTAAATAAGTGTACTGCTTTTTGCAAACGTACCCTTTCCAAAAACGTATAGAAGCCTTTAACATAAAAAGCTACAATAAATAAGATTATTCTTTGAAATATTTTGTCCACATCATACCAGAAGAGCCACCACAAACTTCTTAGAAGTAGCCATGTATGTAACAGAAAGAAGAAAATTGGGCTCCTAAAAAGCCCAACTTACAATTCTTAGTATTTATAAATCATGCCCACTTCTATGATTTAATCTCACCTGCCCACCAGGAGGATGTCCCGAAGCATCAAAAGACTACTTTATGAGTATGGCTGCAATTACATAGTTGGGGGTGGGATGTGAGGGGATAATTTCTTGTTTGGTTTGAAGCCCATCCAGAGAGCACTACTGGGGGAGGACAACAAGCCCATCCCAACTCGAGTTTCCCAACTGCAGCTTTCACTGGGGTGCAGACCAACTGTAGTTGTCACTACAATTTATTACACATCTTGAAATCAAGTAATCCAGTTTAAAACACCTATATTTTCTAATCTGGTCAGGCCAGGAAAGTATTTCTTGCCACAGAGCAGTGTCTGGGGAAACAGACTGACTTTGCCAAGCTGAGCTCACCAAGGCTCTGTGCCTATCAGAGATCATCCTTCTAAAACTGAAATGATTTAAATTTAGATATCATTTATGGCTTTTTGCTTTAAGATCATTTTCAGTACACAGATCCTTAATGATTTTTAAAAAACACTGTCAGCTGGAGAGTCGTGCACAGCTACTTCAGTGTAACTCTCAAAAGAAAATGGACTCGCCACCAGGACGAGTGAAAGTGCAGAAGCAGATCCAAGTGTGTCAATGTAACTTCTCATTTATAAATGAGGAGATAAAAGGAAAAGTAAGTATATGATTTCAGTTTCTGCTTAAAATCATCTTTAATCTAAGACGACACGGCCACGTATGTGGCTATGTTCACTGTTTTGAGTCCTCTGAGAACAGATAAAGCCTTTGTGGCAAAAGAGTACACACAGATCAAAACCAACTAAATCATCAGGCTGGGGTGTGTACTGGACTTGTCTGTTCAGCAGCGTATGGCACTTGGGCGTGTTAACATAGTCTGAAAGGAAAATAATGGTTAATAAAAAAGGAATATATCTGACAATTTGCCAGTGAATTCATTTCCCTGTCTAGCTCTGTGCTGCAGGAGGGAACCGTCAAAACAAGCAGTTAGGTGCCAAAGGAAAGCCATGAATGCTCGCAGTGTCAGCTGGATTCCAGTTACGTTCCACAGCCCGATAAGCTGGCAAGAACAAGTCCCCGGGTTTGAATTGCATCTTCTTCCAGTCACCTGTCTCTTTGAATTTCAGCCACAAAGACCTGCTGCATTACACACGACAGCAGCAATGAGAAAATCAGCTTCAACGACGATTGCACTCTCTAAAGTATTGATGCTGCATCACAGACGGTTGGCAGTAACAATACAGCATAAGTACATTCACCATCTCTGCAAGGGCACAGGGTGGCAAAATACTTAACATTAACGAAAGTAGCTCCATAGCACTCAGAAAGCAACTGATACCTGTAACAACTCTTAGGTTACCAGGTGATGAGTTCACGGGACAATTACCTTTTCCATTTGTGACCACATTCAATCTGCAATCACTCCCCTATACCAATTGTACAGCACATTTACTCCACCTTTCCCTGTGTCCCATGAAGTTAAGAAAAACAGGGCTATAGAAGACTACAGAAAACAGTCAAACTCTGTACAGTACAAAATAAGCTGTAAAACTGCTCTTTGTTCTGGGGGTGTACCAAACTAACATTAATTTCTTGGAATTTTGTATTGCTGAGAAATAGGGATACACACACAGAACGGTTATAAATCGTGCCATTAGCAGCAGGTTTGGTCAGGGATTCAACTTTTTCAAAAATACAAGTGTATATAAAGTGTATATACACACCAGGAGGTATACACTGAACCCAGATACAAAAGTTATGAAAAAAGAGAAAAATATTGAAGTCTGCTCACTGAAGCATCTTGTTCCACTTTTACACTCATCAATGCTTTCCCAGCCTCACTAAAAAGGGCTTTAACTTACCAGAAATCCATGAAAGACAAAATCTGAACATCTGGCCAATATCACTCTAAGACACCAAAATGTCAGAAAGGGTGTTAACAAAGTAAAAAAAAAAAAAAAAAAAAAAGTTAGGTTTTACATGCATCCTGCATGTTCATTTTCAACAAAAAATTGATCACATTATCACTTTCAGTACTCACCATATTAGTCTGACAGCCAAAAAACTGAGCCAATTAGTCATTCACTTCAGCAATTAAACGTCTCCTAAAACCCACTACATTGAAATAATACAGTCAGTAAATCACTGGAACACTACCACATATGAAATTGTGACGCGTTACTGCTGGAGCACAAAAAAAAAGTCTCAAGGAACTACCGGATCTTGCTTTAAACAGGAAAAGGCTGGTATTAAAAATGGTAAATTTACTTTGGCTGTTAGCCATCACACCATTTGCGTAAGTCTTCAAATATATATATGTGTGTGTGTGTGTGTGTGTGTGTGTTTGTGTATATATATATGTACACATAAATGAATCTCTTACTCTTCTGAAAAGAAATGGTGATTTCCTAAATCTGTAAGGAAAGTAGTCTGAGATCTGCTCTAGAGTTACCCTTCCTGTTTTCCCACCCAACAATTTTCCAGACAAAATATTGTGTCTTAGGATATGCAAATTCTTCCTACTAATGCATTACCTCCATGCATCACGGAAGTCTGGATTTTTTTATTTTTTTTTTAACTCACCCACTTTATCTAGAAGCAATCTCTACCAATCCATGAGAAATCTATCACTAATTATCTTATATCACTAAATCAACTTTCCTATGTGCTGCATATTTCAGATATCCATTAAATATCACATCATCTCCATGTGCCCCAGTAACCAAAAAGCACAGACTAATTCAGATTGGAAGGGACCTCATGACATTCCAGAACTGCTCCTGCTGAGCAGAGGGGCATGATCCCTTCCCCCGCCGCCCAGCCATGCCCTGCTGACCCAGCGCAGGGCGCTGCCTGCCACCAGCATGCAGGGCTGGCTCCTGCCACCAGCCCCACAGCAACTCCAGCCACAGCTCCAGCCTGGGTCACTGCACTGGACTCCTCCTTCCTCAGTGCAGGACTGGGCATCATTTAGGTTGGAAAAGACCTTTGAGATCAAATCCAACCATTAACATAGCTACGCTGCCAAGTCCACCACTAAACCATGTCCCTGAGTGCTACATCTACATATCTTTTAAATACCTCCAGGGATGGTGAGTCAACCACATCCCTGGGAAGCCTGTTCCAATGCCTGACAACCCTTTCTGTGAAGAATTTTTCCTAATATGCAATCTAAACCTCCCCTGGCACAACTTTCACATACTACTTGGGAGAAGAGACCGACCCCACCTGCCTACAGCCTCCTGTCAGGGAGTTGTAGGGAGTGGTAAGGTTCCCCCCTGAGCCTCCTCTTCTCCAGACCAAACCACCCCAGTTCCCTCAGCTGCTCCTCATCAGACTTGTGCCCCAGACCCTTCACCAGCTCCGTTGCCCATCTCTGGACACGCTCCAGCCCCTCTGCGTCCCTCCTGCAGTGAGGGGCCCAGAACTGAACACAGTATCAAGGTGCGGCCTCACCAGTGCCCAGTGCAGGGGGACGATCGCTGCCCTTGTCCTGCTGGCCACGCTGTTTCAGATACAGGCCAGGATGCTGTTGGCCTTCTTGGCCACCTGGGCACACTGCTGGCTCATGTTCAGCCGGATGCTGACCAGCATCCCCAGTCCTGGGGTTCCGGCTGCATTTCACATGGCTCCCGGAAGCCTAGTCCAAAAATATTGCACTGAAAACACCGTTCATCGTCAAAACTAGTGACTTAGTGACATTTCTTCACAGCACACAGCTCTCTAACCACTAGGAGGTGCCACCACCAAAGGGCAGGTCCAGGCTCCTGAGCAATTTGCCGATGCCTGGACTCTGCTGTTAGCATCAAGTCAGGCACCCACAGAAAAGAAGTTATTTCGTGCTGCCACTAGGATGCATGTGGCAACCAACCTTGAGAATTAATAAATGAAGAATAAAGCTTTACATCTGGCTATGAAAGGTGAACACATTTTCACCATGACTACTGATTCTTTATGCTGTGCACAATTATTTTCTGTTTGTTGCGGGAGGAATTAAATATTTGAGAAAGATATACTGAGTGGAGTGACATTGTATCTCTGAGCTCCCTCATGTCCATGCTGTGAGCACTGAATAACACTGTCCTGCCCAAACTGCAAAATAAAACTTTCACATGGGATTTATTCCTCTGTAGGAAAATAGTAAACATCCATCCAAGCACTGTCACAAACTCCACAAGTAAGGTATGAAAAAAATGCACTTTTCAGATTATTTTGCTGTAACAGATCTTATTCCACAATCTGCATTAAAATACAACCAATAATGCAACAAAACCAGTTCATCAATTACAATTTGTAATTATTATTATTATTATTAACTCCAGGTGACAGATATGAATTAATGAAGCTCATGAATATATAGTGAAAGGTACTGAGTATAATGGTGCACAATCATCTATGCAGGGAGATTAAAATTTAGGCAACAACTCTGAAGAAATGCAGAACGTCTTTGCATTGCAGCTTGACAAATGAACCATGGGTGAATTTGATGAAAGAGAGAAGCGTTTTCTGTTCCTTCCAAAAGCTTCTCTCTTTACCTCCATCCATCATTACAGCACTGCTTGGATTTAAGCTTTCAAGTTTTTTTCAGCCATTATGTTAGCTCTTCAAATTCAGTACTAGATTTGGATTGGAATAATGGATTTTACTGGAATAACCATCCACATATGTATGTCTGCACATACATATATATTGTAGGCTGACACGTATGATTGATCTATGTTGATTAAAGAAGAAATAAGTGAGTCTGATAAAGCATTTCAAGGTAAGACTTAGGACAGCAGAAGTATAGTTGTCTACCCTAGTGACATCCAGCATGAGATGAAGAAATTAATTTATTTCAGAAATGTACTGGAAATAAGATTTCCATTTGGGGCCATTAATATCAAGCACCATCAAAGATGGAAACAACCAATTTTGATATATGCTCCCAAGCAGGCAAAGTCAGTTAATCATGTACTATCTGAACTCTAAACAACTATTAATATATAGAGTTGCAAAAACATTATTATATACAGTGTCTCACACTTCCAACATGCTGTAAATTACAAAGAAAAAATACAAAATGCCTCTCCTTTCTGATGACTGCATTATTCCTTTAGGAGTTTCTAAGTCAGGGATTGGTGGGCAGGACTTTGCAATATAAACAGCTTCACTGAACCATGCGGAAGGAATGCACAAGTTATTTGAATCACAGGCAAGTTTATCTTTATTTAGGTTAGTTATGATATCTTATGTTTTTGATAGGATTTAGAGTCTTAGCATCCCAGGAGCCTTACTCTCCCCTGCCACCTCGTCAGCCATGCACAGGGGCACCCATGAGCTCTCCCTACCCCCTCCACAATTCCTTTAAGTGGGGGTACATGTCAGAGGAGATCCCCCATGCTCCCTGCACCACACCACAGCAGCACACATGAGCAGCAGGTTGCTTGGGCACCACCTGCTGCCTACATAGTAATTCCCTGTCCCGTTTCAAGAAGCATTGCATCTGTTGCATCAAGCTGGTATATGGCACAAATAAAGTGGCAAACGTGCTGAAAAACACCTACAGATCAACACTGGGTCCTAGAACCCAGAAGAGATATGAGGAGCATTTCTACTGATTTGTGTTGTAGGAAAATCCTGCTAATAGTGAGTGGGGGACTGAAAGGTTCAGGAGTTTCCACTGTGCCCTATAAAACTGTTCCCAGGACTACAAGTATATTCCTTTCATTTTTTTTCTCCACATCTGTGTCTGCATTTTAGCTCATACAAAAAGCTTTCCACATTGCCTAAACAGGCTGACATGAAACCAGAGGAACCCTGCACACCACCAATCTCACCCGTAAGGATCAGGCACCTGTGGAACATACATAACTTTGTTTAACATACGCCTCTGCACACACACAGAGGTGCCTCTGGGTCAAACCCACCAAGGAAAATTGGTTTCCAGTTAGCATCTGCAAAAGCAATGTGGAAATAATCATAGTAGCGTGTTAATTTCTCTGTTACATACTTTTCAAGATATTTTAACCAAAACAGGCCTTATCTTCATCTCTGGGGAACCATTTTTAGCAACAATATTTAGCTATTATTTTTCCAAACTGCCCAACCTTTTTGAAGCAGTATAATTTCAATACCTTCTTGTGGTACTGATTTAAGCGTGTCGTCACTCATTTCTAAACAAGCCCAGGGTTTTTCTGAAATTTTAAGAACAATCACTATATAAACTCAACTACTATAATCATGATTATTTTACAAGGTTAAATAAAAAACAGATCTGTTGATCTCTTTGGATTCAGGGTTCTGATTGCTGCTAATCCAGAGCAGGAACTGTAACGCAGCACTTCACATTATGGTGCTTTAAAACCCGAGTCCTAAAAATCGCAGTCTCAAGAATTATTTGTTTTGTTTTCAAATGTATTCATAACTTCTAAAGATAAAGACGTTTTTTAAAAAATAGATCCTGAGGTAACCTTAGGTTTGCCATGGCTATACTCCTACTGTCTGACCATGCTGCAAGGCCATGTTTAAGATTAAATGCAGTTAGCACCATAGCAGGCTAGATACCTGACCAGGAAAATACAGAATTAACGCTGAGTGCTACCAACTCCGCATTTTACCTCTCTTGCTATTTCAGTTTACAACCATGTTTTGTTCAGAGGTCATCAGTTACAGTTCCTCATTGTAAATCTGCAATAATCCTCCTTTTCAAATCAGTAAGTAAGCTCAGGTCTGGTCTAGGCTTGAGGTTAGCCCCACCTTAACCAGAACAAACCAGAACCCCACTCCCACACTTTTGGGTAGTGATGAGAGCCCATAACAGGAAAATCTTAACTCCTCTCCTTGCCCTGAACCCTCTCCTTCCCAGTGACTCTCTTCATTTCCAAACTCCTCCCGCAATCTCATTTCCAGTTTCGGACTTTGGTATAAATACCAATAACCACCTGTCCCCCATGGCTGACAGGTACACTGCAACCTTCCCTCTTCCTCTGGCTTCTCGAAACCCACTCTTCTCCATTACCCACTTTTACTTATGGCTCATCATCACTTCCATACCTGGCCAGCAGGGGAAACAGAAAGCATTTCCAAAATGTTAAAGCAAACACAGATAACTATTGGGAAAAAATTATTTAAGAGCACACCTCTTGCATTTACAACACCAGTATTCCTTCCAAACTGACACTGCAATACCCTCACAGACCTAGCTGCATTAGTGCCCATCAACATAAGCTAAGCTTGCCAAGGTAAGCCCTGAAAATAAATCCACTAATGCAGGAGGACAGGGGTTAGCATTGAAAACCTCCTTTCACTTCCTTAGTTATCTTCTCCCTTGTCACCTCCAGCGACAGCGAGCAGCTAACAGCAAGCAGTACACTGAACTCTAACCCATTACACATCTTTCAAAATTGCTTAAATCTCAAACAGCATGTCTGCACTCGTCAAAATTAAAGCAGAAGACTTTATTAAGAGAGAAGCAAAACCAGCTAGTCTTCCTGACCAGAAAAGAAAGCAACAAAAAATAACCATGAAAACCAGTGAAGCAATGCCAAGCCCTGTTTTGAACAAAAGATAAACCTTCAAGTCTTCTCAACTGAGCTTTGGGTATATCGTATAGCAAATTGTAAAAACTGCCTAATTTTTCAAGCTCCGGGCACCGCAGTTTGTATCTCCAGAGGTTTTGATTCATGTAAGAATGATATGACACTTCAGTGTTCTCAGACACAACTTACAATGTGGTCTAAACTAGAAATTCCCATCTTCGTAACAAAGTCAACCTTGGCAGAAGATACAGAGAAATTATTGCAATTGCATGCAGAGTAACAATGTTAGAAATACACTCAAATGCACCATAATATTCCATCTAGAATTATACCTTCAAGGCCTGTAAAACCCAGGTAATTATATTTCTCCTCTTCTGTTACACAAATTAGAGAGTATCCACCTCTTGGACAAACCTGAGTTTGAAACCTCATTTCTAGTTCTTCATGTGCTTTGAGAAACTGACTTTACTGAAAATGTTTTCAATGTAACAGTGTAATTATATTACATATATATACACAGACACATATATATACAGAATCTGAGAATTCTTCACAACTAATGGCAAAAATAAATTTCACATAGGACTGGTTAAAAACAAAAAGCATGTTTTAAAAAACAGTATTATTCATTTATGTCCAGCACATATGCTCACAGAAAAGTAGTATGTTTTGAAGTACTGCAACTTCTATTTTCTGTACCCAACTCCTTTAAAACAAATACTGTATATTTGAGACCAAGAAGAACAAGCAGCAAACTGTGCCAAATAAGCTGTAGAAAAAAAACCCAAACAAACGAACAAAAAAAGACAACCAACAGGTTCTTAGAAACAAACAGATATTCTTTGCCCAGAAAACACGTTTATATTATTCACCTGACAACTCTCCAATTGGTGCCCCACCAAAATAGAGACAGAAGAAGGTGCTAGCATCTCTTGTTACCTTTGAATGATCAGTACATAAATTATGCTGTTATGCACATAAAGACTGTTTTAGGCTACACTTAAAAAAAAAAAAAAAAAAAAAAAAAAAAAAACCTGCTTGCTTTTCTGTAACATAGTAGAGCAAAAAGAAAAGAACATGGTAAATAGAAATAGATTAAAATATCACATCTTTCTGTCTGTTTTAGTGTGTGTTTTAGACAGAATACACTAACAGCTCTGGAGCCAGTACGGCATCAAGCTAACCAACGTTTTAAACCATTTCATCTAAGCACAAGCCTCCATTCACGTATTTTCGCAAAACACTTCAAATTAATTGATTTAATTTTGCAAGTTTTCCCCTCTAGCAACAAACAGGCCTTTGTTTTGCCTCTTCTCTTCTACATTAGTAGCAACAGCACTGGTAAAAATACAATGAAAGCTGCAACAGCTGGGATAAAAAAAAAAAAATCCCTCATTTTTTTAAATAGCAAGATGTCTGGACTGGCAGAAGCTTGCGAGCATCAAAATAACAGCCTTGTGTGTGTATACATACACACACACACTCTCTCTCTCTTGTATATAAAACCCACTCTCCGGTTCTAAAAGCCAAGAATACTGTTCTTAAAGAGGGAATCTACCACAGAAGATTTTTGTATTTTGATTCTCACCTTTCTCTCACGCTCTGTTTTGATTCAGAAAAAGAATTATGTATGCTTACACAAATGAAAATATTTAGTAAAAGAAAATCATTTTCAAAAGCCAGAACATGCAGTTTTTCTCTAGGAACAGGGGGCTTGCTTTCTAGTGGAGAATTCTTCAACTCAGCAGAAAGTCTTCCAGCTGCTTTTACATGCTTTTTCCTACAGGCAAGTTACTCGCAACGGTGTGCAGACTAAAGCCCCAGCACACGTGGGACAAACCAACTGCACACACAAGTCGGTTATACACAACACCTAGATCGCCAGCTGGGGACTGAGCTGCTCCATGGCTGTAGCAGACAGGCTGCTGCAAGAATTCCCAGGGAAGATTCTAGTCTATATATAGTGGAGAGGTCATGAACTTTCTTTCTTTGGTAAGACACGGAGCAAGATCTACCGGCTGCAAGCTACAGATAAAGCTGGCCAGGGGCCTTTGCTATCTTCGAAGTAGGCAGCATTTCCTACTCACAGCCCCATACCCCTTCAAAACTTAAGGGAGGAGGGGAAGAAAATCAAAGTTTTGCTGGATTTTTGTGCACCAGTGCTGAAGAAAAGGGAGAGGCAAGAAACTTATTCATTTAGCCCTCAATTTAAAAACCAGACTGTTTATACGAGTAGATGTAATAGATCGCATGGCCATAAAGTGGGTGGGGGGACACAAGCAGAGCACACGCACAGCAGCGCAGGAGGGATTACACTCACTCGGCTGTTGTGAATCACACAGTGAGTCACAGTAACACCCTCAGCTAGGCCAAACTTCTGTTCCAGTTCACATGCACAGATTTCATCAGGTTTGCACTGAGCAGTAAAATTCAGCCCTAATAACATTTTATTTCGCTTGTACCTGTTCAATCCTTCCTATTTTCTAAAAGGCTGATTTCATTTCACGCTGTTCTTTTACACAGCATGCAGGTTGTTACCCTAGGAATGCAGTTCCCTTTCTGTACAACACGAAAATTAGCAATAAAGTAAAATTTCGCCATTTGAAAGAAGAGAAATATTTTAGACAGCTTAGAGTTACTAGGAATCCTCACCCATAGGAGAAAGTTTTCTTAAATGCAAGCTTCTTGAAAACCAAATTTGAAGTAAAAAAGTCAGGTTTTGTAAAGCTTTCATTTTCTAGGATATACACCAGTGTCAGTGATTAAGACATCTGACATCTGAGTTGAAAGAGATGAGGCTCCGTGGAATGCTCTGCAGAGTGTGAGCTTGCTGGGTGAACCTCCTACTTCCCAGCTAGGCATCCTGCCCCACAGAGACTCCATCTCCGAGACAGCCCTCTCATGTATTTTAGGAAATAGTTTTTACAAAAGCTGCCTCTTGCATTGAAATGCCGTAAAAAACTGACTTATTTTCATACAACAGAAAATTAATTCCCTAGCTAGTTCTATTACTTAAAACCACAGTGGTTTCAAAATTTACTTAGTTTTAGGGAAAAAAAAAAAAAAACAGTCTTGGACTCAAAACTTTCAGACCTCTCAAGCTCATACAAAACATTCTTTTCAGACTGAGTATATCAGATAAGATCAAACATAATACTGTGATAGTCAAACATTCTCCTAAATTATAAAGACAGGGGGAAGGAATATATATTCTCTCTGGAATTTTTCATGCTTCCTATGAGAAGTATAATCTCATTTTACATACGATAGAACATACTCAAGCTGTTCTCTGCACTGGTCTGTAAATAAGAGTAAAAGCAGACATGTTTATGCTATTTATTAATCCAGAACAAGCCATATATTGTAACATGAAACAAACCAATTTGAATTTAGCACACTGATATTTTAAAATTACTTATACCCTCATAACACATTAAATGTAATAAAAATTCTTGTACTTTAAATTTTAAAATCAATCTTAGCTGGATGACTCATTTATAAACATTTTAAAGAAATTTTAAAAGAAAATACTTCCTTGAAAGTATTAGTAGTCCACCACATGGCCTTTGATAAGCTACACATCTCTTTCAAGTTCCACCGGGAAAAGAGCATGTCTTCAAAATAGCTACTCTTCCAAACAAACAAACAAAAAAGTGCTTAAGCTTTCATACTCACATGTGCTCAAAAGACCAAGGTTACACTGCAACAATTAAGATCAATATATCAATGACATACATCAGAAATAGTTCCATAAGTAATTATGTCTGCATATGTTACTCTGTACAGAATTATTCAGGATGCAAAATTTGGACCTTGGTCACAAATGAGAAAGATGCCTGTATTTTGATTCATAGCACCATCTTGATCAAAAAGGATAAAAAAAAATTCCCAATTACTTTCGCTTTAGGACTGTCAAACCTCAAAATCCAAAGACATTTAACTGCAAACCTTTACTCTGAGCTCACCTTTTTTGTGTGCATTAAAAACACGCGAGGCTATAGGTGCTTACTGAAAATGTTTAACTGAAACAGAGTTAAGGTGGGGTGCCCAGAGCACACCCAGCTCAGCTCAAAGGTGGAGGCAGCAGAACTGCAGCTGAGCAGCAGCATGGGCAGTGCTGGCAGCGCTGCCCATGACGTTGTGGTGATGCAGAGGAGAAGCTCAGTGAGATGTCCCCCTCTTCCTCCACTCACAGCTTATTACTGACGTTGCCACAGTAGCTAGAGATTTCAGTGGGAACCAGAGTCCTGCTTTCCCAGAGATGGACCATCTGCCTGGAAAAACTTACAGCTCATAGCTGATCTACTTGAAACTATACTGACCTACCTGACTGAATTTCCTAAAATTCATTTAATTATTTCCAGGTCAGATTGCATGTGGACAGGGGTGTCCCACAAGTAAGAGGTGCCCATAACCTGTCAATACAAAGTTAGCTACTTTTAATTTTAGAACAGGCATATCCATAGCCGCTTTTGGTGCAAGCTCAATGAAATGAGAAACACCTCTCGTCACCTCTGATGGGGCTGAAGTACAGCCTTCATGCCTGTTACACTGCTTGCATTGCATGGCAGACGGGCTCTCTCCCCTCGCTTCTCTCTTTATTTGCTCCCCTGGCTGCCTCTGAAGCCAAAAGAAGAAAACAAAAGAGGCTTCAGATGAGAAATAAACATTAGTATACCCTACCCAGCAGTAGTAGAGTTTGGGGACATTACACAAACCAGTGCCATTGCAGCCCCTTCAAAACCTGGGGGGTTTGTCCCACACCAAGAAGCCTTAAGAGCCTAAATTCTATGGATGAGCCATAGGTTAGCTGGGGCAACCAGGAAGGAGGGCAGAGGATGCAGTTCAGTGGGTGATGTTCAGCCAACTTTTCAAGATGCGCAGAAGCACCTTCAAGCACAGTACAGAAAAGTCACAGGAAGAAGAGGAAGGAAAATGGGGTCCCAACAGAAGTAGTCATTACTAACAGATATCTGTCCTTTAAAGAAAAACTCACCATCATTTCAGCCAAACTCTGGAAAATACAGTTTGTTTTTGGACTTAACTCACAGCTAAAATTTCCACAGTGCAGTTCAGACACAGAGGAGATAACTGTAGGGTTTTGTGCAATTAGCTTGTATTTAGTTTTAGAATACTTCTGCCTGCATAAGTCTGTTTCAAATCTTAAAGGCAAAAGAGAAAGGTTACCCAAAACTTCTGTTTCTTACATTCTCTTTTGATTACAGGCTAAAGCCAAGAGACTGTCCTGAGAGGCCAAGATAAATGTGTAACCACATAATTGGTCTGGCACAAATGGCACTGAAGTCATGAGAAATACCCTCAGCTCCAGAGAGATTCTGCCTGTGCTTGAGCACCACATTAAACTCCTGTTTACTGTTTGCCCAAAAAGCCATATACACATGCCACAGGAATGTTTTGTCAGGCTCAGGCAGTGATGGTGGACATCGAGACTCCATTTCTTCCAAGACAGCTATATAGCACAACTGCATTGTTCTTCTTGCTCACCCTCAGAAAGCACTTTAACTTGCCACAGAGGTACAGCCTACGAACTTTAGAGGAGGAAGAATCTCTTCTCTGGCACAAACAAAATGAAATTAAAAAAACATTATCTGTATATAAACCTGCTGGTTGAGACCTAACATGAAGGGAAACCTCCTGTATTCCCTTCTCCTGCCAGAAGTCCCTGGGGTCCGGAGACGTAGACAAGGAGGGTGCTTAATGGTGGGACTTGATGATCTTAAAGGTCTTTTCCAACCTAAACAATTCTATGATTCTATGTTTTATTCTAGCGAAATTCTTGCATGGTATGTCCTTACAATGGGCCAATGTTAACTAACATTTGCAAAAATTTTGAACTTTAAGTACACAAGAAGCACTCAGGAAGCAAAGTAAATATACAAACTTCAGAAGTACATTTGATTCCTAACCCATGGGATGAGTAAAGAGGAAAATTATCATTCTGCTATAAAGCAGGTATTGCAGTGTGATACATGGCAGTTGGCACATTTGAGTAAGTAATGAAAGCATGTCATTATACGTAAAATGTCTATATAACAGCAAGCTCATTAGTTTATATGACTCCCCCCTCCTTCACCAAATGAAAGCAGATTCTGTTTACATGAGAGGACACCTAACAGGAAATTCGGACATATCGCACATGACTTTGGGGACAGCAGGGATAAATTAAGGAATTTCAGTGTAGTATTATAACCCAATGCAGGACAGAAACAATTGGAGGTCATATGTGATGTTCCCCACCACAACAGTACTGCCTGCCCCTGGAAAAACGTCACTGCAAAGGTCCAAGCTACCCACATGTTCGTTTTTCTTTATATACATTTTTGTTGCTTATTCTGTTCCTGCTTATGCTGATAAAAGCATCTTGATTACTGTGGTTGAATTAATACTGGAAAATGTTTTGTTTTTTTTTTAAAAAAAAAACAATAGACAGATTATTTTGTAATTCATGATAAAGATTTTTTTTCCTGGCTACTTTTGGAAAGCAGAAGGGAGAACAGAGGCACACTTAAGAACGCAGTAGTTACCTGTCAGTCTTCAAAACAAAATGCTAATGCTGACACACTTGGGGTAATTTATTCATGCCCCACCACAAGCGGCAGCCTGGCCTGGCCTCCTGGAGCAGGCAGCACAGTGACTGCAGGGATGGGGAAGAGGAGCTGCAACAGGGCTGCCCCAAGCCAGAGGGGATGGAGGGGAGGTGGATGTACCGGACAGGAAAGTACATTCCCCTCAGGATAATATGGCATCAGCAAGGCTCAGATCACAACCCAGAGATCCCACTGGATGAGACATGGCTCTCCAGACACCTAACGCTGACCCATAGCCAACGCAGCCTACCCCTAGGGGTGCTGTGACAGGGGCCCCTGGGAATACAAGCACATTAAGAAAGCCCGTGTCCTCAGGCCTCCCCCAGCTCTGCTCCTACATCCCCTCAGTACGACCTGGGTCTGTCTTTTTGCTGTTTCTTGTCTCCTCACTTGGTTTTCACATGCCCTGCAGGTGAGTGGCTCCCAAATGCTGCCTGTGCGGCAAAGCGACGCACACCAGGGAAAGTGACACCGGCAGTAGCAACGACTCAGGTTGGCTTTAACAGCTATCAAGTAGCCTCAAATTCAACCAACTGGCACTTTGTCCAACAGTACCAATAGCCCTCAGTCTGCTGGATGGTAACTGCTATTCCTCCCGCCGAAGCCAGCGCCCTGGGACCTCAGGTAAACAAAAGCAATAAGGCACAGAGGCCTCCTCCATTCTGCCATGGGCTATCACAAAACATACAAGGGACGACAGGAAGCTCAGCAGGCAATTTCACTGTAGGTTGGCAAAGGGTAACAAGATCCTTCCCAACTTCCTCCTCTCTCCCATTGAAAAAAAAAAAAAAGTCTAAGTTACATAGGGTTTTCCAAGCCCTCTACCACGCAAGGCGTACAACCATGCAGACCAAGGAAAAGTCACCACAGCAGAAATCATGGATGCATACTACCTGTCTGTGGGGGAAGAACAAACCCATATGCCACAGCCACCATAAACCAGGTGACCATAGATCACCAGGCCACAAATGGTCTTCAATATGTTCAGAAATACACTGCCCAAATACTATGCTGCTACTGAGCAGCCATTTTTAGACACTGCATCCCCACCACTCACCAGAGTCCTTCCCAACAGGAGTCATTCCCAATAAAATGCACTGTTGAGGCTTGCAACATGAATCCACAACCAGCTCCTTACATATCATACTGGAAAGTAAGAAATGCAGAGGGGAAAGGCAGTCCGCCTAGGCAGGGTTAAGGAAGACCAGCCAGTGATGATGTCCACCCCATTATTTCAATGATCCTTAAGACAAAACACCCCCCAACCACCCGAGTTCCAATGTTCCCTCTCCTGCCAACACCACATGCCCAAGCCAGTCACACCTGCAGCAGCCTTTGGGCATTCACCACATACATACCAAAGGGCTCCAGCATCTCTGTCACTTCACGCAGAGCCCTTCAAATGTTCTGACCAGCTGTGATGAAACCTTGGTCATCTGGCAAACAGGCATTACACACAAAAAAAAAACCAAACACAAAAAACACCCAAAACAAACAACTACACATTTTGCAAGAAACCTTGCAGGAGAACACTATCCTGCTCTGGTAACTTACTTACTTTGTTGATATTGCAATATCTTAAATAATAAACAAAAATGTAACAAAAGCAGAAATAGTAGCCTCTTCTAGAAAACGATGTTTTTGTTTTAAACTGAAATGGACAGTCAAATGACAGGACCCATCAAATTAAGATTTCAAAGGAAATTAAGCAAGTACTCCGCAATGATGGGAAGTGAATCTGTGGACAAAGCAAATAAAAACATTTTGTCTGCTTTGCTCCAACTCTTAAAGTATTATTAATGTGGCTTTCTCTGTGTACACAAATTTTAAAGATAATTATGTTCTGAAAATGCTTACCAAAAGAATATCTGATTTATTGGAGTCTTTAAAATAACAAAGGTTAGCCAGAGAAATGTAGCTATTGGTGCATTAAAATGCAGCTACTGCTGCACAGCGAAGAAAACTGTTCCATACCCAAGAATTTAGCTGTTACATCATGTAACACGGAAACCACGACAAAAATGACAAAAAAACCAACATGAATGTAAGCTAGCTTCCTCAATTAGCCAAGTTCACTGGGTAAGACAAAGAAAATCCTATTTTATAACAAACTAGACTTTGCCTTCAGTAGTATTTCACAGATTTCATCCCAGTCTGGCCACTCAAAATGAACAGGGAACCTGCAGGGCCAAGGCACTGCCCTCCTCCGCGAGAAGCACACGCACAAACACCCAGCCTGTGCTTTAGCTTCTGGCATTACGGGTTTCTGGTCTTAAAAACTTCTGCAGATTTTTGGTACTTTTTTTAATGTGTATATTTTTAAATAACCAGCCTGGATATCTCATTCTGTTTCTTGTATCTAGAACTTACAAACCAGAAGTAAACAGAGCTTACTACAGGCGTAAATAAAACCCCAGTAAATATCCACAGTCCAGAGACGCTGGACTGTGAATACAAACACCTCACTGCAAGTGCAGTTTCAAGTATGACAGCATGGACAAGTA
Source organism: Falco rusticolus (assembly GCF_015220075.1). Classification (NCBI taxonomy): domain Eukaryota; kingdom Metazoa; phylum Chordata; class Aves; order Falconiformes; family Falconidae; genus Falco; species Falco rusticolus. The sequence goes on along the minus strand of NC_051190.1, from coordinate 65,391,347 downwards.
AAGGAAATATAAAGATAGGCAACAGCCAAGTGCTACCTCTGTTCTTCATATTTCCTTCTGTTCCCCACGGGTGTTTTCTTTAGGATAAAATTATGCCTTTAATTAAAATCCTGGTGCATCCACATATCATACTGTTACATTTACAGGCCTTGTACTGCATCCTAACTCAGGTTTGTTTTCACTAGCTTGCATTTTAAACAAGCTTAGCTTTTTTTTATTTTTTTTTTAAACGCTTACGATTAATCAATTCTTCTTGCAGGAATCAATGATATGCATTCCACTTAAGTGGGCTCAGACTTCCCTTCCTGGTGTCCCTCAGTGCACATTTGTACTCACCAGTGTATCATTTCAAAGTGCAGAGCTTTAAGAAAGGAAGCTCACTCCGAAACACTGACCATTGTCCAGAACTGGTGCCAGAAACCCTCTACAATGTGCTGCAAAAAACTGCTCTGCAGCAGCCACGTATATTCTGCACTCTCTTCCATTTTCTGCAGATTTCTGCCTCCATTAAGAACACACTATTCACTTGCTAGCAAACTTAAGTACATGCAAACAATTTTTCTTCATTATTATATTTATTTCACTGTTTTTTTGACTGAAAGAAGTTTGTATTTTTAAAATCTGGAAGAAAAACTGTGAGCAAGTCTCCCCTTTACTGCCTCCCAAGAACATGCCTCCCTTACGGGGGGGGGGGGGGGGGGGGGGTGGTGCGTGGGAGGGGATGGATGGATACAGTGCAAGTAGAGAGAGTAGAGGAAGGTATGGGGAATGCATGCTTGGGGTTTTTGGTTTTGCTTTTGGGTGTTGTTTTTTATTGTGTTTCTTTTAAACATATTTTTATTATTATTTTAACTTCACAGCTATCCTCAAGTGTCAGAAGATTTAGAAGAAAAACTTAATTCCTCAGTGAGAACAGAGCTTGAGCAGTAGACATGGGAATACCTGCTTTTCATTTCAAAGTACATTTAGCATAATGCTGTACAAATATAGTAAGAATTGCCTCTCAAGAACTCTAGAGAACTCTGTTCTAATGAAACGGGCAGGACGCTTAGTGCCTTCTGTTGTGAAAGCATCTGATGGGAATACCGCTACTGGAAAATCTGGAGCAATACTCTCATTTTTATAACCTCAAATGAGAAGAATTTTGCAGTATAAGTAAAACATCACAGAAAAAGTAATTTTTCATTAAATCTTGTGCTTTCCATAAGCTTACAAAAGCTTCCAATATTAGGCATTCTTATAAATGCTGCACATCTCTGTTACCTAAATGGCTACGTTTACTAAACAGATATGGTACCAGTGAAAAAGCGCATGCGATGCTCACAACACATGACAAACTTTAAATGAGCACCTATACCACCTGCTGCAAACACCAATACTCTTCAGTGCTGCCCATGACTTAGGGGAGCACAGACATGCAAGAAGCTGCTCTGGGCACCAAACATCAAACACACCTGCAAACACAAGCAGGGTGGCGACACTCTGAAGCCTTCCAACAGAGCAGCTCAGAATGGTGGAGTGGGGAGAACAGACAGGGCTGCAGTCCGGGACAGGGCAAAAAATAAAGGAGCGCTGCTGGGGCCACGACGAACGAACCAACACACCGTGCCCAGGGAGGCCAGAGGGGCCACTGCTAAAGCAAAGACCACCTGAGTGTGCACAGGGCCCCAGAGAAGACAACGCACCACTTACTGAGCTTCCTCAGTAGACAGGAACCTCTAAAGGCATCTGCTTTGCAATACAGTTCTTTGTCGGTCACTACAAGTTTCTTCACAACCTGTTTCAGGAGTAGTTAACAGAAACCAGCAGTACAGTAGGACACACAAGGCTGCAGACACAGGCCTCTCAATCAAGATGCATATAACAAAGCAATGAAACACACACAAGCGTAACCTTAATGCTATCAACATCTGCCTCAACAGATTTTAAATAGGCTTCTGAAATTACCTGCAAATTTTGGCACACAATACAACTTCAGTAAAACAAACCTTACTACTCCATGGAAAGGATATACCAATTTTTGTTTATTTTCAGAAGTATCTCCCGAAGTTTTTTATTAGTTGAAATAGCAATCTCCCCATAACCGAAGGCTACTACAGAATTTACAGCTTCACTGGAAAAAACGAAAAGTCACACCAGAAAAAGTCTTTTTCATGTTTACAACAACAGTTGCTTTTATACTAAAATATTTCATTAGCAAGATCTTGAACTTGAAATTTTTCATCAACAGCAGAAAACCCTATAGGTGACTTAACAAATAGCAAGGCTGCCTCCAAAAAAAGTAACAGTGAAATGAAATATAATTGTTCACACTCTGCTGATAAATAAATAAATGAATAAATTTGTGGGTATGTTAATAAATTGAGCAATCAATTGAGAGGAAGGCAAAGCATGACAATACCAGGGCAGGATGGGAGAGCCTCCACCCTCCAGACACTGTGTACGCATTTCAGTGGGACAGCGCAATGAAACCCCATTTCTTCCCTTTGAGAGGGGCAACCATGCTACTAGATATCTGCTGCAGAGACTGGTACCGACCCACCAGGAAAACCAGCAGATTTTTACATCACAGCAGACCTATTTTCTGATCCAGCAATGACACGTTTTGGTGTCGTTTCTTGAGGTTGGTAGGCAGTGGCATAAACAAACCCCAGTGGAAGAGCCTGGTTTCTGCAGCAGCACATCTCAGTGTCTCATCTTCTGCCTCCAGATACCTTACTTTGGGACAGAGTTCAATTCTTAGAGACAGAGCTCAGAAATTTCAGTTAAAGATGAAAAACATCAATACGTATGTGCCCTACCATCTACCGCTCTAGAGTTTCTTTAGTAGTTTGGTCACACTATTATGAAATAGTGTGTCTCTCAAATACAGGACTTCCACATCCTAACACAGCACAAAGACACAAGTCAAGATGAGCAGATTCACTTAACTCAGGTCTTTCTGTTCCTCATTTACCTCACCATCCCTATCTTGCTTAATGGTGAGGCTCCAGCCCATCCCTCCCTCCCTCCCACAGCAGCTCAACAGCAAAGCCAAGGATGCATGCTGACTAACTCAACTTCAGTAAAATCACCACCACCACTCACAATCAAAGCTTGTGATCAGTTTGCTGTGCTGTCATCATTGTAAGAGCATCTCCTCCCCAAAGTAGACATGTCCATCTTCTACATCACTTGGATTATATCCATTCTATTTATTATCCTTTATCAGTCCTATTTTTAACCCTTCTGCTCCTTCCTTAAAAGCAGATGCCTCCAGCCTTTCTCCTTCTGTTCTCAGCTGTATCATTCAAGTAACATAACGCCTGTAGCAGAACAAAACATTTTGTCTCTGTCCTTCATTATTTTATTTTTAAATTGACTTAAAAAGCAAGAAGCAGAGATCATGGAAGCCAAGACAATGCAGCAATGCAAAAGCAATGAGATAAGTCACCCCAGGGAAACTGCTATCTACTGAAATGAGATACAAGCTTCTTTTTGTCATCAAAGAATTAACAAGAGAACATGCCAGTAATTCATAAAGGAGTAGACATGAGCATAAATGATGGGAGGAGAAGTTTCTGTGCTGCAGAGAGGCAGAAGACAACAATGGCCAAAAAGCAGGAATTTTTACTCCAGGTCCAATGTTTCTTAAAGTAATTATAGGTGGATAACTCACAGCTCAGACCTGGAAAAGCCTCTCCATATTCCTCCTGCTGATTTCACACTGGGATTTGTAGGTGCACAGTATCCAACACCGTGCTGCCCTGGTTTTCCCTTTGTGAAGAGGAAAATTAATATCAAGTATTTCTATTAAACATGAGAGGGGGGGAAAGTGTGCAATTATTTAAAGATATTGCCTGCATACATTTGTTGTTATTAATGCCCTAACTACTAGAATGTGAACCACATGAAACAAAAAGCTGGCTGCAGGGAAGGACAGTCGGTCTTAGTGGGAGTTGGCTTTCTGGGTTGGGTGATTCTTTTGAGCTGTCCACAGTGATGGCAGCATCAGCATGGTAACCCCTGCGCAAGCTTAAAGAGGATGTTAAGTTGACCACATGTTGACTTTAACTCCAAGTCACCCTGGTGTACACCCAAGCAACTTTTGCTTTCCTCCAGCTCTCCCATGATTACACCCAAACTTGCAATTTTCAAACACTGCCCTTCCTGTCTGCTTTTTTCATACACAGCACAAATGCTTCCTTGGTCCTGCTCCTTGCAGGTGGACTGCTTTCCCTTCCTCTCCCCCACAGCCCAATCAACTTCTAAGCAAAAAAATTCTTTCACAACTTTTTTCCTCACAAATTTTGTCCAAAGGCTACAGGAGTTTCTGGTCCACTTCAAAGTATTGCTGGCAGGGCCATAACTGAACCTTCCTCCCTGTGCAGCACAGGCATTACCGGAAGGATGATTATCCTTCTTGGCCTTATTATTGCTTGCCTCTGGCTACAACATCCTACCCTTCTCCATTTGGGAGCTACCCTACTTGCTCATCAGGTTCTTCCCCATTCCTGCTGCTGCTGACATTTTCCAAAACTTCTCCTAGAGAGATCACTTGCTTACCTCATCCCCAAAAAAAAAGCTTCTTCCATTTTGGCTGCAACCCGTTCTCAGCAGAAGCCTCTGTCCCCCCTGCAAGCAAAGTCCCTGCAGCACCGCGGGAAAAGCCATGCACAGGCTCCCTCCCCAAGTCCCTTGTACAGAGGAGGGAAGCACTTCTACGAGAGTCAGCATCTCAGCCTGCAATAGGCTCCTGGAGTAGGTGAAAAATCCACATTTCATGGTTTTATATCAAAAAACACCCTTGGAATGACAACTGCATAGAGCCTGGACCTGCTATTGATTTCACTGCCAGTGATGGTATCCAAAAAAAAAAAAAGCACCAACCAAAAATGCTAAAAGGAGGATTCCTGACTCTGGCTACCTACCAGTTCTGAAGGTATACTCCACATATTACAAAGCACTGGAAGTTCTTATAAATCTCCTCAAAGCACAGTTCAAAGCCCAGGCTAGAGGGCAGAGGACCACTCTTAAGAGGAAATGGTGGAAACGAGAAAGCCGAAGTATATGATCACAGCAGGCAACTGTACACCAACCTTCCTCCTAACAGTTTTTAAGAGTTTCCCCACGTTGTTTTGTCCACCATAATCTTTTAACTTACAGTAAAACAAGCAACATCTGAGTGCAATGTAATGGAAAGAGATACGCCTAGCAAGTTTATCCTGGAATGAAGAATTCCTTCTTCTGGCCAGTGTTGATACTGGTATATATTTTTACGATGCTAGATAGCATTATTCCTTTCACTCAGATAACAGCAGGTAATGAGAGGGAACATCCTAAATAATTCATAATAAATTCTATGTTGAACATCCACCATGCAGAACATAAAAGATTTTAGAGCAGTCTGGTTTAAGGCTGGGAGTTGCTAATTTGAATACTTCATTCTAAACCACTATTAACTTCAAGACATTCAAAGCCCACTTGTATCGGCCTGGCAATGCTGGCACAGCAAGAGTTCCAAGAACCTCAAATTTGTGCAAACATCTGAAGCAAATAATCTGAGAAATTAAAAACTTCAAGGAAGCAAGTATTAAACTCAGAATTTTAGGATTTACCTGGTGTGAACTTTCACGGTAGGAAGGCCTGACCAGGCAAGTTTTCTGCACTGGCAAGGCACTTGGTTTTTACCCTGAATCCCCAACGCACCATCCGGATTGCTTCACAGATCACTGCAGGTGCTAAAGCACGTTTCACCCTTCAACAGCGTTTAGCCATACCAATGGGTTCTCTGGCACCTGATCACTACCTTACTACATCCAGATTTACTGCTTCATGGTAACTCCTATTCATGATACTTTGTATTTGTTCACACTACCCAGAGGAAAAATGCTGTAAATTCAAATTTGACACCTTTAATTCAGTGCTTGGATCCACAGAAACAAGATTTCCCAGCTGTGAAGCATCTTTTTTGAGGACATGAGCAGCTCTGAGTTTAAAAACCTACACTGTCAGCATCATGTAAGCAGCTCCTCTGGCTTCACAACACATTTACAATACTGTACATAAATTTCAGTACATGCAGGTATAAGCATCAGTGTTTACCAAGACAAAGCAGGAAAATGCCAAATTGAAATTTAGGAAGAACAGGTAGAAAAAATATCATAGGGCTCATCTGCACTGAGAAGTAGAATTGCTTTAAAATACCCACTCTGTTCCCAGGTGCTCGATGGCCAGCAGCACACACACTTCATCTGCTAACCCAACAGACAAGCACATAGTTAAATACCATCCAGAAAGAACTCACACTGGGAAAAATAATAATAATAAACCAATGATACACAGAGGGGTGATTATGAAGGATTATGGTGAGAAGCAGCACAGAAAGAGAAAGCTTCCTGATAGACATACCAGTACCCAGTACTGAGAAAGAAGGTGGGGTTTGTGGAGGAGTTTTTTTATTTATTTAAAAAAAAAAAAAAAAGGTAGACTTCATCCTGAAAAGATTTTATGATCACTAAGCTAAGCACCACCAGGTCGCAGTAGGGTTTTTCATTGCTCACATAGATGAAGACACAGCTTGCAAAGCAACCAACAGAAACCTGTTTTCATCTTCTAGACTCTCTAACTTCAACACAACACAGCTCTGGCAGTTAAAACTTAGTTTCAGTGGTGAAGTGCAGGCTTAGAAAGGGATAGCTTTGCAGCCCTGAAACAATTCTCAGTATTTTTTCTGAGCAATGGCAAGCAATAGATATTATAACAATAGGGGTGACAAAAATCTCTGTTCCAGAATAACACTAGCAGTGGTACAAAACTCCTAATGGCCGTCCATCCTGAACTGAAAACATTACACTTCAAGACTGCAAATGAGTGTTTCACCTCCCGGTACTTTTGAATTCAATGTACACTGACAACCTGACCACATGTGATAGTATTCATGCCAAAATATTATAGATATAATGAAAGATTTCCTTACTAAACTCTTATAAAGAACGGTAAAAAGTTTTACTAACAAATTTACCAATACTGTCAAGCTGTTCGCTTCAACTTTCCTCTAAAACAGTGCAAGTAATAGCCTGCAACCTCATAGACCAGCTTTTCTTTGTAAGAAGTTGTCTGTAGATTAGGGTTACCTGACACTGACTACATCTACAAGGGCATTCTACTAAGAATAAATTTATTTTTAAAATTACATTATATAAATTGCAAAACAATACAGTTTGTTTCTCCCAACACACTATATAACAACTCCCTACTTGCAGGAACAACTGTTTTCTTCTTATACCTTTTAATTAGAGTTACAAAATGTTTACAGTAGAAGGAACAATTGCCCTATTTCTTTTCAAACAGCTTCTAGATCTGCTGCAACATGCCTATGTATCTGATTGACACCACTTTTCACTACACAGATGTGGTTATACAACCCTGGTACTTCTCTTGCACTCTTTTCCACGGCTCCCAGTATTTATTCATCACATCTCATATGTACAAGATTTGCCCCTATCCAATCACCACTTAGCTATCTGGTTTCAAAGTTGCAGAAACAGCAGGGATGCAGATATTGAAACACATTTCAATTCAGTACATTATTTGGTTGAAATAAGTCATTTAAAATTATTTCCTCTAAGTTTTTTAACAAAGTCAGTGTCAAGTTTTATCCAACCAGGGAGCAGCAAAGGGAAAACAAAATTAGATTATAGATATGAACAGGTTATGTTGCTTTTTTAAACCTGAACTAACACCTATTGAGTTTGGAAAGTTTATCGGAGCATACTTAGAAAAATATACGCATGATTTTTCTAAACATTGATTCACAAGTGGCTGACCTCAAAAAAAAAAATATTCATTAAATTATTGATGAGATAGGAGTAAATGCCTTAAGTGAGGAGAAGCTGGAGAGTCCCCATCCCTTCTCCCAAGAATGCACACAAAGAAGCCTTTCTTGACATGGTTCAGGTCCATGGAGTTGAGTACCCCCCAGAGCAGAGAGAAGTCTGTACTTCAGCAAGGAGTTGAGAAGTACAATCTCATGCAAACATCATCCAGCCCTCACAACCTCCTGCAAGGCAGAAATCTTTTTATCCAAAGTAAAGAAGCGCAACCTACCTATGGCCATACAATGAGTTAGCAGCAGAGATTTTTCAGGGAGGTAGCTTGGGGTTTTTTCCCTCCATATATGTACTTCTACACATAGCAAGCAGCCACTCACAAGATCACATGCTAGTGTGAAAGGGGAGCTGTGACAAGAGGGCATATATAATGGATGGGATCCACTGGAGCAACCTGGACAGTCTGCACTGGAAGTATGTGTGTCTAAGCAATTGCAGGCATGCTGCAGCCAGCTCCCAAACTCTAAAAAGTGAGCTATTTCACATGGCTACTTCAGGACAAGGTGAATCACATCTTAAAATTTCTCTGCTGCGCTGCCTCTAAACAGAGCCTGTAGTGCTGCCCAGACCAGCTGCAGGCACCAACCTTGCAGATTAACAGTTAGGCTACACCCATCAAACTTAGCTGGGGTGAGGGAGGTGAATATAACCTCTCTCAGTGACAGGGTATCGATTTCTAACATCAATAAGAGCTGCAATTAGAGTTTTGTGCAGAGTCCCTGTGTACAGCAACAGCATTTAATGCTACAGAAGTAGCTTAAAACTATCCAAGAGAAGCTGAAAGTTACACAGACCAACTCCTCCAAGTGGGGTTTAAATTCTCAGTATGGAATATGAACCAAAGCAAGGGTACGGATTTTGGTGATGGCAGCATGCAGATGTAGTGATGTGCAACAGCTCTCTTACATTCTGCCATTAGAATGCGGCGAACACTCTGTGGCTAAATCCTGACAAGTACAAGCCTTTTCAATGAAAAATTCAACATCTTTTTTCTCACTGTTGGAGGCAATGTGACCTTTTTGTTCCTTCTCACGGACACCTCGGCGCACACTCCCACCTCGGTACGAGTGCGTAAATTCAACACGTTCTCCCAATACACACCTGCAGCCTCAGCACAGCCTTGCTGTGCTTACACACACTCCCTCACCCGGACAGGGCTGGCTCCGGACTCAGTTACCATGCCAGCTGATAAGCGCTTTCACTTATTGTTGGCTTCCGATTGCAAAGATCCACCTTTACCCAGCAGTCCATTTACCCTCAGCAATGATACTGGTTTGGTTTCTTTCACAATGATTCACGTTTTATATTTCGTAAGTTCAAGCACCCACCAGGAGTCTGGCATCATTTCACCAAATAAAAAGAGCTACTACACATCACAAGATAGTAAAGTTCTGGGGTTGTTTGTTTGGGTTTTTTATTTAGATTACTAAAAAATACCGTGATTTTGGGGAAATAATTTTGTGAAATAGCAATAGCAGGAGGAATCTGGATGTTCTCTAACAAGACTCAGTCCAGGAAATACAAGATGTCCCATGCTAAAATGAACATTTTGCTTAATCTTCAGAACCATGTTTACTGCTGCAAATGGACAATTTTTAACCTAAATCATGGAGAATAATATATATACAGTAAAGACCATGAGATATGCCAGTACTTGATTACAATCAACTATCTCAAAGCTTATTCTACTACCATTACTACAGCACTCCGTGCAGCAAATGTGTAAGGGCAACTTGTATATCTGAGGTGGCTTCCAGGCAATGAGATACAGTGTGTTTCTAGAGATGGCTAGTACTGAAGGACAGCTGTCAGTATAGAAGGTTATACAAATGCAATACTTAAGAACTCACTGCTCATGATCCTAAATCTAAAATACAAAACAGATAAATGTGCTAAAGCAACCATTGAGTTGACTCTTGAGCACGTGTGAGTTACAAGACCTGTGATTTCTTAGATGTCTCATCACACACTCAGGGCTAGCCGGCTCCATTCCCTGACCTACTTGCTCAAGAGGTGCATATTACTGAAGCAGCAAGTGACGCACATTTGTGAGAGCCTACAGACTCCAATGCTTGTAAATGCCAAGGAAGCTTCATTTCTTTTGTGAAAGCTGACTGCCAAACTCCACAAAATTGTGCTCAAATTTTCTGTTTTTTTCTGTTGCCCTTGTAAACAGCTATCTGAATCACCGACTCCATCCACCACTGAATGGGTTTCTCTCAAAGAGAAAATTTTAACATTTGCAGGCACAAAGCAGAAAAGATGCTGAAAGCATGGGCATTGCTCACAAGCATGAACAGTGATTCAAAAGAACTGCAGAAAATAAAATTTAGGAGAAAAATTACTGGTTTAAGATCATTGTAGATTTCTTTCTCTAGAAAGGAGGTAGCCATCCTGTGGATCCTTATGCTCATGCAATTTATCAGCAATTGAAAAGCAGCCTTCTCACAGGGACCACATCACCTGAACTGGCAAGAAGGCCAAAATGTCGATCCTCACCCATGAGGGGAAGCAGGCTAATAGAAATAGATGCCAGTAGCACCAAATCACCCCAAAACCAGACTGTATGCTCAACCTAACCTTTTTAAAGTGGAACAGCTGACACTGAAAGAACCAAGCATTTTCATGCTTCACCACTCCTCCACCCTGAAGAGAAATCATACCCATACAGAGGCTCTCCATCGGAGGAAATCATTCACAAACATTTCAGTGGGCCACCTCAAACACATTCTAGAAACTTCAGGGTTTCTTGAGAAAAAAAACAAATTCTTTCTTGGTAAGGCAGCAACTGAACTCTGCTTGAGAAGGATCTTTGTATGTGTGTGTAAGTATGAGTGTGACAATAAAGAAAATACCAAAATAAATTAATAAAATCCCATAGAAGTTGAACCTTTTAACGAAAATTAAGCAGAGTCACTTTAACTCCTCAAAATGTCAGTAACCTGACCCTCAGGACCATTCACTTAACTCCTTAATTATAGACTCTGTTCCTGTAACTGAAATCTAATTAAATTCAATCCTGTGATTACCCAGAACTCAAAAAAAGATAGTGAGACTGCATCTGAAGAGAAGCCACTGCAAGATCAAATGTAGTCTCTTACCACGTTACCCTTTTTCTCTTCAGTTTTCCTTATCAACAATACTTAGTTTAAGCTATTTATTCAGAATAGGAAGGACAAATACCACACAGACCCTGCAAGTGTCCACAGGCAAAGAAGAATTCGATTCACAGGGACCTCCAGCGCCAATCGAAAGGTTCAAACAAAATCTGCTCCTGAAGACCTAAAACAAACCATTTCAACAAAATACAAGGCTGAAAACTCATGTTCTATATTCCCACTGGAAATACGGTGCACATTCTCAACAGCAAGGAAATCACTCAGCAGAGCATTTACCTACAAATGGCTTGAACTTCACTAGAGCTCGTGCAAACCACAGCACAGCCAAATCTAGGGAGCCTCTCTGACAGATGGTCAGGAGGGGCTGTCACTCCCTCAGGCACATCACTTGGCAGGGACACCATGAAGGGTAATGACACATGGTCAGGCTAAGGAAGCATGAGGTCCCCTCTGGCCTGGATGCCACTCACCCATGCAGCACCTTCCTCCAAGGGTGTCACGGCAGAGTGACCCAAGTGACATCAGTGACGTTGCACACCTCCAAAGAGCAGACTTTATGGACATGGCCAGTCCCCTGTAACGGCTTAATACAAATACATCTTGTCTCTCCTTCCCACCCCCATTGCCTGCTGCCTCTGCACACCAGTAATCCCCAGTGATCCAGCCATACTCAAAGCACCAGCCTTGCTCAGAGCTGGGACCTGCACAGGGTCACCCTTAGGCCACCTCTGTTCACAGTGGAGAGCTGCACTGCACAGATTTCGTTACATGACATGTATCCACTCCAGGGCTGCTACCTGAAGAAACTGCAAGTCATATAATGTTAAATGTATACCAATAAGACTCTAGCTCCAGAATTTGACAAGTAGCTGTACTGGCAGGTCACACTGCCTGGACACAACCCTGATGATTTCAGGGTGCTTCTACCCAGTTTCTACCCAAACGTGACCCTGATCACCTAACACACCACAACAGAGCAATCACTCTCCTGTAGAGAACTGGTGCCATATATTCTCATCCCCAAAACACAAAAGTGGTTTTATATTTAGTAAGTGTGGCATTCTCACCAGTACAGCAGAAGCTGGGTTGAGACTAGATGCTCTACTTTCAGGTTTGATATGTAAATATCAAATTCCAGACCCCTAGCAGACTATTCTCACCATCCATTCACACAGCACAAACTATAGGATGTTTGCAAAGTTTTTACACCTTGCAGATGAGATACAGGGGAAAATGTGAATAGGCTTTTTAAAACAGCAAAGCAGATAAGGTATTTTCAATGGCTAATCAGGCTGGGACGACTCCTATATTTTTTTTGTGCACAGTCCAGCTGAATGTTAACAACCAAGCCCATGCTCTGTGCAAGTGTAATAAAAAGGAGGTGCTGTAAAAAAAAAAAAAAAAAAATAGATTGAACAGTTTGCCCTGGACTGATAAAGCAGCAAGCAAACAGCACAATTGTACAGAAGCGTGCTTGGTTTGTGAAAGCAGACAGTCTACTCATGTTAGCTCTACAGCTACTATCAATTCCAGTGGAAAAAAAAAAAGAAAAGAAAAAAAAAAAAAGAGGAATAAAAATGACATCATTTTCCTTTCCATCTGGAAACATAAGATTCAAAGGAGTGTCCTTCAACACTTTGGATCCTCAGGATATGCCACTTTCTCTTATGAAGTTCAGTTGACTCTGGTCATAGTCATGCTTGAGCAACCTGTAAATCAGTGAACATACCTGTTTTTACAGGCTTTCTACTTCAGTCAAAAAGTGTATAATTGTATAATACAGTTATCTACTTATATTTTTAACTAAATTCTTTCTCCTCCTTCACATAGGTCATTTGGGAGTTTTTTTCCTGACATTGATTTCTATATCTAGCTTGCTTGGCAATAAGCTCATCCAATGCATTTTCTGTCTGTTGTTGCTGAAATGCTGACTATACATCCTCTTATCATTAGTGTAAGTGTTTAAATGAAAAAAAAAAAAAAAAAAAAAGGTTTACTATGTGTATGTTTTTTAACAGCTAAGTTTAAAGTTATTTAATAGTGTACAAATTCAATATAAATATATCCTGGCATAGAACAGACACAAATATCCATTTAAATCATCATCAGAACAATCTCCATTTGGAAACATACCCACTTACAAACTACAGAGCAAACAGAAAAGCAGCAACATCTGAACTGGCAGAATCCTACCACCACATACTCATTCATCACTATGCACTGCAGTTCAATTGCTTTCAATAAAACTCAACTTTTTGTTAAAAGTCCTGAGTCAGTAGCATTTGCAGGATTCCCATGACAGTACTGCTGGTAGCTGGAAAATCCATCTGTCTGCATCCTCTTCACATGGCAAGTTCAGGCATACGAGAACAGCACAGTACACAAGACCCTGACTGAGTCCGGACAGAAAGCACACTGCTGTAATCACTCCTGCACACCAGCCACCCCTTCCGTGTTGTTATTGCATATTTTAAGGAACAGCTCGTGTAATCAGGATGCAAGATTAATAGGACAGGACAGATTTCCTTGATTACTGTTCTGGTATAGTGAATAGCCTGAGTTTAAGACAGCAAAGCTCAAAAACAGCCTAAAAGAAAGCCAGAGACAGAAAAAAAAAAAAAAATATATATATATATATGTACGTGGCAGCGTAAAGGAAGAGAAGTTTATACATGATTTATAAGCACCTGCAGACCATCTCCTTTCCTCTACAACAGATGAGACAACTGCCACAACTGAAGTACTGCTTTCCCTACAATTTCTTTCCATAGCATCGTTATGTAACTCAACAATGCAAGGGGACCAGGAAACTTTCTAAACCAGAGCTTTCAATGTGCATATAGTGCATAAGAGGGAAGAGGACACTGTTGTGCAACAATCAATTGCAAGAATCAGGAACAGCACCAGAAAAAATAGTAGAGGCTAGAAACTAGTAGAAGAGAATTAATTTTGATGAAAATTCCAGGAACACCGATGCCATTGAACAGGTCAGAGATAGCTGTTCCCAAAGGCAGCAAAGGAAACAAGCGTCAGCACTGTTAATTTCAGAATGATTAAATCTAAATACAAGCAGCTTTTATTTTCTCAGGGGCTTTCTAATAAAGACAAATGTGTAGAATGAGGGATGTGCCACAACAACAAAGAGACACAAAATGCATGTAAATCATTAGAGGTGTTTGCTACTAGGCTTTGTTGAAATCTCTCAAGCTATCCAGTTCCAATAAATGACTTTGCATTGTATGTCCTCACGCCTAATAACAACACGTTTGTCAAAGGCGTACAGAAACACTTGAAAAAAAAGTCTACGGGCAAAAGAAGAACAAGGGTTATAATGTCATCTAAAATTATTTAGTAAATGTTTTCATTTGCATAGTCCACCAGCTGCAGCTCTGCAAAATGCTGGAGATAACATGATGACTATGACAGCTGTTAACAGAACCTGAAGGCTTCAACAAAAATGGTAATAATAAATGGCAGTTGTGCTATGGTATGTTTTTTAAAACACAAAAGAATAAACCACCACTTAGTAAACTCACACCAGCTTTTTAAAAAGCTGGTTTAGGGTGGAATTATAATTTGCAAAATCCCAATTTTCAGGTCTTAGTATAATTATTATTTAGTACGTACTATAGCAAGCACTCCCCTGTATGCTCTCTCCAGCCCTACTGCAGCTCTGCATGTTTCCCTATCCCTAATATAGAGATCCTGAATATGACATTATAATCATGAAAGCTTACACCTACGAGGGGAAAACATGCTTTCTTCAAGCACTGCATGCAGAAGGGATTAAAAAGTTTTGGTAGATTGAGTTCCTTTTAAATCAGCATCAGTATCACAGTAGTCTACAAGCAAAGCTGAGACCAAGGCAATTAACCCCATCAATCTAAAACAAATGCATATGCATGAAGACAATTCTTTCTTACCAGCACCAGCTGAACACTATTAAAGCACTTACTGTCTACCTCAGATTTTTTTGCCCGTGACCACTTTATTTACCACACTTCTGTATTACAAGAAAATTACAGCACTTTAATGAGAGAAAAAAAGAAAAAAATTCACTAGCATGGATCAATATACTCCCTTCTATAAATCTCTCATATTTAAGACAGATAACAGCACTGACTGATTGCCTTCTGGCTTCAGTGTGTCACTTAACTTCAAAAAAAGAAAATCACTATTCATAAATCACTTT
The DNA here is from genome assembly GCF_015220075.1 of Falco rusticolus. Classification (NCBI taxonomy): domain Eukaryota; kingdom Metazoa; phylum Chordata; class Aves; order Falconiformes; family Falconidae; genus Falco; species Falco rusticolus. The sequence continues at coordinate 65,376,165 of NC_051190.1, read as the reverse complement.
AGATAGGTATACTAGAGTCAAACATAAGCATTTCCTCTGCTTTCATTCTCAGTTATAAACATTTAAACAAGTATGCAATACTGGAATCAACATCCTCACTGACAAGTACAGATTACTATACAGAAGTTTCAGCCACAGTATAAATAAATTGAAAAACTTTAGATAAGAAACAGAAATTATTAAGTAGTTTAACATGATAGACTCCACATTTTTCTGGGAGGAAAAGACTTGCTTTTCAACAGCTTATTTCCACAAGATATTCCCTTTTCAGCTTGGCAAAGCATGGCATGTCTTTTCATATGGAGGCGGAGCTACAGGAGAGCAGAAGGATTAAATACAGCAATATTTTACCACATCCTTACTAGAGGGGAAAGATAGTCTTGCAGTTAACAAGTCAGTAGGTCGGCACTATATTTCCAGCTCAGTGCCGAACTGCTTGTGTGGTCCTGGACCAGCCAGCAAACTCCTGTACCTCCCTTCCCCACGCACTCCCTGGGGATAATTACATACTTGCCAAATTCATGCTACGATGTCTCTTTGCAAATTTGGGCTTTGAAGGAAGAAGGTGGCAAAGCACAGAAGGAAATTGCGCATTTAAGAGGAGAAGCAACCAGAGAGCCATCTCCTTGCTTCTAGTTTGGGTGTTGCATACTGTTATAACTGATGGGCGCATCACAGCTTTGCTGCAGTACAGACAACCAGTACAGCAAAGTACTTTTCCCTTTCCGAAGGTAACATAAAGATGCAGTGAAAAACCACAGAAGGACTTTATGCAAGTACCCACTCTCTGCAATTAGCATCATGCTGTTGTGAAACGCAATGCACAAGGTCCTCACAGAGGACACGATGCTGCTCCCAGGTGCGTGCCCCCATTCTCCATCACCTGTAATTGGCATAAACCTACACAGCTTCCCAGTTAATGCAGGGCTGTGTTGGGAGAGCAGCAATTCAAAGGAGCCCACTCCTACTCTGTGCCCCTATTTCACACCTGAGAAAGCAGCATACAGATACATACATTTCCCTTCTCAAATCACAGCATCAATGAAGCAAAACTAACTAGATATTTTCTGTATCTTCACAACTGGATTCAGGTCAGTGCTTCTGAAAGGAACCAAAAGACACTGCCTCTGTTTTCTTAAATCCTAACCACAACAGTTATCATCTCCCCCACTCACTTCTACAGATACCTCTTTCCATACCTCAGGTTCCTGCACACTTGGAAATTTCTTAAAATGGAGTAAGGAAAAGTTGTCACGCAAAAAATACCTTTCAGTTTTTTACAATGTAATAGTAAAGTCACATTAAACTTCTCTGCAGACACTCTGATTTGTGAAGTACAGCCGAGTGAGTGAATCCCTTAACTGTTCAGGGACACAAAACATATGGTCTTCCCTAACAATCTGTACAACCTGTACGCATAATCTTACCTCCATGTTACAAAGAAAGGCAATTTGAAGTAGTTCATCCTATAATGAAGGCAAGCTATAAAACCCATTAATCTACTAGAGAGGAATATGCCACGGCAACCCAACCATGCTGCAAGGTGCTCCGCTCACCTTGCAGCAGAGCTGGTGCCTGTGCAGCACACAGCAAGCACAGCTCAGCAGCAGCAAGTCTGGATACAAGTGTGAAAATTCAAGTCCACAGCAATGACCATGGCAAAAATATGAGTAAAGATATGATGAGGAAAAGCCTCCATACTTTTAAACATTTGAATTTCAAGTGGATTTATCAGCAGATTTCCAAAGACTTCCAAAATGGACAGCTCCTGTGCCAGTGCACAGCTAAAAAATTACTTGAAAAGTGCTATGAAGTTCTTGCTAAATAGTGTCATCACCATTAAAGTGACCTACGTACTAATAAAGCACAGATCTAGTTTTAATTAGTGGAATTCTATACTTAACATAATATGCGTTTAAATCCATGCTTAAAAAAAACACTGAAGCAGTAGATTTTATTAGTTCCACTTTTTCCTTCTGCCTATTTACATTTATTTCAAAATTACTCTAATATTTGGTTTTCCTTCTCCACTTAACATTTCGAAACCAGCAGAGCCAAATGAAGCTAAAAGCCTTGTCCTGCTGCTGGTGTATCACCAACAGATGTTCAGAGCACTTAATTGCAAGGCTGCAATCTGCTCTCTGAAGAAGGCTGGTAGCAGGTGTGATGATCTGGTCTGCAGAACAAACTACATATAAAGATGCAAGAGGGTCGGGGGGAGGACTCCACCACTTTGAACAAGCAGGCCTACAAATCCAACATGCTATGTAACAGCAGAGGAAGGCAGAGGGGAGCTACAAAGTTAAAACAGAAAAATCTTGGCATTTTTGAGCTCAGTGTCCGATTTTACAGCTTTTCACACACTGCAAAGCAAGCAGGTAAACACAACAGCAGGTTGACTCCCATTTGCTGTTGATGCTGAGAAAGGTAGAATTTGCAATTGCAAAGAACAGACCCTCCTCTTTACTGCATCTAGGCACAGTTTACAACTCTGAAGCCGTGCGGTCTTCACCGAAGGCTGGCTTTCTGAGCAGCGCATCAGGTGAAAGGCAGGCTGCAAAGAGCTGTTTATTACAAACTGATTTCAGATCTCTGCTCCTCTTCTCAGCTTGTAGCTTACGCTGCAGAATAACACAAAACACAAAGTGAATTATTACATTCTGCACTTGAGTTCAGAAAGGAACAATGCACTTTTTGGAAAAAGCAACAGGGAAATTCTGGATGTAAAACACCACACTTCTAAAAGAAGAATTCATTATGGAAATTTTTTTATTATTATTATTTCAGTATCACATACAACTTTAATCTCCAAAAATAATCAAGGAAAAATTGTATACTCATTGTGTCTTAAAACGGATCTCTATTCACTATGTCTTTGGCATCCACCAAACTTTGGAAACAAAGCCTTTCAGAAGGCAACCAAATACTGGCACACTGAGTCCGAAGCAACTTGTGGAGGCAGCTAGAGTTAGAGCAGTCTTTACACACTGTCTAATCACAGATATAATACATGGTCTAATAAAGGGAAATAGACCACCTATAAAACAAGACATAAGTTTTACAAAATCAGCTATTATGATTTACAGATTCAAAATAGTTTAATAACTTTCACATAAAACAAAGGAAAAAAATCCCTCTTTTAATTGTGGTCTGCTATGAGACCAAGCAAATGCTGAGTTATGAAATGGAAGTCATTCCAAACAAAATAGACCATTCCTACAAACAGGACTCATACAAGGCTATGGTAAATATTTAACCACTCAAATCAACAGAAGAGTAGCATTCATGCATGAGCAATTACAGGCCAACCTTGAGAACATTTTTAGAAAGGGGACTCCCACACGGGTCTATCTGATCACCCCGTACAGCCTGCAGGAAGACATCAGACCGCTGCCCAAACTTTTCCTTAACGATTTAGCTCAGCACTTCTCCTACAAGTCACTGGCCAACAGAAAAAAAACACTATGAAAAGCAGATTTAGACTCAGTCCGAAATACACGATTGTCCAAAAAAGTATCTCAGAAGTAGATTTATGATACAATTCCCTTTAGCAGCTTGTTTAGACTTCTCCAGATGCTAAAAGGTAAACAGCAGTACATCCAAGCTAATTACTTCATATTCAAATATCAAAAGAATATTTAACTCGGCACAAATTAGCTTTTCATACAAGCTAGCTCCCCTTTGCTGCTGCTTTCATTCCCCAGCTAGGGAATTCCACCAGCAAAGGAAAATTCCTAACTCCACAGAGACAGGGCAAGAACCAGAAGACTTTTCAGCGAAATATTTTATGAACCCCAAAAGATACAATACTGGATACTCATTATCTGTACATTCCAATTTAGCAGGGGTCTTCAAGCTAGCAATAGTTATTCTGTGGCAACGCCAAAGCAACAAAATGGTCATCCGTACTAATAAAAGAGAAATTTATAAGACACTGATAACAATAACATTTCACGCATATTAACAACTAGGTTTAGCATTATGTTCTGAAGTGATTGCTGGGCACGGGGTGAGACTACTCCCTTGTCCAATATAACCACAAGTTAAATGCACTGTTTTACATGCAGAGCCTAACATTTTCTTTTTAGACCAGGTTAGCTAAGTCTAGAAAATATAGAAGGTTTCCTCTTTAATCAAATGGCAGCACTTAAACATACAAATATTTTGCATAAAGTTACAGACACTTAAAACCACGTTCACTAGCTGTTTTACAACACAGAGCCTACGCTGACAACTCCAAACTTAAAAGACCTACTTATTTCCCCCAGTCCACTTTTTGCTGCAATTTCTTAGTTCAGACTTAAAATTTTCCAGAATTATTACAGACCACATTTATTTGTGCTATTTTGCATTTGAAGAAAAACTAGAAAAAGCAATAAAAGCTGCTGTTAAGAAAACTCAGCAGAGCAGAAAACATCAAACCTATCTTCCCAACTCAGTATTCCTAACGCCAGAAAAAAAACCTGTTCAGTATAGGATTTAGAAGTGATGCTCTGAACTCAAACCACGCCCAGAAGACAGGACTCCCAGCTTGACTGAGTGAGGACAGAGGTGGTGTCCCGTGTGCTGGGGCTTTTCCTTTGCCCCATCCCCAGCCGCCTTGGACCTACAGCGCGCAACAGAAGCAGCATCTTCGTCAACATGAAACAGTTAACTTGGTACACACCCTCACCTCGATCCAAACTCGCGCTGCCACCTGAGCACTGAGCACCCTCACAGGAGACCTACAGGAGCTGGAAGCTCAGCCCAGGAGAGCCACGTCCATGGCCAGGCTGGGCTCCCCTCATCGCCCTCAGAAAGAAGCAGCATTACTCCTCTTACCCAGTGCTCATCTCTCTGTAATAAAAGGCAAAAACCTGTAGCAGAACAAGCAAGACGTATGAAGATGACTACTCTCCAACTGGTTAAATACTTACAATTGCACAATTTATTATTTTTTTTTAGCTTTCATCACTGCCTAACATTTCAAGCTAGCAGTCTTCCAGCAGCCTGGTACTGCCAAAAGGTGGAGATAAATTCAAGGGGGGGTAAAACCCTTTCCCTCTTAATCTTCCCAGGCTGCACACAGCACCAAGTCCAGAGACTCATTCACCAGGAACAGCTAGCCACCACAGCCCAGCCACCGCAGCCCGGCCGACTAAATTCTTTTGGTAGTTGTAGCTGGCCACTTTCCCAGCACTCACAGCTGCAGGCAAGCAGTCTTCACAGGAAGGCAGAGGGGAAAAAACTGACAGCACAAACAAATGCACACTTAAAAAAATGCAAATAACTCTTGGTACAACAGGTTCTTGGAGAGACCAAATTAAATCAAGCCTTGTTATTCCACTTAGCGGTTTATTAAAGAAGCTAAAGGTTCTAAAGCTTCCAATTTATTCTTTTTTTTTTAACTGTCATTTAAGTTGTTATAGCAACAAAACTTTTAGGCTACTTGGTCTCAGAGACACTCCAACATCCCTAGATGTAATTTTTCCAATTTTTATTAAATTCTGCTCCTGTTCCTTCCTGTCCAGAAGGACTCCTAGAACTTGGAACAAAGTTGTTCTTCACATTATATGCGCAAAGAGGTCTATCTCTGCAAGTTTCTCACAAGTAGGATATTGCTTCTGACATTTAATAGAGAAGAAAAAAAAACATTGTGTGGCCTTTGCCTAGGGGGAAGATAGAGTAACTCAACAACTTTGAAAGCACATGCAAAAAAGATGGGGTAAGGTGAAGCTACTTTTTTATTTAGTAAGTGTGACTACATTTCTTCAAACAAACGAAAACACCTAGAGTGGGTGCCACACGCAAACATACAGGCACTCCCAAAAGTCCTATCTCCATTTAAAACGTTTTATGCCCACGTAATTTTTTTTTTCCTATTAGTAACACAACATGAACACCAGAAACATTTAAAATTGCCATTCTAAGTCTGTAAATACATGCATACCCGGAACAAAAATCTTACAAACGTGGCCACTTAAAAAGAAAACTGCTAACGATATACCAGCTTGCTCCTCCTGAAAGGATTCAAAATCTTGCTGCATTAGTAGCAGGCTGAGCGTGAGAGAATGTGGAAAGTACGGCCAAAAATGTGACATCGCTTCTCCAAAATAGTGTCTATTTTCCCTACCAAATCAAAGATTCACTACTTTCACTAAGCTTATTGCCCAAAAAGGGAAGCTTCCTATAATATATTCCACAAGTTTCTTTTTAAAAAGGAAGCCTTTTGGGTGACATCTGTTGTGCCACTGCGGTCAATTTCTCATCCTCCTCCTAAACTGACCACTTACCTCCAGGGCATCAAGTTATCAAGTTTCTTCCCATCTTCAGCTCTGTATATTTGTCCATACTTAATTTAGCCCATTACTATCTTCCTTCCACACAAACTGTTTCCCTCTCGTGAAAGAAAAGGTACTAGGATTTACGCTTATCTATCCTTACCCCAAAAGCACTTTCTTTCCCCAGTCTCCAAGGTCAGCCAAGTCTTTTTGCCTCTCCTACAGAAGACCACCCTTCTCCCCACAGTCATTTTCCTTCTGCCATCCCCGTCTCTTACCATAAAAGTCCTGATGAGCTGGAAATGCAACAATCCAGGAGGTGACACCCACCAACTGCTCCAGCACCAGAGCACGGTGCCTGGCAGGAACACAGCCCAGCTCCTGGGGTGCTAATCTTTGCTCCTGGGATGCAAGAGTCACGCTCCCTTCTCAGGGAAACACACTTGGTCTCTATTACTCTTCCCCCCCACTGGAGACCTTGGCCCTGAGATGTAGTATGTGGGATCTAGTCCAAGAGTTTTTAGTAGGAATACATTTCTCCTCTTGTCTGGGACTAAATATATTGTTTATCGTGTATCACTGTGCAGTAAGAAACTGAAGTAGGAAATAAGTTATGTCATGTACCAGCTACCCGATTCAAAAAGAACCGCAGCAAATACTGCAACAAAAAAGTTATTAAAATTATTTCTCATTTAACAGGTATCTGGAACCAATTTGAGAAAATACCTAAGGCTATCAGTAAGTAAATAAAAATCTGACATTGCTAAAATATTGTAACAAGTAAAATTAATGTGATTATCTCAAAAACAAAAAGGCTCTAATGCTCACTTAATTTAAAATTATTTTTCCCCAATTTAGAATTTGACTCATTTCTCTTTCACTAGTAATATTAGTAATTTTGACAAGTATTATGTACATCTGTGGTGCTGTATTTTTTTCTTTCTTATTTTTTTTAAACAGCACCACCAGATTATGTAAGTTAGCTCAAAGGCAGTTTAGTTTTTTGGTGGGTTTTTTTCTGTCTTGCAGTACCAGACTTGCTGTGCATTACAGTAAAATGACCTCAAAAAAACAAGCAAAACATATAATGCATATTAAAATAGGAGGGGGGGGAAGAAATAAAGCACAGATGCCCTAAAGTATCTTGCAGAATTTTTTAATACTTTTTGCTCCACTTTTTATTTTCTTACTGCTCACAAAATATTTCTGAGTGAGAACATCTGTGCTATACTCTGGATTGATGTTAGAGGAATTCCACTTTATTTTCAATATACATAAGCATTGGTTCAGCATTGTTGCCGTTTTATCCATTCAATTTATATTTGGATGAAAAGGTTTGTTTTCCTTTGAAGAATCAGGAAATTGTTCTAAAGCCACATGAACCGTGTTCTCTATAACTAACGTCACCAGCATTTCTCCCCCATTTACTCTATCTTATTTTACCAGATTAAATGTGCCACAACCAAAAGATGTCGTAGTCTGGTACAACTAAGAAAGTGTTACTTCCAGTGGTGTTTTTATAACAGAACCAAAACATCTGTGACCGTTACAAGCAAAGTTAAAGTGTAAAAAGCTATGAGAATCAGATGGTGTTCCACTGGTGGAAGGCTGTCGCCCAGGAGAAGAGAGGCTGGCAACTCCCTAAACCCCAAAATGCCTCCAGGAACTGTTCTCTGAAGGCACTGAGCACTTTCACAGGCTCCTCTGCCGTCACCCCCTCAGAGCTACAGGAATTGCTCACAGCAGCTAAACGATGGGTTTGCTCAAAGGGAAATCGCTCTCAAGCCACTCTTCCACAAACACACACTTCACTTTGATCACCATTACTTAAAGCCGAAATACTGAGAAACCACATAATGCCAAATTGAAAGCAATGACGTATCCCGTCCAGCTAAAGATAGGTGCTGCTCACATCAGCCAGCCACCGCAGCACCACACATACCCTTTACTGATAGCACCCTCAAAGCTGAAAGGCTCGCATGCTGTATGCTTTTTACGCCACTCTTTGTAAGCACCACAGAACTCAGCCTTCCTCTTCATTAGCCTTGAATAATCCCAAAAGCGTTTACCCTGCTTGCTCTAACAAGGGTACGGCGGCAAGAACTGGCAGAGAGGGGCTGCAGCAAAGCCCTGCCCAAGGTGCCCCTGGGCTTGTGTGGCTCCCCACCTCCGGAGCCACAGGTCCCCTCAGGCACACTGCTGCTGTTCCCATGGCAAGGGGCCTCCACAGCCGCTGCCACGCTTCATCCAAAGGTTCATTCCTACCTTCACCCTGCAACTTCTCCTGCAATGAGTGAGAGTCACCTGTATTCACAACAGAGGACAACGACAGGAAAGCATTCATTTCCTTGAAAAGGCATAGAAAGTTGAAGAGAAAAGGTTAAAATGGAGTTTTCCATAATGAGCAGAGGGAAATAAATCATCACTACATGCAAAACACAGCCTTGCATTTCCAGCACCAACTCCCAAACCTGCAGGATCATGCGACAGCTTTCTAAACATGAAGCAATCGTGACCCATTTCAGTACTTTTCTTCCTTAAATTAGCAGCTCTCCACTGCTGTTCACAGCTTTCACCAAGCCACAGGAGAGCGAAGCTACCCATCAGCTGCCTTTCACTGCTACTGCTGCTGGGAGCCCAACATCAGCAAGGAGGTCAAGAGCCAGCTTGAGAAAATTGCCAGCAGCCCCAGGGAACCTGGGCTTTCCTGGTTGACCTCAGGTAAATCAATGAAATACTCCCCAGCCAATAGCAAATGCAGAGCCCAGAGACTTCATCCTGGTGGTGTCGGCTAGCAGTAAAACAGTCAACTGGGCAGCAGGACTGAGAAGGGGGGTGGGGGGTGTTGGTTCTTTTTTTGGGGGGAGAGGGTTCCTGAACATTCTGGAAACAGCCTATAAGATTTCTTTCTACTTGAAACAGGCTCCAGACTTACGCAAGTATCAAAATGAAATCTAATTCTAAAAAAAAAAAAAAAAAATTTATGCTAAATTTATCCATTGTGGCCCTTCAGTATTTTCATTACAATTTTAAAGGGGTCTCTGCATGGGCGCTGTGGAGGACCCAGCTAAGCCTGCGTCCAAAACAGCTAGACTCAAGCAGGGAACGTGCTAAGACCAATACAAACCCCAAGTAAAATCAGCAAATTTTCATACCAATCCACGCCGTGTCTTAGGATCTATAAACAATGCCCCAGAGACAGTCATAAACAACTGTGAAACTGTTCGCTTTGCAGAATATAAAAAGCATCAAAGTCGTCATTGGGTACCTGGAAGACAACCTGCTGTCCGGGAGCTGACTTTTAAGCAAATCATCTCAGCTCCCAGTTAGCTGCCACTGGGAAGGGGGTGGGGGGAATACCAAAAACAGGAAGAAAAAAAAAAAAAAAGCATCACACATTCACTGAGACTACTTCTCTTCTGATGAATGTCAGACATACCAAAGAGGTGGAGCTTTAAGCTCTGGGTGGCTTGAGCTTCCTAAATACAAATTATGTGAGAATATGGTCATTTGACACCTGTTACCTTTGCTTACACAGCCAACTTTCCCCGAACTCTGGTCTCTTATCAGCAACTGCCTTCAAATGCTATCAATGAGCAGACTGCAATTTCTTTTCACAAATATTAACATAGCACAGCTTTTAAATTAACAATTCAAGCATTGTTCCATACATCACAAATGCCTGAAAACTTTATCTCCCATAACATTAGGTGGGAGGTGGGGGGAAAGGTGTCTCAAAAAGGTCCTCCTAAAATCTTTTTTGATTCAGCAGGAAAACTTCTACTTACTTAATCTATACAATTGGGGTTATAAACAAGGTCTAGGAACCTGACTACAACCTCATGGTATGCAGGATGCCAGACCCAACTATCACAGAGACTGAACGATCCCCATAGGGTTTGAACAACTCCTATAAATCTGTTATTTCTTATTTCATGTTCTTGTTTACCATGTTCAATTACATCACACAAAGACAATACAGCAACAACGAAAATTAAAAAGAAACATACTATGCCTACCCATTATCTATGCATGCTTATTTACACCTGCGAGAAAAAGAAGATAAAAAGTGAAACACTTACAATATCCCAAGAAACCCAATGCACACAAGGATTATGGTTACAGTCAAGTCACCAGAAAAAAAAGTCAGAAATGTCTCTGGCTGCAACTAGATCAATCCAAAGCTACAGGATGCGCAATTATTTCTTTTTGCTAAAAGGTTACCCAATACATCATTTCTGTAATAACTTTCCACATTTTAACACCGGCTTATAGTCAATCATTTCATAAACATGATCTCAACTGTGTATCTGTCTGCTCCCTTTTGGAGCAGCTCATCATCACTTGTCATTAATGTTAAGCCAGTCAGGTGTGGCTGACTTCCCCTCCTCAAAATCCCTCTTACCTTCTTGCCAGCATTTTTTTATCATTATATTAATTGCTAGGAAGCCACAAGCAGGACTACATCAACACAAAACCTGCACAGCCCCTACCCAGCAGGGTTTGGAGAACGCACCTACCATTTCTCAGGCCAGCTGACCCCTGCCCAAATTGTACTCATTTAACAGTCACTCAGAAATTGTTAACAGTAGCCGCATCAGTCCAGCCACACAAACAGCATCACTAGCATGCCACCACACAAACAAGGTTTCAATAAGCATGATCATTTTTTGCTGACTCCAGTTGCCCTGGACAAGGTGGGCTTTACAAACATCTCTTATCATTTGCTTGTTCATTCCCCACAAACACAACTTGATGAAAAAATGGATCATGTTTCAGACACAAACCTTTTTTTGGAATAAAAGTAAAGGAACAGAAAGATTTCCTATGCATGCTACACAGACCAAACTTCAAGCACAGCCTGGCATATTAATAACTTATTCCATATATAAAGATTTAGCGTTGACAGTAGTGTTAACCCATAATGAATTTTTTGAGATTTATGAATCCTCATCAAAGACAACTGCATCCAGAACTAACTGCAGTAACTAGGTGTGTTATCTATATGCTTTTTAAGTCTTAAAATTTTACAGAGAAGAGAACTTTACTATTATGTGGATTATTTTCCATAAATATTTTTTTCCATTCTTGACATGTCTCTTCAACCTAAATAGTACCAAGCCAAACTAAAGTGAGGTCAAATCTTGACGTTACTTGCTCCTGGCAGTCCACAAGCATGATACCAGGCTGCCTCACCACGATTGCAGAGGTATGTCAGAAGCGCTCACCGTGCAGATCACTAATTGCTAATCACAACCTGGAAACCATGACAAAGCAGGAGGTAATCTGGGAACGGCTGACAACTCAGTTTGCAGAGGTTTCAAGCAGTTCTCCTGAAGGAACTGCTGCATACAGTGGATACATTTTTGCAGGATGAGAAATGCTGGTTTTCCTGTAAGTATGATAACCATAAACTTAATACAAATATTTCGAATAGTCTTCCACCAGATATGCCTTTTTTCTGTAACAGCACAGGGGTGGTGAAGTAGATTTCAGTGTCAGCTTGATAACAGCTGCCAGATTGTTATGTTCATATGCGCACACATACATTCATCCTCTTGGTTTAGGAATTACTTTTTCCCTCCTCCTGCCTCTTTCTGAAGTGAAGATTTGCTCATCTGCTGCACTAGTTTAGGGAAAAAAAAAAAAAAAACACCACCTAACTGCTATAAAAAGGGTAACCTATGAAACTCTGCCATTAAAACCATGAAATTACTACGTTACTCTACAGAGAGCTCAGCAAACAGCACCGTACATTTAATTACAAGACACGGAGGATCCATCTCCTTATTACCTAAACATTGCCACAGAAAATCTTTGGTGAATTTAAATCAAAAGTAAGGTCTGACTGTGACCATATAAGACGCTCAAAGAAAGCCCATGAACTGTTACTGTTTTCAGCCACAGTATTTCCATATAATAAAAACAATCTTAGTAATTATGGCCACCTCAGGTCCACACCAGTGGCATATAGCATAACCACTATATAAATACTAATAAATAAAACCACCGTGTCATTTTAAACACAAGACCGGGAGCTTCGGTTACTAGGGGCTAGTGAAAGTCTGGCTGCACCTCTGCAAAATGTCTGTTTAGTAAACACACAGGCATGTTCAAAGAGAAATTGACATTATTTTTCCTGTGTGTTTCCAGAGGTGGGTCATTTCTTTCCTAAACAAACCTACACATTTGCAACTATGTAACCTTTCCCCGGTGACCGGCAGGCATTCTTCTCCTGCTCACTACTGCAATCACTTGCAGGCTTGACATTATACTGCAGAAGGTAATTGCCATCCCTTCGTGCAATTTAACAGCTGGAAACAAGGGCGCAGTCCAGTGCCACACGAGTTACACAGGCCACAGTTTTGGAACGTAACACATCAAAATAATTGACTTTATTAACGGTGTAACACCAATGAACAAACCCTGCAAACACTTCTCATCCGAACGGCCCAGTGAGGCATTCGGTGCTCCCTCAAGGGACACACTCCACTGCTCTATGGCCTACCTTAACCGGAAAGGTACTTTTGGCCACCGTCTCCTACATGCATTAACTGCCATATATAAACAGCAGCTGGTATGTAGCCACGGCCATATCCCAGTGAATTGTTTTACTCTTTTTTTCCAGCCAGACTCACAACTGTGTTACAGGAGGAATAGTAAAAACAGAGACACAATGTGTTAGTGCTGTTCACCACCACGTTCTTCCGGATTCACGTGCGAAGGTAACAGGAACCTCAGTTACTTTTCTCCTCCCAGCAACTGGAATTCTGAGAAAACCAATCTTAAAAATTTTCTTGGGAATCACTTCGAACCAATCAACCTACTGCTCACAGTATTCTTTCCACTGCAGGTTTCAGAGAGCCTGGCAGTTAGTATTTGCCAAAGCAAAACTTCCAGGTGCTTAAGTGTACGGAGCGTCAGGAGGGCTGAGGGGAAAAGCACGCCCGGCTGCCTGCATGGATCAGGTAGAGCACAGGGGAACGGCGCTGCTCAAGTTCTCAGCCAACGACGGTCACATTATCCCAACAAACCAGTTGATTAAAAAGAAGTTTGCAGCACCCAGAGGAAAGTACAGAAAGAAAGAAAGAAAGAAAACCACACACAACGAAAGAAGAGAAAAGCAAAAAACAAAGCCCAACAAGTCGCCTGTGGCAGGAAAGCCAAGTGTGCAGCTGCCTGCGCACCCACAGCCAGGGATTTCAACATGGGGCTGAGGGCGGCCGGCGCAGGCGGCACCGGGCTCAGCCCCGCCGCGGGCCGGGCCGGGCCGCCGCTCCCCGCGCCCCCGGGCACCGCGGGCGCCTCACGCACAGGCGGAGCCGCCCCCCACAGCCCCCAGCGGCGCGGAAGGCGCGCAGGCTACGCGGGCGGCCGCGCTGCGGCGGGGCCCCCCCGGACCCTCGTCCGGCCCGGGGGGGGCGGCCCGCGGGGCGCAGCCGGACGCCCCTGCGGCGGGCTCCCCTCCCACCGCCCTCCCCGCCGGGCCTGGAGGGCCGGGAAGCCTGGGGCTGGATTTCCAGCTCTCCGCGGCGAGTCCCGCCTCGGCCCCGCCACCGCCGGCCCTTGCGCCGCTTTCCCGGCCGGGCTGGGGCGGCCCCCGCGCCGACACCCCCGGGGGCCGCCACCTCGCCGCCAGGCACCGGCGAACAAAGGGCCGCGGCCCGCCAGGCGCCCGCGGGGAGCCGCGCTGGCCGCCGCGGAGGGGCCGCCCCCCCCCCCCTCCCGGCTCCCCTCGGCGGCGCCGGGCACACGCTCCCCGGAGGGCTCCGCCGCTGCCGGCCGGCCCCGGCCCCGCTCCCGCCGCCCCAGCGGGGCAGCCCGGACTTTCCCCCTCGCTTCCCTCTCCGCTCCGGGAAGCGCCATATTGATCGCGGGCGCCGCTCCCCGCGCCCCTCACCTTGGCGATCGCCTTCTTGTACCGGGTCACCGCTTGCTGGATCAGGCTGAAAACTTTCATGTTCCCGTCCCCGCAGGGCACGACCACCCGCGTCCTCCCGAAGCACACGGTGACTTTCATCCTGCGCGGCCGGGGGGGCTCCCGCGTCCCTCCGGCCCCGTGCAGCCTTCCTCCTCCGCCTCCTCCTCCCCCTCTCCGCCCTCCGCCACGGCCGCCCCCCGGCGGGGCGCGGCGCTCAGCCCCCGGCCGCCGCCGAGCTGCCGCTGCAGGCGCGCTGGCTCCGCGGCCGGCGCGGCGAGGGGAGGGCAGCGCGGCCGGTGCTGCCGTGCCGAGGGAGCGCGGCCGAGCGGCGAGCCGGGGGCCGCTCACATGCCGCGGCGCTGCCCGCTGCCCTGCGGCCACCTGCTCGGCGCCTGCCCCGGCGCGCAGCGGCGGCGGGCGGGGCGGTGGCGGTGCTGCCTCCCCGCTCCGGAGGCGTGGGGCGGTGCAGCGGGGCGGGGGCAGCCGGCCGGCTCCGCGGGGCGCTGGGCAGCGCGGCCGGGGCGGGGGGCGCCGGCGGTGCCGGGCGGGGAGCGGGCCCGGCGGCCGGGGCTCGATACGCGGCGGCGGCACGGCCCGCCCCGGCGCTGGGGCGGAGCGGAGTGGGGCGGGGGGTGCCCGAACCGAGCCCCGGGGGTGTGCGGCGGCGTCCGCCTCCTCTACCCTGCCGGGGCCCGGGACGGCAGGGCCGAGGCCGAACCAGCGCCGGGAGCCCCGCAGACCCCGCGGCCCTCGCCCCTGGTGGCGCCCTCGGGGGCGGGCGGGCGGGCGCTGCCTGCTGCCCCGCTTCCTCAGTCCGGGGGGCGCGGGGGAGGCCGGCAGCGAACGGGCGCAGCGGCCAGCGGAGGGTTCCCGCTGCCCCTGCCGGCGTCTGGCGAGGGCCGCCGGGCACAGGCCAAGTCAGACGGTCTTCGTGGTCCTTTGGGTGTCTGCTAACGTAACAGAACCCGCACAGCAAAAACGGGTGCGGCATCAGTAACGCCCGCATCAATGGAACCACTGAGCAATCTGCTGCCCAAAGCCATCAGATGTCAAAGGGGTTTACAGATATCACTCATGTTTTGCAGGGATTTTGCTGAGGACAACGGAGTTGCACAGTTGGCCGGACGTTCATCTGGCCTGCCAGCGTACTTCTCTGGGGTAGAAATAAGTGATGAAGCAATTCAGATTAACTACAGAGTGAAGGCAGAGTTCAGAGGACAAGAAGGCAGGGGAAAAAGCTTTCTTTTTTTTTTTTTTCTTTTTTTCTGAACTTCCATGCAGTACTAGAGACATGAAGTTGAAGGCAGATTTGCAGCACATAACATCAACATCCTTCTACTGCTGCACAGGGCTCCTGGACACGTGTCCTCCGGTGCTCCCTGCCCAGCAGCTGTCTCGCTGGCTGCCCGCTCTTGGTCTCATAGCAATAGTTGTAATAAATAAAAACTTCAAAACTGGTACAAATGGCAAAGCTGTGTAGCAGATACACAGTTAAGCAGCAGAATTAATTCTATTCTGAAAACATCAAAGGTGAAATTTTTGCCTAGTTTAGTCAAGGGTAAGGTAAGAATGGCATCCCTAAACCTTTGCATCCCAGTTAGCAGTTTCTAGGGAAGTAAATGGAGTCAGTTTATATTGGTTTGCTCCCATGTGTATCTGGTCCAATTTAATTCAAATCCATGGAACTTTTCCTACTAATTGCATTTTGGAAAGCTTTGGGGCACTCATAAGATCAAATGGTCCATCTGTTGACCTACAGATAATTCTAAGCTTAGATGTTAATTTTATTGCCATTACCCACCTGAGTTACCTGAACTAATAATATAGATGAGGATCTGAATTCTCTACGAGAAACAGTAAGCAGGGAACAAGCACACCTGCCATGTTATAATGTTTATCATATCCCCAGTATTCACCTGTGTAGAATAAAGACAGGAGTTCAGAAAGACAGACATGAAATAAAACTGGAGTAAACAGTTTACAGCTCATGACTGAGACAACTGACACTCCACATTTTTATGGTCATAGCTCACCAAATCTATTAATGGAGTTGTTTCTGTACTTTTTAGGTGATCATAAGAGCCACTGGAAACATACCGAGAGGATGAAAGAGATATAAATCCTTGGTTTAATATACATGACCTGAGAAACTTGCAAAAACAGATGTAAAAACGTGAAGTCAATAGAGACTCTTCCAAGAGTGTCTTTGACAAGCAGTTTTACAGTGGCATAGACTTTGTATTGTTCAACATTATACTTCAGCTGTCCTTTATGTTTAGCAGCTAAAACATAATGTTGCATATCAGGAACTTTACCACACTGCTATAAAGCTTAGTATTAGATACAGTTGCTGGTCGACAGTAATTATTTCACTGCTTAGACACAGCCACAGGTTTTTCATGTTTTTCTGTGATTTAATTCCTGCTTTTACTGTCTTTAGTAAGCTTCTTGGCAGTATTCCCAGCTGTTCTAACAGTCTCCTGGAAAAAAAAAAAAAAAAAAAAAAAAAAGGTAAAACAGTTTAGAAAGAAATATTGATAGTTTTTCTATTAAATGTGTAAAACAGGAAACTTCATAGTGAAGTACAAAGAAAACAAGTTTATCCTGGGATCTGATAGAAGGCCAAAACTTAGACACAGAGACACAGACATACACACGCACACACAGACACACAGACGCACACATGCACGCGTGATACATACTACTGTGGAAACATTTTGAATACAATTTATCCAGTAGAGCGTTTGTTGATGTCTTAGAAGGAAGAATGAGCTTTGACAAACAAAGTAACAAGGCTGTGAGATAGTCCAAGGTCTGATTATGCAAGGTAAAAGAAGTACAAAACATTATTATAAGAGATTATGAGAAAAGGATTATACTAATCAGGAGAAAAATTGGCAAGAGATGCTAGTTTACAAAAATTACAACTGCTTTCCAGGTACTTAATGTGAGGACACCATGTTGCAATATGGGTGGCATATATACAGTTCTGGATGTTGAGTTTTTCTCGGCTAATACCCCATAGAACCTGACGATTCATTATTAACTGGTACGTTGTTGGAAGATTTCCATGAAAAGGCAGTTATCTGTCTGGCAGGAAGGAGATGGATGGAGAGAATCAGAGCTACCTATTACTACTGATTAATATTCAACTTCTGTTAAAAATAGCCACCAGGTTGAAATCCCGCTGCAAACATCAAGGACTCAAGGACTGAGAATCCTGCAACTCAGTGAAGATCACCAAAGTCATTTTTATCTGAATGTTAAAAATATTCAGGCAGTGGAATGCTGCTGATTTCCAGAGCTATTTCACAGTTTATCCTGCCTTTATACTCTATATCAAAGTTTTTTTCTGTAATAATTCTCTATGTGCTCACTCTGGTCTGACAAGAAAACACTGATTCAGTGTACAGTATGTTTAAAGTTCACAGAATTTTAAAGACAGATGTTTCCTTAAGCCAAGTAGAATTAATTCAGAACTGTGGAAAGACCAGTGTCAAACTGAAGAGTAATAGTGTTCCTCAAAGAATTAAAGTAAAAAAAAAAAATAGTTATTAAAATCATATAGAAGTCAAAGTTTTTTACAAAATAATAAAAGGGTAGCTAAGTTATATGAAGCAGACAAAAAAAAATTAAACTCTGGCACCTGATATGAGTACCAAGTGCCATTTGTAAAAATTACTTAGTGAATACACCAAACACTACCAGGTTTTGATGATTTAAGGTACCTACGTGCTGTTTTCCATACCTTCACAAATCTGACAAAGTTATATTTTACTCTGAGTTGCTAATTTTACCAAATTAAACATGCCTGTGACTATTTGAGGTCTTCCTGAGGGTAACTTTTTAGCTATAGGAGTTGATTGACTTCTCTGCCGTTGTATTTTGTGATTTTTCTAGTACATACTGATGGTACCTCCAAAAAGGAGCAAGGCAATGGTTCCTAACATCTTGTTTTATGAATGAGACAATCATTAAAGCTTATTAAGTAATTGTGGCTAGCTTTGCCCTGGAAAAAAAATGAGGCTGAATAAAAAATTATTTTCTACAGCTTCTCAAAATAGGCTGGGATTTGGGGAATGGAAAGTCCTCAAATCATTAAAAAGTAATTACAGAATCATGCAGGTGCTAATGTCAGACTTGGGAGAAGCAGACACACAAAGTTCGGGAAGAAAAGAAGAGCTTTCTTTGTGGTATTATAGAAGGAAGAAATTGTAGTAAAGAAGAATCCACGATTGCGAGGAAAAGCCACAAGACTGTTGACCCTTCCAGGGGCTCCAGCCTGTGCCTGAAGCAACTTCAGGTAACAAAAAGGTGGTTAGGATTAAAGAATGTTTATAGGTGAATTTACTACTTTTTTTGTCTCTATCTATACTGGTCTTTTTAAAGAAGAATTTTAGAAACTCTACTTTTTAAAAGAATTCTCTTCAAGGATTTTTAATAGTTTTCTTAATAATTCTCTGTGGTTTTCAGCTGTCATCAAACTGTTTAAATGGGCATGCTTTCTCTAAGATATATCAAGTAATGGCTTTGTTGTGCTGACAATTGGGAAGGCCCGAGCTAGCATATCGAGTCACTCTGTGGTGTGGGTGTTTGGAAATAATCCACAGGAAAGGGAGCAGAATCGTTAGAGGTCTACAAAGTGAAAACCATGACCTATATGGAAAGAAAGAAGATACTGGGGTTGTCCAGGGCACAGAAGGGGCATTGCCAGAAGATGCCCGAACAGTCTTTGTGCATGCTGAGTGCTATGGACCTATACCCGGAGCTATGAATTATCGTAAGGAAAACATTCACACAACTAGCTTTACCCAGCCCCAACTCTCATACCACATACTGTATTCGTGCTACGGGCTGAATGGAATTATATTCGCATAATGATACAGGTAAAGTTCTGAATGTCCCCATACTGCAAAACATGTATCTAAGTCAGATGTTGGAGCTGGCCATTCTTTGTTTGCCTTTAGGGCCATGGAGAGTCTGCAGCTCGGTTCCCCACGGTGCTCAGGAGCCACCACAGGGATCGTGCTAGGAGATGAATGATCTGCCACCTTCTCTCATGCCCTTCCACTCACTGAAGCTCTTCTGCAGACTCCAGCCATGCTAGTGGGAGCCATGTGTCTGCTTTTGGGATGTGAGACCAGTTATCCCCACAGTCCACCATCAGTTAGAGCTTCAGCAAGCTTTCCAAAGGGAAGAAAAAGGAAGAAAGAGAACAGTGAATGTTAGCAGCTGATACCAGAAAATCCCAACAGAATTTCACAGGACAAAGCAAAAGAACTTTTACAGATTTTGAATTTTATCCCTGACCAATTTCAAAGGGCAGCTCTAGACATTTGGTCACCAGAGCTTCCCAACAACAACTATGAAATGAAAAAATAATGACTAGATAATCTAAGTAGAGGGGTCATTGCTGCCTAGCCCTATAATATTGAACACAAACATATAAACGTAACATTAGTAAAATTGAGTTCTTAGCAACTTTTCAATTACCATAAACTAGCATTAAAAACTGTAAAAATAGTAGAACTTGAGGGATTCGTGACCACCACAAGAAATCAAGGTGAATGTTGTTAATTTACCGAAGACTGAACTACAGGGTACTTGTAGAATAAATGTTTTTAAGACCCTAGGATGTTTGTTTAAATTTTGCCCGAAGGATTAGAGAAACTTAATGCTTTCCTAAAAATATCAGAGGTCTTTGTCAACCTTCGTCTACAAAAGCTACTTGGAGACATTTTGCCTCTGCTGAGAATTTATTGGATGTTTTCATCCTCCTTTCCTTCTTTCTGCCTGTCCAGAAGTTTGCTTTTTGCTTTTCTTCCAGCCTTTACGTTATTGATGAAGTCCCTGGCACAGATTTCCAAACTCTGAAACACAGAGTACAGGATTCCAGCAACTGAAAAGGCTTGTGGAGCCTTTTCACTGGCTTCTGTGGGCTTTGGATCAGGCCCTAAGGCCTTATCTACTCTACTCAAATGATGAATAAAGAGTATTAACACAGAGCTACAGTATACTGGGCTCTGTTTGACAAGTACTTGCCAGAGCTGGAACTAATTCAGATACTGTCAGAGGAACCCATTTGCTGAAGAGAAGCTATGCCAAATTATTTGCCACAATCAGGTTTTATCTATTGATGAGCATTCCTGAAAAAATACCTTCCTGTGACATGAAGAGGAAGACCCACAGGGTATGTTAGTCAAAAGGCCCATCAAAAGATGATAGTACATATATTCCACCATACGAATTATTCATGTGGTTGATAAACATATTTAGAACATATTTCTCAGCTGGTGTTCCTCTTTAGGGATCCCTGTTCAATTTCTCTCCCTGTTCCCATCCTTGTTGGGCTGAAAGGGAATGGGATAGTGTCATGGCTTTCAATAGCAAGTTGTCTTGATTGCAGGAAATTATTGATAAAGCATGAAGGGAAATATATCTTCTGCTCAGCTTCTCCTTGTGTCAATGGTAACAGGAATGACTGCATGAGGTAAGGATATTGCAGCAGAGACTTTCCAATTTGCACAGCAATTTAGGGGGATATAAATACAGGCGTGCATTTGGAACATGTCCATCTCTGTTACACATGGAGTTAAATGCACCTCTGCTGCTACTCATGCAGAAAACACACACTATCGCTCCTGCAGAAATGTTTGCTCCCGAGCAAAGTCCCATAGCACCTGCAGAAAGCCTTTTCCAAGTGCACAGGCCAGTAGACAAGTGTCAAAGCATGAAGGACGGGCAGGGAATGAATTACATGCTTCCTTGTAGGGAGTGTGACCAGGATACACATGGTCACCTTCACTGCTGCTGCAGAACTACTCTCTGACAACTTCAGAAAAATTCCAGGTATGCACTATGACCAGACTCAAGCATCTGTAGCTCCCTTCAAAGAGGAATAGGGCAAAAGCAGACAGCTGAAATTTGGACACTGCTTTTAAGATCATTCTTGGCTTACTTAGAGAAGATGAAATAAAAAAAGAGTCGGAGAGAAATGACACATGATCTGCTTCACTCTGCTTTCTCCCATTTTCCTTTCATGAACCTCAGTCTCCTTTCTCCTCTTCCTCTTCCTCTACTGTCTTTTCTTTTCCATACCCAATCCCACTTCTCCTTTCATCTCACATCCTTTTATTGCCTTCCCTTCCTCTTGTCTTCCTTAAAAGTATTTGCAGCTGCTGAAATCAGTAAAAAGAAGACTAAAATGAAATAGGAGAATCCCCATGAGCTAAAATACATGACAGATTGTTACATACCACCAGTAATCTATTTTATTCAAGACTGAAAAGATGATGACAGTAAATGAGCAAGTTTTCCAAAATTCACTTCAGTGTTTTACAGTGTAAGGATCTTTTAATTCTTCACAGAAGCAGCCCAGTAGCTTAAGTTCGTCTGCAAAGATTTAAAATCTGTAATCGATACCAAGTTGTCTTCTCCAATACAAAGCCGAATAACTAGCCATAGCACAAGTACGACATCAACCCCATCGAAGTGCAGCAGGCAAGGAAAGCTGAAATCAGTGGCAGCAGAATCGTTTGGTCAGATAACTTTTTGGTTTTTATTCTGTTGTTGACTATGCTGATGCATGGGCTACAGCATGCCACAGGAGTGTCTCTGTGGAGAGCAACAGCAGAGCAGCCTGAGAGCCACCACTCGGTGCCAAAAAAAGCCTTCACTCAGGTCTCATCTTGTTTCACTGAACAAAAAAGGCATCCTCTACACAGGCCCTTCAGCAACTGACATTCCAGTACTCAAGGAAACACTTAGCAGTGTATTTAAAAAGCAGGATTTCTCACATGTTAAAATTACAGCACGATCTTCTTCAGTACCACACCTAAGCACGGGTCCGGCTGCCTTCCACAGGGGCTGTGTTTGGATTTGAGAGCAGATTAACTCACGCACCCAAACCAAAACAGATAGATCAGACAGACAACATTAGCTCTACCGATCTTCCTGCTGCCGTGGAATTGCCAACACAGGAGACTTCTAATTTGCCAGAAGTTCACATTGCAGCTCCATGGTAATCCAGCCGACACTGCAGTTACATCCATCATGGCATCTGTTCTAGGTTTTCATTTTATCCTGAGTTTAATAGCTATTCCCTCATATGGAGGTAAATGCGCATCATATATGCCTCAGTAATATTTTCTAGTTTATTTTCTGTTTTGAAAAAAGAAAAAAAAACAAAACCAAAAAACAAACCACAACACTTCTTACTAATAAGTTATTTTGAACTTAAATTATGTCTCAAGTTGATGACTTGAAGTGCAGTAAATCACTAGTACAGGATATTGCTTAATACAGAAAGACAGTGGAAATAAAGCATGGAATATTGGTATGCAAGTGCATTATACCCAAGAAACTATAACCACTTTCAAGGACTGAAAAATTGGCTGTCTTTCCGATACCACAGAAATTACAAATGCACAGCCTCACCTGAAATCCAGGGAAGCCAACAAGGAGTTTAATTACGTATAGGCTGTTGCAAGAGTTCGATAATTAAAATCTACCAGGGTCAAACAACCATTTTCCATGAAGGAATACAGTTTATTCCTAACCTGTTAAACTGATAATATAGTAGATAGGGGTGATTCCTCTGATACATGGTTTTGCAAATGCGTTTTCTTCCTTGCAAGATTTATCAATATGCTGCTGAAGTTTTCGATTTTTTTTTCTTATAGAATCCAATACCTACTCCAGCTCACAGCTTGAAACCAGACTGCACTGAATGCTGCTTTGTCTATACTTTTCCCACCTGAAATAGATCTTAAAGCCTAAAACCACTGAGAAGGGATGCGAGTTCCACGTTTTCCAGGTCTTATTGTTGCAAAGTGCAGCTGCAATGGACACCAGTACATTAAAGCTGGAAAGAAACAGTTTACCCTGCCTGGGGGTTTTCTCCACCTCGCTCCTGGAGGTTGCTGGCCTCACGCTGCAAACGGCCAGATGACACACTCTGAATCACTGCAGTTTAGATCACATTGTCCGAAGGCAACCTGAAATGGCCAACATACTTTAAAATACTGGCTGATAAACTGTAGTAGTTCAAGAGCTGCTTTTCATGTTGCTGAGCTGTCCTTGTCCCTAGCAGAACAAGCGGTGGTCACCGGTTACAGCTTTGGGCTGCCTGTTCCGTGAGTCACCCTCCTATCTGCGAGGGCTGTCTGTTTTTGTATTCCGAGATTAATAGCTTTGATATTTAGCCCTGCTGTTTAGCCCTGTTTGTTTCAGAGGTATGGGGAGCCATTACACAGACGGGGGCTCTGTTCCAGCTGGAGCTTTTCACACAGCTTTAAACTGCACGGTTTGGGCAAAACAGAAGGTGTTACCAATACTTGAGAGTCATCTGTCCAATTCTACCTATCCAAACTTTCTGAAACACTAAATACTCACCACTTAGCATCTGTAGATCTCAGCCTGGTTTAGATCTGCTAGGGTTTTTTAGCGTATTTTATTAGCGTGTTCTTGACCTCTGCCTTCACCTGTTCTCTGAGGTTTGCTTTATTTTTTTCTGAGTGAATAACTGGAGGCAAAGCATGTGGACAATTTCTTATTGTTTTTTATATTAGCAGCGTTCTGCAAGTAGCTTAAGTTTTTTACAGTGTACTCATCTCAGAAAGGAACTATCTCTGCATATTTTCACACACTGAGATTGTTACTTGTGGTGGTGACACCTGGGAGGTGCCAAAAAACTGAAAAAAGTGTATGGTACAGATTTACCATATAATTTGATATTTTAAACAAAACAAAAAAACCCACCTTGAATATATTTAGCTCAGTCCCATAAGCATTAAAATTCACAGCAAACTGGTTAATTTGTTAAGGGTAAGACAGCCAATGTGACTGCTCATACATTATGTGATTTATGTTAGTACTTAACCTCCTAATATTTGCTTTGACTTACATGTCTGCCACAAGGCCCGCTGCTTGGCCAGAATCGTTTTGGCAGCCTAGTAAATAAACAGCCTTACCAGAAAGCTGTGTGCAGGGAGTGATTTTTTCTGAGAAATTTCAATTTGATCCCATCCTCTCCATCTTTGTTCAGACTTTTCTGCTGATGCACCTAGTTAAGGGCTGGGGTTTTTTTCAGACAAGAAACAACTACTATGTGTAATCTTGCCATTCTTCTGTACTTCCAGGCACTCTGTTTTGCACATAGCAATTATCTGAACTTGTTCTTCTCTTGTGGTGACTGCAGTTCATCATTAAAGTATTATATATATATTCTGACAGTCTTTGCAGGACAGCTTCATATTCACAGCACCTTCTTGCATTCTTAAATATTCTACAATGTATATACTTTCCTGCATTTTTTAATGTTTCAAGCTTTTAGGATATGATGATTTTTTCTAACTTTTCTAGTTGCATGTTTCTCTGTTTCATCGGATCTTAATGTCACCAATTCCCTTTGACTTTTTTTTTTCAGATTTTCTGAATTGCTTATGTAATATTGATATTCCTTTCTTCTTCTATTTTTGCATTTCCTCTTTGCGTATACTGATCCATGATATCTTCAATAATTCACAGCTGCTTACTAAAATAATCTTACCATCCCTAACGCAAACACAAACACAGGCCCAACTGAGGGAGATGCACACTGATGAGTTATGTATATAAAGCCTTTGAAGGAGGTTCTTTTTGCTAATATTGCCTCTCTGTTTCCCCACCCCTACCATGATTTCTCTTTCTGTTCATCTTTTTCTGTGCAGCCTTTTTCTCCTTTGGCAGTTTTCTCCTTTCACAATGTTCCTTGCAGCTAATCACCAGAGCTAAGAAATATCCATCCCTGCAGCAAGCCACAATCCTCCATGGCCTCAAATTTCTTCAGCCACTAAAGAAAAGGTAAAGATCCCCTCTAATCACACTGCCCACAGAAGGGACGTGAAACTGAATATCCAGACACATGGGCTGAGCGAGGGCTTTCCCTGAGGCTGCACAGGTGGGAGCAGGCAGGATTAGACCTTTGTCTGTAAATACTAAAAGATCAATGTGGCTGCAGCTGTCAACATCATCAGGAGACTTCTCACCTGCACTAGTGGAACTAATTGTAAAGCACCATCTTAGCGCGTGGGAGGCTGGAGGTAATTTTAGTGATGGTAAAAGGTGCCAGACTTATCAGACATGGGAGATGTTCTTCTAGATTTCGCTTGTGTAGTGCTTTATACCCACACTAACTCAGTGTAAAACACCATTGCTGGTTTGACAGGGGAGTTTTGATTTAATAATCATTAGCAACACTTGTTTTGCAGTACTAATGACTAGTTTTGGCTTCACAGAACAGGTACTGTATAGGCAGAAGGATTAACAGCATCATTTTGCTGGTGTCTGCCTATTCTGCTGTGGAGTCAGCACTTTCATGTATGCAAAATTATTCAATATATCTTTGGTACCGCAACTAAGCAAATTAACAAGCTTTCTTACGCATCAAACCAGGGATGACATTAATTTATTATTGGAGAACACTGCACAAACACACTGAGCTCTGAATGATCCTGTGCTGTACTTCCTCGGAGACAAATCCACATTTTCTAGTATTTATGGATTCTGGAAATGCTTAGGAAAAAATGCATATTGTGTTATCTTACTAACTGAAGACATGACAGTTATTTAAAAACTTCTTTTTTTCTTAGCTTGCCCCACAGCATTTTAACAATTGTGGTGAAATACTAAAACAGATACATGAAATGCAGTATATTTTTATTTTGTTGAACTCTGTGGGCTTTACTTAAGAGCAGAAGGAGAATATATTGTTATTGTGCTCTGTAGCTGGGTCAAACAAGACCCAGCTGTTGCCTCTATTTGGGATTGTCAGTCAAAGCTTTTCTTATGTGAAATTTAAGACATTTCAGAGCTACCGTTTCATCAGTCATAGCAGTCAACGCTGGTGGTCATTTTCAGCAAAGGTATGCCCAGGACAAAGCCTTCAGTCCAAGACCCTTGACTGAAAAAGGGTGTAAGAGAGGTTGCGTAGTAATACAACATTTCCAGCTGAGCTTTGGTGTCTGCAGTGGAACGGAATGGATCTGTTGTGAGCCCGATGTGCCTTCACACTGCAGGAAAATTTGGCTCACTGTCACCAAGTCACGAGGCTTAGGCTTATATTCATATTTGAATATCTGCTCTGAGGATTACACTCCTACCAGGGAGCAACTAATGCATCCAGGCAGTCCTGCCCTCCCTGGGGGCAGACGTTCCTCTGGACTCCAGCGCTTTGTTCCCGGAGCTGCCTAATCCCGTCCACGCTTCCAAATTCCACCAGCGCAGACTTTCTCAACAGTCATTTTATAGAAGCTTTTCACTGTTTTATTCTCACCTGATGATGAAAGAGGCCTGGTAAAGCACAGCTGCCCTTGAGAAAACACCACAGAATGCCTGCCTGCCCAAAATGCCATTCTATTACTTCAGCTATCTCCTTTTTTCTCCTGCAACCCAGAGAACAACAGTGATCTCTGAGGCTGATCCGACCAGTTTTCTTCTTCCGTTTGATATCTGTCTCTCTGGCCACAACTCTTCTGCCAAAAGCAACACAGACACAGATTTTGGACTCCACTTGTCCCCCCTACCTGCCTGCTCCCACCTGTCCCTGGCATTGCAATGATTTCCCATCTGACCACATTAACATCTCTAATCAAGCGGGCTGAATACGAAGAGGAGCTGCAACTCCACTTTGTGACCAGCAGCTTCCATTACATATGCCACCACCCAAACCAGAGACCTGTGTAAAAGGATTAGTTTCCTTAGTATTACTTTGTGATGTTGGATGTGTCTAACAGGGATGGGAAGTTCACGAAGCTGAGAGAACAAGCGATAGATCATAAAAATGTATGGCCCTGAGAAAAATCCTCACAAGTAGGCTTGAGTGAGCCTGAAATAGGATTTAGATCTGAGAAACTGCTGCTGCTTAAGATCTACCCTATACTAATGGAAAACAAGGCTTTGATTATAAATAAACTGGACCGTGCCACAGACACACCTGATTTCATCACCAGTTTCTCATCAGACCGTGGAATAACCCACAGCACTGAACTTGACTGTTCATGTCAACCAGAAGAGTCCAGCAAGTTTAAAATATAGATAACTGTGCAAACAGTAAATAAGCTAAACAGTAACCCAAATTCAGGCAGCTTTCAGCTTCGTTTAAAAGACGAGTAACTACTTCACTCAGCCTGTTTTTGGATCCAAGCAGAGCTGGCAGAAGAGAAAAAAAAACCCTCAGCTCTGGCAGCCAAGGGCAAAGAAACAATGTGGGGAACAAAATGAAAGTTACCTTGCAAATGGCAAGTTTCGGCTTGCTTCTAACTGCAGTAATAAGAAAGCAAAGTGATTCACTCTGGCAAAGTTTTCCAGCTTGAGGAGCTTGAAATAATACGACCGCCCACCACAACTGCAGCCTGCGACTGAGCTTGGGGAGGTGGGGGGGTCAGCCTGAGAGTATTGAGGTGATATGGGGAAGGTGGAGATGGAAAGCTCATTTTGAGAAAAGTACAGATAAATGGTGGCTTGCTGGGGAGGAGGGAGAAGAGGCAGGAGGGGAAGGAGCAATGGTAGTGCAGTCCTGTAAAAATAAGATTGGGTAATGACGGTTTGTTCTGTGAAAGAAAACCCGTTCTGCTCTTTCACAGCAGCTGGGAGATGGACGTTCGTACATGCCACATAGCGCTGCGCCTCGGAGGAATCACCAGGTCACCATTTAAAGTCTTTGTTTTGTGAAGGAAGGTACATTTTAGAGATGGGGAGGAAGGGTTGAGTGACTTACTTGCGGCAGGCTAGTAAAAGAGGGCGGGGTGGGGTGGGGGGAACCCAACCAAAAAAAAAAAGACCAAAAAAAACCCCACATTGATTTACTGCCTGAGTGTGGTTAATATTTATCTAGATGTTCAAACTGGATATCAGATTTCAGCTTATAAAAAGTTGGCCAATCATAGCAAGATTTTTCAACTAAACTATTAACATTTTTCAAGTACAGACACGCTGATACAACTTAAAAGGAAAGCTACAAAATAGCAGGTCTCATTATTGTCACTTAAATAAAACCTCCAAGACAGTTAATTATGCATATGTACTTTTAACTTTGTCAAAATGTATGTAATAGGCAATAAATTTAATTTTCTCAACCTATATTTAGGTGGGCACACTAAACTTTTTTCTTTTTTTTATTATTCCCAAATCGCTTATCACCAAAATTGTACTTTGTCCCCAGGCATTTTCCTCATTTCTTTCTATTCTGTAATTCAATGACCACAAAATTGCATGAGCTTAACTACAGAAAGATTAATTTTAGGTTGTAACTGTTTCATCTTGCTTGGGTGTTTCTCTTTGATGACCATCTGTGCTTGATAGTGCGATACCCACAGTTCATTTACCTTTCTTAAGAGTAACTTGTGTTTAGTGGTTTCAGTCCTATTCAGTGTGTACACCCTTAAAAAAGTATCAATGGGTCTTTTGATGCTTCCATAAAATTTTGAAGCCTATTGACAATAAGCAGCTTTTTTCACTTGCTGCTTCTTGGTGGCAGCACCTCAGAGGTCCACGGACCACAAACTTAAACCTATTGAAAGCCTCCGTAGCTCCCACAGACTTACTCCACCTGTTCTGCAAATGAGCCTGACTTTAACCTTGAACTAATGAACACTAAAGCTGTGGGCAATGTATGAAGTGCATATACATACTGCATGGGACACATGTGAAATGCATAGGCTATGTGAAATATGAGCTTATAAAATTGGTAAATAAACTCTCATTTAATGGAGGTATGAAAAAATGCCGAGGTCTGTATCCAAAACTCACATTTCTAGCTCCTTCCTTCCTGAACATCCAAAGGAAGAACGCGCTGTGTTTGGGCCTGATAGTTCACCAAGAACCATTTTAAAGCCTGAGTGTACAAAACTTGACTGCAGCATGGTAGGACAAGCTCATGGAAGCCTCCTCCTTCAGCAGCCTGCCTACCCCTCCAGCCCTGAGCAAGGGTTTTCCCCAAGGGTTGCCCAAGCCCAGGGAAGAGAGAGCTCACAGTGAGCCGCACCCACAGATACAGGGTGAGCAGCCTCATTTTTTTAAAAAAAAAAAGGTTTGAAAAACTCATATTTTGAAAGATCCTGGTCACTGGCATGGAAGATTTTCTCCTCTGATGGCATTCCTCGCTGATTTGTTTTTATAAGTTTAAGCACCTCTCTGCCGGTACAGCTGCTGCCGGAGTCCTGCCAGAGGATCCATAATTTCTTAATAGCTTCCACCAATGAGCTGTCGTGTTAACAAAACAGAAGATGAGAAAATGTAGTTGTAGAGCAGGCAGATGTAACCTGAGGCTAAGGAGGCAGCCACTCGTAGCACCTTCTCTAACGTGGCCCCAGAGGAAACCTGGAACCAGCATACCCAGGAGCAGGTGGGATATGACCCTCCCTTCTGAAACCACCGAGTTTCTGTCCACCTACCTAGACATCTAAAGCCTCAACCGAGCTTCAGCTGTGCACCGGGGCCAGCTGAGGCAGGGAAACAAACCCAGGAGGTTCCACGTGTCCCATTGACTTCTGATGAGGGGGCCCAACAGTAACACACTGACAAGCCAAGCCGTCAGCTATTCAAGACGATCAAGAGCAGTGACATTCCCACATTTTCAGAGCTCTCAACAAACATAGCTAATTAAGTCTTGCATCATCACTGCAGTTACACACAAGTAAGTATTCATCTCCCCTCTTGACAGAGGAGGAAGCTGAAGTCTCAGGGGGTATCTAGGGGCACAGAGTGAGTCACTGGCAGAGCTGGAGCTGTATTTTAAGAGTTGTTAGCTCCAAGATTGCTGCCTTTTCATTTATTAGATTGAAAAATGCCTCTTTCTCAGTGTGAACTAAAGGGAAGATAGGGAATATTCTTCCATTATCAGTAAGAACAGGATAACCTCTTCCATGACATTACACCAACCAACATATTGTGGCTAATATGCAGTACCATAGTGTCTCTCTCATTTGGGGGGGGCTATTCGGGCAGGAAAAATGAGAAGAGGTGATATAGGGAGGTCCTGGGCGCCTTGGGCACGGCTGGCACACAAGACAGGGAGGGTTCATAAAGTGCCCTGCTTTCCTCCCAGTCCTTCCCTCAGCTGCCTCCTGCTCTGCAGGCGCTGCTGCCTGCAGCTCAGGGTTAGCCACCCCGCTGCACTGGGAGCCTTCCAAACTCAATAGAACCAGCTCCTGCCCCAGAAGTGTTACACGAAGACACAACAGGTGGCTGAAAGAGAGAACTGTAGAAATAAGTTATCAGTGAAATCAGCTTCTCTTGGGCCTGTTTTTACACTTTTTTAAAAAATAACCATTTCCAAATAGAATATGCACACATGATTTCATTCAAATTTATAAATTTATGTCATAATTAGGATTCAGGATAATCTAATGTACATATAATTACCTACGGACAAAAAAAAGTAGGCGTGTGCAAGGGCGTCTGAAGGCAACGACTTCTTAAAGCGAGTGTTGCCTAAACTAACCTGCCTCGACTTGTAACAATGCTTTTCCCAAAGCGTAACAGCTGGCCAGCCTGCTGGGCGCAGCACAACCGGAGAGTGCAAGTCAGAGATTGGAAAGGTGGCATGAGCATCACTTCTCTGTCAACTCTAATCTCAAGGTAATTTTCTGAATGGCCTTTTTCCTTTGGCTCTGGGCGTGCCTGACGCTGCTATCAACCCCTAAGGTGCTCAGGAGCAGCATCCTGGGAGGGCACCTCCAATCTCTGCTCCCTCTCCCTGACTCCAGCAGCAGGTATCAAAGGATCGACAGTAACCATGAGCCAAATTCCTACGGGACATCCTTCCTAGAGACGAGCTTGCCAGGACCAAATAAATCAGCTTTGTGGGGGAAAAAAAATCAGCTATATTGTATTGCAGGAAATGGTTTAATGTATGTGTTGAGTGATATCACTGCAGATAAATTCTGCCCTCCTTACCTTTTTTTGCCTGGGGAAATAAACAGCACACAGAAAAATCTGAAAAAGTGGTCACCACACTTACAGGCAAGCCATAACATAAATTCACATTTTTGCTTTAATAAAGTAATATAAATTTATGGAACTACCATAAAAAATATTACAGATAATGGTACATGCTGACAGTTATTCATGTTTCTGTATTTAGAACTCATCTAAACTGAGCATCTTTCTCACCAGCTGAATTTCATCAATGGCTGTGATTTGGTATGCTTCCTTCACTGAAAATCTGAAAATGTTATTAGTTCTAAACTGTCTAACTCAAAACTAATTTGGGGTACAATTCTGTTCCCAGGAGGACCATCTCAAAATCTGTATTGCAATCAGAATACTTGTTTACCAGGTTAATACCAGGAACCTGCAAGTGGTGTGGCCCAGGCTACAAGATAACAACACATAATACCAACTAAATTCAAATGCAATAAATAACAAAATATTTCATGGTCAAAAAGCACCTTTGACCACCCAGTTTTATTCAGTATTGTGTTCCACACATCCTTTCTGTTAACATTTAAATCGCACTTTTATGCTAGATGCTCATCCCCCAACCCACACATTTTGCTTGTTCTTCATTTTTTAAGTCACAAGCACCTTGGAAATATACTGCTGTAACAAGCAAGACTAAGCCTATACATATGTATAAGAACATAAAACCAGCCGTACTGTTTCAAGAACCAATATCCATCCAGCTCGCTATCGTTAACTCCAAAAGTAGTAACAGATGTTTTGGGGAAAGACTACAGAAGAGAGAATATTTTACTGTGAATCTCCACATGGCATTTCTTCCCAGCTTCCAGCACCACATTAAATATTTATCTGACTGATGTGAAATTACATATTTCCATGTTTCCAGATCTCACAGTGCTAGAGGATAAAAAGGACCTTCCAATGCAGAGTAAAAACTTCAGACTGTTCTGAATTAGCCCATCCGCTGTCATTCTCATCACCAAACTCTGCGTTGTTGGACTTATTTTCTTTAGCCCATCAAAGCAACTTGACTAAGAGTCTAGATTAGTGTTCATAAAACACTGGGAAAACTGTAGAAGAAAGGTCCTCAGGGCATAGTCACAGTTACTGTATTATTTATACATGCAAACCTCACAGCTAGCACTGCATATAGGCATTTTGTGCGAGTGTCAGCCCAGTGACCTTCTGCTCCAGGGCCCAGGAGGTAAAATCCTTGGCTGGTTTTTATTCAGTCCTTTGATAAAGCTTCTGTTTATGTCTCGGAGTGCTGAAGTTTAGCCTGTGGAGATAAGGTTGTCTCTCATTCAAGAAAATATTGTCAATCTCATCAAGGAAAACAAACACAGGAATTGGGCCAGGTTATAACCATGTGTTTGTTTGTGATGGCACATTTCTAGGAATGCACTGGCTTACTGCAGATCTGAGTAATTAGAAGAGCTACAGTAAAGTGGGATTACAATTCCAATTTTCCAAACCCCTTGGTTTTTTGTGTAGGAGCAATGCTGTCAGCTAACAGCCAGCAAGCACACAAAGTGGTGACAGGCTCTCTGCCACCAGATGCTGTGACAAATGCTCGGCGTTACCAGAACAGCTACCCCGGTGCAGGGCTCAGGTCCCAGGGTGAGGGGGACACTCTGTGCCCCCTCCTTCATCCCCATGGCTCCAGCTGGCATCTGGCTGCTCAGGCCCTCTTCCCCCACTGAGACGTTATCCCTTCATGGAGCCTGAGTCCTCTGGCTCTAGCTACTGCCACTGTCTACCACTCTAGCTACTGCCCGATTTATCCAAAAGCCTCAGCGGCAGGTGATGCAGCTGCGCACTGCTGTCTGCCCACACAGAGCCACTGGTACCCTTCCTGCCACCTCCCCAGAGAGGTTTTTCACAGCACACCATGATGTTCCTGCTGCATCCCCTCTGCAGGGTGGGATTAAGGGACATCTCTGGCTCCTCTGCAGGACTGAGGAAGCCCAGAGATAATCCCGGTGGGGCCACAGCCTTCCTGGAGCTGATCCCAGCCTCTGCCCATCTGCTTTCCTGAGCCATTTCAGAAGAGGATGACTCTAGAAAGAAGCTGAAGGGCTTAAAATCTAGTGAGCCTCAGATAAATGCATTTCAAGGACTACATCTTCTGCTAAGTCTCCCTGTCAATTTCGCTTTTCTTGTAAAATTTTTGTTTGTATTTTTATCATGTTATTCCTTCCTGTTGCTCTGTGAAAAAGTCTGACACCAATGAGCTCTTTAAACCTTGGAGATTTACTACAGACTTTACCTTTTCAATACTATCTGGTTTTTGGAACATAAAATATGAATTTTGCTGTGATCAGATATATGATTGTGAGGAACTGCCTTCCTATTCCACGAAAAAAAGATACTGAAATTATCTCCTAAATAGAGAAATGAAAACATGAAGCAGCTCCTGCCTCCTGAGCTGACTCTGTCTAAACTTTTATAACATTGCACACACATTATAAAACCTCCAACAGACCCTTATCGAACATAAATGATTTGTTGTATATAGAAGTTTTAAAATCAGACTGAAACTAAACCTCTTCTGAGCCTAATGGCAAGCCCTACCTCTCTGCAGGGATGTATTTCTACTGGAGAATACGTACACCTTTCTCGGTATAGACAGTTGAGTGGTTTCTTCAGCCAGCCGGGGTTTCTTTCTTAGTGTTTCTCATGCATCGTTGCCTTCTCTACTGCCCATTTTCTATGTCAGCAAATGGGCTTTCTTAAAAAGGGTTCCTCCTTTGCAGATTTTAATATCAGGAAAAGATTTCCATCAGACTTTTAATATCCCATCTCACTTTCAGTCCTTCTGAAAGGTATTTTTTCCCCTCTGTATTAGACAGTAAACCTAATTTCCCCTCTGTTGTTATTATTTGTTAGCCTTAATGCACTGTTTGCTGTAAATCGTACTCTGATGAATTTCAAGACACACAAAAATCTTATTCATCTCTAGATTTTCCGTGTTCCTCCCTTTTATTAGTACTTTTCTTGTTTTTCCTGTAAAGTTGCATGTTTTGCCTCTAGTTTTTGCTGTGCAGCCATGCACTTCCAAAACAGTCCAAGATTCCACGCATCCATTTCACAACCACACAACAGAGAGCTTCTGCTGGCACATGATCAAACGCATGGCAAGGTCCTTAGGGGTGAAGACAGAAAAACTGTTTTTTCCACCAGAAAATTCCTTTGAATTGGACAGGATTGTGTCTTTATGATATTCCCCATGTCCTTGCAACCGGTAGCAACAGCTGAATCTGGGAAGAACCCGGAGCAGACCAACGAGCCCCAGCACTACTTCTTTAAAAGCAACAAAAATAGCTTCGGTGGATGCTGTGTCAGCCCAGGCAAATGAGGCTGGGACTGAGCATCCAGCCACTGATGGGGGGTTTGCCAGAGCTGCTTTCTGCCACCCCGCTCCCCTCTGCCCAGAGCCGGCTCTCCAGCACCGTAAGCACAGCACGCTGCGCGGCAGGGGAAGGTATTGCCTAAGGGACCCCACCAGGGAGGGTTTGGGGTTGCATGTACCCTCAGCTGCATCTTTTCTGCTAAACACAGAGTACCTGATGATCACTGACCAAAACGTTGCTCAGGAACACCTTAAAAAAATCCCAACTTTTTGTTAATGTTGGGAAGGTTTAAAGAAACATGACTGAAGGACAGCTTAGGCAGTGCAGCAATCTTCATTCAGGATAAAAATACGTTGCTAAGTGCCTTTTAGGAACAAACTAGCCAAAATGAGAAAAGCTGCTACCTCAGGCAGATGTTGCACTGGTTGGAAATTTAATGATGTAGGTGAGGCTGAGGAAGGCTGTAGGAGAGTGGTGAGGGTTATGGCTTTGTGGAAATGTTCTGGGAAAAGCAAAAAAGGCACCAGAAAAGCCAAAACAAAACAAAATAAATGCTGTCAGCACAGAAAGAAGGCAACTGAAGTCTGTGTTGACCAGGGGACTGGGGGGAGGCGCACCAAGGCTGTGAAAAGGAACCACCTCCTGTTGTTTCATTCCTAGTGTCTTCCAGAGAACATATTTTTAGATTTTATTTCCATAAATGAAAAATAGCTTCTCAAATATGTGTAGCTTGTATCACTTTTCCAATAAAAGGAAAAACTAAGAACCTGAACGTTGACTATGCACTGAATGAACTGCTAAAGAAGTCAGGAAAACCTCCCCCACTGGGAAATAAAACCCAATATTCCATATAACAGTAAAAGCATCACCAATTGATACAATCTGGAAAAAAATTCTTGATTAGTTCATGTAAGTTTAGACAGGTACGCAGCCACTCTGCAAGCACAGCAACGTTAGTGTAAATTTGGAGAACTCCACCAGAGCTGACACATTTCTCAGTTTCACATATATAAAAACCTAGTGGTTAATGACTGTTGGGCTTCAGGGTTTTTTACCTCCATAAAGCAGCAGCACAGACATATTAATCCCATAGGCCCTTCTTCCAGATGAGCAACTCTAGGGTAAAAGCCACCCTTCAAAAAACTTGCATTATTCTCCAAGTTCTGCACTATTCTTCTTCCCTGCCCAGCTACAGCAGCTGCCTGACTGCCTCCTGCTGCTGAAATTCCCTCCCCACCCACCCCACACTCCTTTACATGTCACTGCCAGATGACATATGTACATTTATCATGTAAAAACCAGTGACACAAACATTTCCAATTCTGGTTCTTTCACTTAGCTCAACTGAGCAAAAATTTGTAGTCTTACGGTTTCTTTCTTTCCATTAATTGACCTCATTTCAACTCTAATCCAAACTGTCTGTATTTCCTTCTCTAGTATCTCTTTTTTTCCTGATGTTTGTTTAAAATGAAGAATCATTAAGTCATTTCTACAGTGTCTTGGGACAACCCATTGAGCATCTATACCACATTAGATATACCTGGTAGCTATACAGTGATAAATTTGTGAATAGCAAATCCAATAACTTCACAAGTAGGGAATGTATTTTGTCTTTCCTACTTATTCATGAATGAATCTGCTTGAAAATTCCCCAAAGACACTAAAATATGTAATTTGAAATGATATGGCTTCTGTGCACTGCTGTAGGTTCCCCCCCCCCCCCCAAGTTAGTTCACCAACATTTGCAGATGAGGATAAAAGTGCCGCGCTGAGGAGGAACGGATTACCCACCGGTAAAAATCCCAAGAGCCTGCCCCAGGACATGGTTATGGGAATCAAATTAGTCACAGATACAGTAAGCATAAATTTTTGGGTTTTGGTTTGTTGGGGATTTTTTATGTATCTGTAACCTCACAATTTTGTAATGAGCTGCCCAGCTCTTGGGAGACACTTGCTCTGAGAGACTTGCTCTGAAGGATCAGATCTTCAAATGCAGCTGGCAGCTTACTACAGTTTACAAAAAAGTCTGAGTAGGTATGTCCAGAGAGCACATTTGCTTGAATTAGAATAATTAAATGCCAAGTAATTATTGTGCTGCATAATCACTCCCACGCTTTGCCCTCACAGCTAAGAACTCCTGCTTTCCTAGCAAGATACCACTTCTCTTACAAAATACCAATGCAAATCCAAGGTGACCAGCTCCAGTGACCCCAGGTACACTAAAGCATCTCCGTTAGGTTCTACCTTGAGTTATTTGTCTCAATATGAAGACACAGCTTCTCCGAAAGACATAGCTGAAGGGTGGGCGGGGAGGTAGCTCTGGTGCCCAGTGTTGCTGCCTGCCAGCCCCATATCACCCTCACATACAAGAATACTTGGTACTGATCCCTATCTATCTCAGCATAATCCTTTTCATTAATCCTGGAGAACAATGCACATATTTATTTTAACAACATGTTAAAATAAATATGCAAAACCTACAGCAATCTGATATTAAGACAATCTGCTGTGAGTGCAGGTGGTTACAACTGTTTTCCTAAAGAAAGTGCTGCAGACACGTATGGACTCCCTGAAACAAATCTTCCATGTGAAACTTGCTTTTCACTGCCACTCCCTCACCAACATATTTGACAGGGACCCAGGCAAGCACCAGCTGTGCCCTTCCATCCATGTTACGGATACACTCTCCAGCGGTGAATATGCACTGTCATCTTTGCACATTCCAGAAGCAGACCCCGTGGAACGATGCTGTTGAACACGCCAACAGCAGGAAAATTGCTTGCCTGGCCTTGCCAGCCCAAGTTCAACTGCTGCCTGCTGCTTTGACAGGCTGGCTGCTGCTTGAACAGCAGCACAAGACCTCCTTCAAAGTTTAAATAAAACTGCAAAGAACCTTTAAAGGCCCACGTAGATGGAAGTGAGGTGCTTAAGCAAACTTGCCAATTGGTTTGTTACACAATAGTTACATCTTGATTGTTAAATAAGGAGTTGTTCTGGCTTGCCATTAAAATGAAAAAAGTAGGACATTTGTTGCTATATCAAAAAAGCTTTCCTGCCTTTAGTGACTGTGATCCCGTAAGCTGTGTCGAAAAGACCTGGTGGAGCAAGGGCAGCTACACTGTGCGCCCATGTCGAGGCAGGCACTGCCACCACCTCCCCCGGACGCTCTGGTCTCTGCTCGCTGGCTCTGGCCATCACATTTTACAGTGAATCCAGTCAGCCACGGACAGGTGAAGTGGAGCATGATGGTTCACTGATGGATAAGCAGATCAATTATTTAGTGCTTCTGTCCTGGAAGACTTCGCTCAGCATAAATTACCCCTCTGCACTGGCAGGGAGCCCACCTCAACTCTGTAAGACTTGACTAGGAGAGCACTGCGTGCCCACGTCTTGTATGTACTTACTATTCTCCCCTTCTAACTTTCTATCTTCTGGAAGTTGAAACCTAGTGAGTTCCATTGCTACTCTTGTTACACGCTTTAAAAAGGCATAAGGGTTGAATCTAGGTGGATAGCTGGCTTTAACATGTTTTTCATAACAATACATGTATTTCTTACTGCTATACAATGGTTTAACCATTTACTTGAGCTGTTATGGCTTTCTTTTGCGATGTAAAACATACTTTTAATAGCAGTATGCATCCTCTATTGATACATTTTACTGAATGACATTTTAAAACACCTTTGAAAGGATACACATGCCACATATTTAATCCAGGGACTTTCTGTGCACTGTGATTATTAATGCAAATTTATTTTTTTGTTGTTGTTCCTCTTCATCCTGCTGTCACCCAGGGGGGACCCTCAGGCACTCACAGGGCAGAGGTGATGCAGCGCAGGGTAGGGCAGGCCAGCCAAGGCTGGGCTGTAGTCTTCAACAGAGCTCTGAATGCGGAGAGCGTTAGAGCTTTGTAAATAAGTGCTGGGAGGCGGTACTTTAGAAAAATAAAAGTACCTCCATAAAAGTGAGAAAACCATGAAGCCAGAAAATTTTGTCAATCGGGTGAGAGCTGGGGATGACATAAAGCTCAAGGGAGGGTGAGGAGGAATTAGGCAGAGCTCCCACCATTAGACACAATGGCTTAAAAACACTGCAAGAACTTTCCTTTCTGCAGTGAACAAAGTTTTTTCCTTCTAATCCTTCAGGCTCCTAGTCAGATGTGGTGACAGCTGCTCATGCTATGACGCAGGGTCAAAGGAATTTTAAATATGACTTTTTTTAACCCTGAAAAAAGCTTCCATTCTTGAAGTAGCTTTCCTTTCTGGCCACCTTAAACCATTGGTTGCTGCACAGTTTGCACAGCTGTGAAGGTCTCAGTTTTAGACATGTTTTAGATAGCTACTGACTTCAAGTGGGTAGAAATGGAGGAAAAAATGAATTTTGAAGGAAAAAAATTATGATTAACCTCAGTTTCTACGCTTAAATAGCACTAAAGCTGATGGGCATAAATGCTACCTGCATGTCAGAACATAAGAAATGTAAGAAACAATTAGGCTCATTCTCTAGCAAACATCACATACAATAAGAAAACTCCCATTAACCAGACACTTCTGTTTGTCACATATGGCCTCAAACTGGCAGCCACATGGAATAGAATTACAGCCTATCAGGGAAGAAAGTCATCCTTGACAAATCTTTCTGCAGCAGTCAATCTCATGGATTTCAACCCAAACCTCAGGTTTTCAAACTGATTAAAAGGAAAAAAAAAAAATAAAAATAAAACCAAAAGCAGCAAAGCATTGGACACAGCCAATCTTGTCAGAATCAGAAATGCAAAAGGTACCAACCTGCCCCCAGAAGGTCTACAAGAAATGTTCTAATTCCTCGACCACCAAAGTTTACATCTACACACCCAGCGTGTGATACACATCACGCAGTGTACCAGAGGTCCTTGTGGAGTATCTGGGGGTGAAACTCACCAACCACCTCGGATTAGAATGAATTTTCAAATAACAAAAGCACAGTTATCATTTAACCTTGCAAAACAGTAATTCCCTCTCACATCTCAGTCCCAAACCTCAAGGAAAATTAACAAAATATTTAGGTTTAAATATTATTATAATACTATTTAGTATTAATTGTACAGAATAGGGACATTGGTTTTGTGCTCACTGCAGCTGTCTCAGCATCCCATGTCCCTGCTGATTTGCCCCTGTTCTGCAAATGCTTCCTCTTTGTCTTAATCTGTCACCTCTGCTTCTACTGAAAACTCTCTGGTACCATCAATTCTCCCCAAAATGGGCTAATTAATTAACATAATTACAGACTGCTTTTTCTTTTGTTTGGTTACTTCAAAATGACCTGCAAAACTTCACTTGTTTTAAGCATAGTCCCATTCTGAGGGAGGAGCCAATTCAGGGATGGGGTGAGGAATGAGTAGCCCTTGGAAGGGTGAACCAGTCCTAGTTCCATTTTGTTGCTGGGACAAATGTATCAACAGCCTGGGAGTAATGGCTTCCAGTGATATCTGCATCAGACTCGCTGAAAAGCTTGCGTACTGGAAAACTTGACCACATTTTACATCGGTTGGTCTCGTAACACATATTACCTGCCCTTATAAACCTTTCCTCTTTTACAAACTTAACTATCTGAGCTACAACACAATTGCTATAAAAAAAGCAAAAGAGCAAAGTAGTACATTGCACAGGCATCAGAAAATAAATAGCGGGCTCTGTCAGGGGCAGGTGTTGGGGGAAGGGAACAGGAACCTCCAGCTGAGCAGCTGCCTGCTGATACTCTACTCCTACCTTGTTCAGGGAAACAAGCTGATGTATGTTTTGAAATATTTGACCCCACACACACTCCATTACCTACTGAAAGTCATACAAAAGCCCCCAGCTGTTAGATAGCGTACACTGCTTTACACTGAGACATAAAAAAGATAGCCATGAAACTTAGCCAGCCCGCTAAGACGGCCCAGTCCCTTCCCAGAAGTGCTGTCCCAGACGTACTGACAGCCTTGAAGATGAGCTCTGCTGACAAAAGCTTTCATACTTCACCGTCTGCCCCTATTTCTGCTGCTCTGCCACGTCGCGAAGGCCAGACTGAATCTGAATTTATCTGAATGCTGCCCATCTTCTCTCCTGTACCTGCCGTGCTCCCTTCCAAACTTCGTGGTCATCTTAAGTTTTCTGACAACCACCTATGCTTTGACCTGTGATACAGGCTGGAAAAATTTACGTGAGAGACAAGGGAAAAAAAGTATCGATTAGGGGTTTCTTTGACAACCACCGCCTCACTTGAAATGGAAAGCTAAAGATACTGTTCTCCAGAGCACCACCAGGAAAGGCCACGTCGTGAGCAGGGTGACAGCTGGAATTCCTGTAGCAGTTCTATTTTGAAAATGTGTCTGATGGGAATGCCCCCGCTGCTGCCAGCACGGGCTGCTGCTGCCGAGCTTGCACGTGAAAACCAAGAAAATGCAAAACAGGATTTCAGAAAGGCAGAAATTTCTTTCGATGATTTTCTGCTTCCAAGCACTGTAGACAGATGCTATTTTATTTTACTTGCTTCACTTACATTTGTTGTCATGAAACACTTCTGTTCGGGTACAATCATCAGAATCAGGTCTCTACCGTGTAATGGGCCCTACAAACACAAGTGAGAGAGTCCCTGTTGCGCAAAGTCGACTCTTTAAATAAAAGAAATTTGAGAGAAGTGACAGAGTATTTAAACCAAATAAGCATTACTCTCTTTCCTCACATAAACAGTAGCGTCTTTCATTTGTCCTGCATTGTTGTTACTCATTGTTTCCATCTTGCTGAAGAACTGGGGGAGGGATCTTTGCATAGAGAGACAAATATGAAACAAATGTGTGTACATATGTGCATACATATATACACACACCTCTATATCTGAATTAAAAAAACGGCAAGTGGGTGGAAAATGAAAGTATCACTAGTAAAGTGAAGGTTACGGGTAACGACAGGAGAAGATAACAGAGAGGAGCAGAACTCCAAAGGCGTTCAAAGTGAAATCAAGAAGCTTAAATTTTGTATGTTGAAATAAGAGACAGACATCAGGAAAATGCCCAGTGACAGGCAAGGAAACACGCTGCAGAAACTACACACCATGAGGACTGTGCAAGGGCTCCATTAAGTCAATGGAGGCTTGAAGGTAAAGTTCAATGGCAGAGTTCTGCCTGGGCTCATAATCCTCAGTGCTGAAAACATTCATCCAGTTTCCCACATTCCTATTGCTTGCTGCTGTCTCTTGCTTTGCATCGGCTCTGTTGCTCGCTGAACCACACCATCAGGATACCCGACTCACTAAAAAGGCAGAAAATTAACCCAGTGACAAGAGGCAGAGAGCTTTCTGTCAGGCTGGACCCAGGGTCTGGCAGGTGGCAGAACGGGGCAAGGGAGGAGAAGGAAATAGGGTGGGATCAGAGAGGAGAAAAACTTTCCCATTTTGGGTGCTGAACAGATGTAAGACTAGTTTAGCAGTCATACCTAACTCCACCTTGAAGGAAGGAAGGTTACAGGAATTAAGTCAGGATGCTCAGATAAGGATTTTGGTAGGTTTGGCACAAAGCAGAGGAGGAAACTTGTAAATATTCATAAAATTAATTAACGCACAATTGGTGTACACCTTCAAGAGGGACAGAAAACTTAAAGATCAGTCCTAGCTTTTAGACTCCCGTCACCAAGTTGAGAGCAGTGATATTAACAACAGCAGCTCAGTTTTGACTCTCAAATTTCAATAGCAGTAAGAGATTAAGAAAAGAAGCTAGAAGGACACCTCGGGGTAACTGATAAAAAGATGATTAGTGAAAGCCATGATTAGTACAGGGAAAAGAAGAATGGTTACAAGGCAGTCAGCGACTGGTCCTTCCGACTTCTTTTGCACTGACCGTAACTTCAGCACCTCAGTTGGAAACCAGAGGAGGACTGGGTCATGAAACGGCAATGGACACAACTCCAACAATATGTCCATGGGTTGCAGCATAAATATACAGCTGTGGGCTTTTTTTTTTTTTTTTTTAAACATGAACTTTGTGTATATCAATTGAAGGTATTCCTACATCCGTAGATAATCTGGAGCAAAGAAAGAGTGCACCTGGTTATTTGTATACTACTTCTCCTGAAACCTAAAACCAGTAGCATACATCAAAATTATTAGCTATTTCACAGTTGATTATTCAGAGCAGGTTGTGAAGATGCTGAAATCCATAAAGCAGCACAGCCTGCAACATCACCTTTCTAGCATTTTGTCTGTTATTCCCAGGTAATACTGAGTGTGCAATATTGCACAGCCCTTGGATTTAAACAGAAGGTGCCAGCTCCCAAGCATATCTTCCAGCTGCAGACTGTCCTCTGCAGCAGTCCGAGTTCCAAAAATGACTAACTATCAAAAAAGCTCAAAAAAAGCTATAACCTGCATACAGCAACGGGTACACCACAGCTTTTGGTTACCCACATACAGCAGTGCAGCAGACTTGAAAAAAAAAATGACAATATGAT
Organism: Falco rusticolus; assembly: GCF_015220075.1. Lineage (NCBI taxonomy): Eukaryota > Metazoa > Chordata > Aves > Falconiformes > Falconidae > Falco > Falco rusticolus. Next base: position 65,333,228 of record NC_051190.1, on the reverse strand, counting down.
ACAAGTTATGTGAAAATAAATGATCTGGCTGACAACTCTGCTTACCTTCAAATTAACCACGAATCTTTAAATTTGAATATTTTCAATAATTCTTTGCAGGGCATCAAGATCACCAGATCAGTTGAACTGCAAGCTTCCAAGCTCTGCTGAGGAATTCCACATTATCCCAGGTAGCATGACTGCAGTGGGAGTGGGTGAATTATGGCACCCTCCACTTTCCATCTGCATTTGATACAAGATCATTTTAACAACTGAGGCTTTGCAATGATGCATAAGCAGAGTGACACTAGCAGAGAGAATTCAATTACAAAATATTTTTGAGTAACTGCTGAATCTGTACTCCCTAACTGCAGACAGGCTTTATGGTTTGTTTGTTTATTTGTTTGAGCAAGTCAAAGAGGTCTGATCTCCCACACGAGGGCTGCCCTGCTATGCTTATCTGCTCTTAAGTTTTTCTTGTCTGTTTACTGTAGTGTTTTCAGGAGTTGTTTTTGTGTTGCTTTGTTTTTTAAACACTGAGAACATCTTCGTTTGTATTTGAATACAGCTCATTTTCCCTTGTACAAAGTCAGACAACACTCACCACCTTTCTCAAAGAATGAAATATCAGACCCTGCTAATCCGAACTGTCTCTGAAGCTTCAGTCCCAGATGCCATCCGGTGCCAGACTCATGCTGGTGAGGAATGTGTCCTTGCGAGTCAGCAAGCAGGATGCACTTCAGATAGAAACTCACTTGAATCACTTCAGCCTGAAGAAATACCTGGTCTCCCAGTGATAATGTCATTGAGATTTTAGGGGCCTGCTGAGGCAGGTTTGTGGGGGTTTTGGGGAATGCTCAGCTCACATCCTTTTTTTTATTTCATTATTTTTATTATTTTGACTGAGCTTGAACATCCACCTGTTAGCCTGTGTAGCAAAATGAGAAAATAAGGCACAAAAGTAGTGGGTGGGTGGTAAGGAGGAATTAAAGTGAGGGTTCAGTGGACTGAGCAATCTCGTTTCTTGGACTTAAATCACTTTTTGTTATGTCAACTTGTCTGGTTTAATTGTAGGAAGAATAACAAAGTTTGTGAGAAAGTAAGAGCTCTGCAGGATACAGGCAGGTCTCATAAGGTGATCATGGCATCTGTTAAATCTCTGGGTATCAAGTCCATGCTCCTCCCCATGTATCTCAAAGAAGGGAAAAAGAAGATGGAGTGGGGTACACATGGCATCTATGACAGGTCGCATTCATTGCTACTCCAAAATCAGGAAAAATAGCAGTCCAAAATTTCTGAAGATGAATGGAAACTATCACATTCGTTCATACTGCTGTTCCCGGAGGATCAGTTCGGAAAAAAGGGTAATTTTTTTCCACTCTTCAAAAATCAGGATTAATTCAAAACCAATCCATGCAGTAATACATTTAGCTGACTTAAAAACTACATCCCCTATCTATTTTTGACAGAAAAAACCCCAAGCCAGATCTTCTCAAAAGCTAATTTCAGGAATCTATAGATAATTGGCTCAGTACTCACAAACTAAGTATGTGCAAAAGCAAAAAACACAAATGGGAGCTCTACATATGCCAGCGCAGCATTGGCGGGACTAGCCTCAATTTTCACCTTGGCTTTCCGCTGTCACACTGAAGACATTTCACTTTAAGATTAATCAGCTCACCCTACCCATTCACTGCTAATTTTGGCATCTACTTCCGATCAGGTAGAAATTGTTCTCCAACAGGAAAGGGAGAATTAAAAATTTGCTTTCCAGGACAGCAGCTTGGTTTTGCAGAAGTCTGTGCTTCAACTTCCCTAACTTCCACACTGGGTGAAATAACATTACATGTGAGAGTAAGCGTAGAGACGTGCTAGCAGGTAATAACAGTTCAGCGCACACACTCTTCTGAAACCTCCCTTACACATGGTGTAGTTTCTCAAGGTATCAGTTGACACTGTCATGTTATTATCTGCTGCCACCAAGGACACAGGCTCATTGCACGCATTGAAAATAACTTTTAAGTCTTAACAAGTATATATTTGCATTGGCTTTTTGTGGTTTACTTCTTCTGATTTGAATTGCATTTATGGTGCCTAAGCATTTGTGCAGGTCCCCTTGCTGCTAAAGGCAATGCATTACCACTGCACCAGTACGAGCATCATCATTCATGTTACAGAGGTATTTAAAATCCCTAAAGGCTTCACTGAGCAAAGCCCTCTGCATACACGTGCCCATAGGAAAGATACTGCCTTGCTCAAGGTGCCATTTTCAAATGCCCATACAATCTTCATTTCAAAGGTGACAGAGTAAAGCAAAACGTAGCTGTACCCTCACAAAGACAGACAAATCTGGGGAAAGCTGAGATTGCACAACCACATGGTGATCGTGTCACAGGATTCTGGCGGCACTGAATGTTTATTGACCCACTAAAGTGATATTTACTGCATAGTCCCAAGCCTCACTTACAGTGCACTACCCAACCTTTGCAGTAGGTGCAACACTAGCCATTTATTTCTGAAAAGTTTATGAATATTTTACCACAGCATCTGAGTGCTTTTCTTGTCAATAACTCCGAGTGGAGCAGATAGGATTATCCCATTTCACAGCGAATATGCAAAGCAGATGAGAAGACGACTCTCAAAATTGCTGAGAGTATGCTCATTTTTAGATTCCTGACGAGAGATTCTGACTATCTTGCTTGTCAGTGAATGTTGCACTTTGCAGAGCACTTGCATGTCCAAATATACAACCCAGTGCTTTCTCCGAGTACCCAATATCGCTTGTAACACAGGTTTAAATCCGGACATTCAGAAACAGTTTGGTTTTGAGACAGTTGCTCAGGATTATACAATTGCAGTTGCATAATGACAATTACACAGCATATTCAGAAATATTAAAACCAGATCTTCCAACTCAGCTCTTCCCATTGTGAAAACAGATTAACGATGCTCACTTGATAGATTCTTCCTTCAGCCTGGGCAATGTGCTGTTAGCTGCACTATCAGCCCGCACCTTCCATCAGCCTACAACTGTCTCTGCACTCCAGCACCCTGCTTTCCTCATGGAGATAGCAGCAAAAGCCCTAGCAGGCAGGACAGAAAGCTGAAGGCTGTTGATGCACACACTGCTTTGTGGCAATGATGCAAACAGATCTTTGTAGCTTATTCTGGAAAGCAGGATGGAAGTCTGACCTCAGCAGGCTAAATTTACTTTTGCATCTTCTAAAGTACAAAAACAGATCTCCCAGAATTGTTTTGGCATGAATAAGAGGGTTTTTTTCATGAGTTTTTTTCCCCCCTGAGATGAATATCTCATTTTAAAAATACGAGTAAAGCCAACAAAACAAATCACTGTTATAATATGACAGAAAAAGAAAATGTGGTTCTATGCTATGAGGAACGTGCAAGGCTGCTCTGGGAAAAAAGCTACCAGTTTAAGGAAGATTGCATAGCTTTCTGGAGAGGTCATAACCTTAAGAGTGGTTGCAAAAGTCAGCACTAAGGTGCATCTAATCCAGCATCTTGTCTCCTCAAGCATTAGTCCAGATCAGAGTGTAAGAACAGTGCAAGAAGTGTACTTCTGCCAATATTCTCCCTGTCTCCAGCCATTTCCAGGGACTTCTTGGGCTGGATGTGGCCTCTTTGGTATTAGTAGCCCTTAACAGACAGATTTCCATGAACATGCCCAGCCTCCTTCTGAGCCACAGGAACTTTTAGCAGTCACAACGTCCTTTAGGCAGAGTCTAACCACTCAATTACCCATTCTACGAAAATCCACTTCATATTATTATATATTGTTTTTAGCCTTGCTCCTGCTAGCTTCATTTGATGTCCTGTAGTTTTTTCATGAAAAGAGACAGTGAACATAAGCCCTACTCATCATTTCCACACCATTCACAGCTATGACCTTTAGCATATTCTCTTCTGCTCCCACCTCTTCCCTAATTTCCATCATCTAAACTGTCCTTCCCACTCTGGAACCATGGGCAGGTACAATATGATGGCTCTCCAGCACAGCAAAGCTTGGCCAGACAGGTTCTCAAAGTATGGCACGTATCACTTTTTCTTTAACCACCGGTCCTTTAAAGGATAACAGTTTATCCGTACTGCCTTGTCCTAATTGCATTATTCTATTAGCTCAAAGAACAGAGCTTTATCTTGCAGTAACAGGGGCATCAGCAGCCCAAGCTTCACGAAGGATTACTGACTTCAGCCTGTGAGGAGCAGGTTACATCTGTCAGCCTGGCATCCTCTTCCTAGACGTCCAACCTCACGACCGAAGTCAATCACAATAAGCTCCCTCTTCTTACAGCATCCTGAGTAATTGATGGCCCACAGCTGCTTCTGGGTCTTGTTCAAACCCTAAACATGCCTGAATTCAGGACAGCAAGGTCTTTTCCTGACAGGATTTGGACCCAGCCTGGTTTCTTCCTTGAAGCGTTCCTCATGGCAAAGCTCCTAGCACAGCAGTCGTCTACATAAATGTAAGCATCTACGTGCAACCTGATCACTCAAAATTTCTCTCACAATTGGTAGAGATCCAGTCAATAGAGTCAACAGCATCTCCAGAGTGTTTCTTCTCTGGAAGGAACCAGAAAAGCTCAGAGGAAACCACAAAGTACCTAATCTCTGCTACTGACCATAGAAAAACAGAAGATGAGAGGTTCAGGCTCAAATATTTACACTGTAGACTTCTAACTTAGACGCCTCATAACATCAAAAAAGGATTATAAAAAAAATGCTGTTAAAATAATGGAAATTTTATCCAGATAAAAGGATATATTAATTCAACAAAGACAAATGTTAACAATTCCTACACATTAAGTTTCAAAGTTTGTTGTTAAATGAAAAACTGCTTATGATTATCAACTGCCTACTCAGTAAAACAAAACATAAATCATTAAAGCAGATGGCCTTTTCTTTCAGTAGAGACTTAGAAAATAATTGAGTGCTATAAAACAAATGCAGCCCATTTAGAAAGACACAAACAAATGTAATTTTATTTAAGACAAATAATCTAATTTCTTTTTAATCTTGTTCTATTTAATATCTGTAAAGGATAACAAACAAAGCTCCTCAGAGCTCTGTGGATGTTCTCCCCCAGCATCTCAGTCAAAAGAAATTGGAAATAGCAGAGGTCTTCTAGTTCATTGAACTCTGCACTTGCCAAATGCCTCTCCGAGTTGTATTTTTTATTGTTTGTTGCGTTCCAGTTTTAGGTATTCCAAAACGTTGGGATGGTGTTGCATAGATTGTTAGAAATCACAGTATGTAAGGATCTCACATTCAGCTTCCAATTTCTTTTGGTTCACCCAACCATCCCTTATTGTAACATTTTATGCCCCAGACTGCCTCCCCACTTGCTTATATACATCCTTCAAACATTTTTTAAATCAAAGCATGTTCCTTGAAACCAGCACAAACTCAAAAAAGGTCACCTACAGCCCTTCAGCTCTTCCATCAAGCTGCTTTGTGCTTAGGTACCAACCTCTCCCACGCTGGCAGCCGAGGGCCAGCACAGCACAGCACAGCCACGTGCCGAGGCAGGAGCCCTTCCCAGGCCAGGCTGCTCAAAGGGGGCAATCCTACCAGCCGCGAAGCTGGGGACAGAGCTCTGGCTCACATTAACGTGTCACTGCCCATAGTTCCTGATGAGGATGGGCTCGAGTACCGCTACAGGGTCTTCATCTGCAGCAAGAACTAACATACTGGTTTCCGGGGGGGGGGGCTGCATGCTGGCAGCTAGTGGTAGAGGCTGAGCCTGATGCACTGTCACCTTCTCCAGCACCAAGGCAGCCACCACGGGGCTTCTTTCTGCAAACGGGAACATCCCGAGAAGTAAAGACACGCAGGAGTTGCCACCATGCCCCAAGCCACCAGTCAGTACCTGGTAGATTTTTCTTATCAAAGCTTTGTGATTTGCCTAATAAGTTTTTGGATTGAAGCCTGTAGGCTAAATTCTCCCATCTACTTATGTGATTCCTTTTGGGAAAACTAATGCATATGAACCTGGCCTGGCAAGTCTAATGGTATTCAATCTGCCACTCAGCTTCGTTCTATTTTCTCTTTAGCTCCTCTCACATAGCTTTTCATTTTCTCATACAATCTTATACATGTTTATTTTATTATGTCTTCCAAGTATAATCACTGGCCTTGGCCCTATGAACTAGATGCAATTTACCCATCATTAAAGTCATTCCTCATCCGTAAGGCTCCATACGCAGCAGTGAAAAGGAAATTTAATGTTAATTGGGGCATCCTAAAACAGAGACTATGCTGTCCCGCCACGTATTCTCAGGCAGCTTCACACAGCCTCAGCAGCCTCGTCTCCTGCTGGGGGACCTGCTGTTATTGTGATCATTTTTGCTGAAAAGGGATGCAGGTGCCATTGAGTAGCTGCTAAAGAAAGAAGCCAGAAGGTGAGGCTGCAGCTCCTTAAGATTTTTTAATCTATTTCTAAAACTGCATTAATGCTAGCACAGCCTAGACTCTAGTGAAGATGCATATACATCACTGTCTCTCAGGAGTGCTAAGCGCATGCACGCACAGGCGGCCAGTGCAAGCAAACAAGACGCACAAGAGAATATGCCAATTCAGGGGAATCCATAGCGCAGACACGGGTGTGATTGTAGATGAAACTGTGTATTCGGGTGGAAAGGCTGAGAAGTTCAGTGGGTGAGGGCTGGGAATAAGAGATGAGCAAAGTTTCTTAAGCATCTGAAGAAAGAAAAGAGAGGATGTGTGGCTGGAGAGGGATAGTGCAAGGAGGTGCCAGGTGGCTGGTGCTGTGGGAGGAGAAAGCGGCCACTGCACTCCTGGTCAGCTCACCCACAGAGACTACAAGGAGCCCTGGAATATTTGCTTTGTTACAGCTTCCAACTAATATCGAACAAAGCATTCAACTAGAACAGGCTGTTCTCTTGCCAGTTCCCTGTGCCACCCTGCTCTAAGACTTTGCCAGTTTCGCGTGTATGTTTTTGTTTTAATAATCATATAAGAGGATTTCAGATACTTTTCCCCTGCTGCTTTCCCTTTATTTGGCATTGTGAAAATCTTCTCCGCTTTGTAATTTAGCTCTGCCTAGGGTTTGTATTTTGCACACTGTGATTGAATGAGGGCACTAATCCAACAGTAAGGTTGCCCACAAAAATTTGTTCAAGACCTTGGCCACATGTTATCAAGAAAAAAAAAATAATCTGCTTCTCACAGAGATGGGGATGAACTTTATTAGGCCAACATTCATTGAAAATTAAAATATTGTGCCATATTATTAACCTAAGTCCAATAGTGACAAAAACAGTGATCCTAAAAGTCTGTGCACAGAGGCACTTTACTGCTTTTGATATTCAGACATTCCAGATAGGCAGTGTCTCACCTCTGTGCGTGCCCAGAGCTGCCCCAGTCTCAGCAGGGCTGAACGGCTCAGCGCTGCAGCCTGAGCAGGCTCCATAATATCCTAAAGTCCCCTAAGGGGCTCAGTCTAAAGGGTGTTTTCAGAGCACACAACAAGATTAGGCACCCTATGAAATGCACTGATGGCAGATACTTATAAAATAGAGTCAAAGGAAGCCAGCAACCTTCTCACCTACCCCTTAATAGCCTGGGGGTTAGCCTGTGGGAGCAAGGAAGCCCTCTCCACACCTGCTACTGGAGCCATGCTGCTGGGGACAAAGGAATTCAGGACGCCACCAGAACAGAGGGAAAGCATGCTGCCATTTCTTGGCTGCCTGGGGCAAGTCTTGGCTTCTGCTCCCAGACGCACCTCCATATTCCTCCAGATCCACTGCACTGCCCATCACGGTGCGCACCCAAAAGGGCTTAGTTTCAAATGGCGCACATGTTCCTGGGTTTCAGGGACAAGGTTTCATGGTGGACTTGGCAGTGTAAGGCTTATGGCTGGACTCAAAGATCTTAAAGGTCTTTTTCAAGATCAGTGATTCTATGACTTCAAGCAGAGCAAAAGACATGGCCTGGGAGCCAAAGCATGCATTTAGGCCTTCCCACTTCTACATGAGTGACCAGCCCACCAAACCAGGATCCCTTCTTGGTTCTCCTTCTGTACTCATGCACCTTAAATTCCCATCAGCACAGCACACTAGCTTCCACAGGATGGGTATAAAGTATTTCTTTCTAAGTTTACTGCATTATGCTGAGGGCATTTTACTGGAAAGTATTTAGCATACTTATAACTTTTCAAAACTACTTTTCAGGGAAGGCAAATGAATACGTGTTGTTTTAACCTTACGCAAAACATGGACTCCAGATTTTGCATCTCATTCACAATAATTGTGAAAAAGTACAAATTCCAAGTAGAAATAAGCTTAAAGAAAAGGGCAATCCAGAGTCAAAACCTGTAGCTAATAATTGTTCTGACAGAATAAATACTGTTACCTAAAAAACCTGGATAACTAACTGACCACAGGCAACTCCAGAACTTCTCAGCAATATCTGAACTTTACTCCAGTTGGACTATGCTCTTGAATGTTTTGAAGAAACAGAGATAGGAGTTTTTTATTTGAAAAACATGTATCTTGACTAAATGAATGTTATAGTTAATTAATTTCAAAAGTTATAACTCTTATTTTCTACTTCAGATCTCAAGGATTAGTGTTCTGTGAACTCAGATATTATCAAGCAGCATTTGCTCTCCTGAGCAAAAACAAAACAAAAAAAGTTTGCAAAATATATAGTTGATGTTCTACCTGAAAGTTGAATGATTAGGCCTCAACTTTACACACAAAAGGCTTGCAATGCCACCAAAGAGGCACATTGCCCAACCACACTCTGTTCAACTTCCCCTTCATACAAGCAGGAATCCTGTAGCTCACTTGATTTTGTGTAGCTATCGGTAAATACACTTTACCATGCCAACATTCAAGGTGCTGAAAGACAGTTCAGCTAGTGTGCCGAAAATCAAGATGAATCTATGAAAACAAGTATCCTGTAACATAAATGGTTAAAATCTTTAAATTTTCTCACCACAAGATTGTCTTACGTATTCCAATCACATTACTAGATCCAGACATCTAAAAAGTTTTTCTTAATATTTGCTTCTGCCACAAAAATAGGAAAAACCCCAAACCCATACAGACATGAAAGAAAAAGCAAAGAGCCCACAGGAGGCTCAAAAGAATAAGGAGGCATTAAGCAGTGCAGCACCAGCCTCCTAATGACACAGATTTATCATATGTATTTTCTACTGACCCATCTTCCTCCCCCACAACAATTAATTGTAGCCAGTTTCAAATGGTAGGACAGGTATAGATCCCCTGGCTTCGTTCCTGATCTGCTCCTCTGCTTTGGGGCTTCACCCATTCTCTCCTGCCCACTCGGGACTCACATACAGCACTGCTAACCCATTTCAAGAAGCCTGGAAAGAAAGTTTGGTATCTGCACCTGGAACTTTCATTGCTTTCACGATTTCTAGCTTCTTCCTCAAATCAAATTTAGATTCCACATTTCACTTGCATGCAGCATCCACAGCTGAGGAGACCTTTATTTTCAACAAGGCTTTAAAAACTTATACCACCAGATACTCCTCACAAAACTCAAAGTAAGGTTTCGGGTGAGGAAGCTGCTGACAGGAACTCAGAAGATATTAAGAGAGCAGTAAATTATGGGGAATCAAACATGAAGTTTCTCACTTGTTACCTGTCACCTGTGCTTACAAACTGCCCAGATGAAGAATTGTAGGTTTTCTCCCACCCTGGACAAAATTGATGCACTGCACATTGAAACACAGAAAGTATTTCTGTACTGTCAGCTCTGTATCTGTCCACTGCTTTTTCATACACCCTTAAACCCCCAAACTGCCTTTCCCCACCTTTCCAGAGCCCTTCCACTGCAACAGTGATTTGGCTGCGAACAGCTTTACACCCATTTTCTTTCTCAGTTCTTCTCTCTCTCTCTTTGTCTTGCCAAGAAGATGATCAATACCTTTCAAATGCTGCAGTGCTCCCCAAGCCCGCTCTTCCCACAAGGATGACTTGTCTCCATCCAGAAGGATTCTAACAGAAAAGTGAGGTACATTTTTCTGCAAGATGTGCTAACCTTGCTCAGACAAGACATCTGGCTGAGATGCAAAGCACCTTCCCCTTCTTACCCTCACACCCAAATTTGCTAAAAGGTTGCAGCTGTCTCAGCAGAAATTCATCCCAGCAGGGTCCTAACTTTCTATCCCACCCCCAAAACCCTAAGAGCACAGCACCAGCTGGACCCTCTCTTACCAGCCCCCAAGCATGTGCTTACAAGTTTCATTCTGTTTATGACCTGTGTCCTCTAAGCTTTCCTAGATGCTAAATAAAGCATCTGCTGAATACCGACTCCACAGTGGAGGGTATTTCCTCTCTTAAAATATATTGCTAAGAAGAGATGGCTCCTGCTGTGGGAAACTGGCTTTGGGACCTGCTGAATCCCAGCAACCAGGAGCAGGAGCTGGTGAGGGCTGGGAGAGCTGTGCCAGGCTGGGAACGGCTCCCTCGCCTCGCGCAGCTGCCTCAGCCAGCACAAGGCTGCGCTGGGGCCTCGGCTGCAAGAACATCTCAGCCACCCAAAACACCTTCGTACTAACAAAGGCAAAGCAATACATTTTCACTTCTTTGCATTTGTCTCCCCAGTATTTGGCCTTTCCAGTGGAACGTGTTGTCAGCTGCTCTCCCCACAGTCACTTGGGCTGCGGAGTCAGCAGGGGTTCTGCCATAACAATACATTTTAAGGAAAGCACCCACGTTTCCCCATAGCCACTATTAAATCGAGAGTCCTGCTGCTGCAGACAGCAAGAGAATCACCCTGTACTAGTGGCCCCAGGAAAGATGAGAAGAGCCTGCTGACAGTAACTGCCCTAAGCAGGTCTGATAGGTTTCTGCCACCTTCCCCAAATTTTCCAAATCAGCCAACGACCCTGTTGAGTAAAGAGATTAGTAATCCCATTGCGTGAAACCAAAACAGTGGAAGGATCTCTCCCTTCCACACTGCAACTTCTCCTACACTTAGTGATTTTGGAGCAGTTGTTATTGAACATAATTAGTCTAAAATATCTGAAAATATTTGTAGCCTTCAGCAGAGGATGAATACAAAGACATCCCATCACATTTGCTTCCTCCATCACTGCAGGTGATGGCTTGAAAAGGATTTTGCATTTACGTTGTCCATACTCTAATATGTAGTTAACTGAAGGTTTTTACGAGCATTTTACACACACAGAAACAAACAAAATAACCCCCAAAGGATATCTAAGGACAACTAGAAGTTGTTTTAAAATATTACTCTCTAGCACATGAAGCACTAATAGATTGTTTGCAGGGCTCTGTAGGAGTGGTATCAAAACTGTAGTCTCCTTGGACAGGTTTAATGGGATTTTTAGTTTTATCAATTGGTGTTAAAACCAGCTACGACCAATGGCAAACTCCTGAAGAAAACCTGGTTTTAGTATCCCAGTGCTCTCATGAGTATGACAATAATAAAATCACATTCTAAGTAAGGCTAGGCCAAACTTCATGTTACAGAAGCAGACACAGGAGCAGAAACTTGTGATGTACCTTCACAAGTGCAGATTTTTTTTTTAAAAAAAAGTAAAAATGTTGTGAGGCACTATGTATGAATGCCATATACAAAACACACTAGCTAAGCAACAAAGCCTAAAAGCAAATGGTAAGACATAAAAGCTTGATGCAGTGAGGTGGTGTGCACAGCAAGAACAGCTCCTGCAAAGAGAAAGAACTTTCTTGTGTCTGAAGCTCAGGCAACTGGCCAGTTACAGATGTGGGACAGCACAACGGCCACTTCAGACAGCGGGGAAGGCAATTCTGGAAGACTGAAAGCCCAGAGTCTGCATCAGCAGGATGTGTGAATTAGACATCCCACCGACAAGCCCTCCTGAAGAAACTTCTTGAAGATCTACTTTGCCTAAGTCTGTATTTTATTTTACCAAAGGACTTACAAGACAACAAAAAAAGGAAAAAACAAAATCTGTGCATAAAGCAGCTATTTCACCCATCATATTTTCACCTTTGTCATTGCATTTCACCATTGTCATGACCTATATAACCTAGTTCCCTGAGCCACCTCAGATAATACGCTATTACGAACTTTATCCCGTGCTTCATGGCATTTTTATACATCCAAGTTTATGATCTTCGTCCCTATATTAGAACCAAGTCCACGCAGATGACACCCTCCCTCGCCACCCACAACTCCCCCTGCCGCAGCGCTGCCAGCTCGCTCCCAGCACCTCCTCCCTGCCAGCCGGGCAGGGCAGCAGCGCTGCCTTCCCCGACCCACCAGCTGGCAAAGCAAGGCCTGTCCGGACACGTAGCCCTTACGCTCACAGGAGCTGCACCAGGAAGGGAAGGAGCAGATATTCCAGCTCTGCCTGTCAAGTCTGTATTTCAAAGGTTGTGCCTGGGTGTGGGAAAGAACAAAGAGGGTCTGTCAGTCCACATGCAAACCCCACACTCCTCAGCCCCGACCGCCAGGCTGCTGCTCAGGACCTGAATACACGTCCCCACTTGCCCCTTCCCACCAAGTAAACGTCTCAGTGACATAAGCTCAATTTCTCTTCCATCCTATCTGTCAAACTATACAGACGTCTTAAAATACACATTGTAAAAAATTAAACGCCCAGTGCTCTGAAAGATGGAGGTCATCCAAAACAGGCAATGCTACTGCCTTGAGGGAAGAGGGCTGAGGAGCAGCTCGCCTAATTTCTCAATGACTTTACTCAAAAATGGATGACAGGTATTAATTTGTGGGGTCTTCTCAATGGATAGAGGTTTCTTAAGGCTACAGTCTACTTTCACACAGATGGAAGGTTTCCTTAGCCCAAAACAAGACTACTGCTGTTCTCAACAGGAATATTATACCTTCCCAAATCTTTCACCGATGGGCACATCTCTGATTCACAGCCATGACTCAGATTTTAGGCAGCGCATGCTTAGTGGGTGTACATCTATTCCCTTCAATTTGTGGCTACAGTAAGGCTGAGATATACCATTACCAGTACACTAGAACATGTGGCAGCAGACACCCATTTGGGGGAAGGGAGAAAGAATTTCACCTGAAATCGCTGAGATGAGGCTACGGGTGAGATTCACATGACTCATTTTCATGGCTTAAGACAACAGTCAGGCAGAATATACGCGCAAATCCAAAAAGGTATTTCTCAAAGCCCAATTTCCAAGCATTTCTGAGTCCCCAGATGGTGAAGTGATCCCTAAACATAAATACTCACATACTTGTTCATTACCGCTAACTAGACTACTAGTTATCACTTCAGTCTGTTATGGACATCAACAAACACAGCGAGTGAAGTACGCATACAGAGTTCTGGCCACTGCTGCTCTCCGGCAATGAACAGCAGATGGCTCATCTTTAGTGTAGCAACTCACTGACTGGAACCCACACCCACAGCCCAGTTCCCACAGGTAGACCTCCATGAATACGTTACAGATCCCTTGTCCCAATTATTTTTCAGTGCCTTGAATACTGCAATCAAAAATACACAAAAAGCCTTGGGAAGCAGGTAAGAGTTCATTCTTCCTGACTTCATTTACCTTTGAGCCAATTTAAGTTTGTACACATCCAAGAGAGGAAAGAGGCCTTGCTTGCCTTGTTGGTTAAGACTGGGGCAGTCTCCTGGTCCAGGAAAGAATGAAAACAGACTCAAAACGGCCACGTCTCTGGTTTCTTGAACGCCCATAGCATCAGTGCTTATGCCCTCTCTTTGTGACAGAAAAAAAGCCTGAAAAAAACATGTGATGTGCTAGATCCTGTGTACACAGACACACTAGATCAACTTCTGAAGCGTAAGAGTCAGTAGACCGTTCATACCCTTCCACTGATAATTTCCTCTTCATTAGTTCTAGGCAGCACCTTGCTCCACATATCTCACCACTCTGAAGGAGCCAAATGCCTGACACTGCTTAAAACAAATCCCTTAACACATTCTGAACTGGCTTCAAATATACAGATGACTACCTAACAACCTGAGTTTCAGATATATTTTTTTATTCTCTCAAGCTCAAGTTTTGACGACCATGAATTCTATTAAGCTGGTGGCTGGAAAGAAGAAAGGAAAATGGACCCATGCATAACACATTTTATGAAACTGAACTGAAACTGTTCAGCATAATGTGAAAAAATTACCCTAGAAGTATTTAGGGTTTTTACCATATATACCCAGTCAGTTCTGGATGATACAGTCAACACTGAAATACAGGGAACAGCAATCTGCCAATTTTCAAAGCTGTCCTCAAACCACTCCTCTTTACAAGCTGTTGGCAACTACACTGCTGCTGTTCACAGCTGCTGGAAAAAGGTCGGTTGACACACATCAGAACCACCAGCTTCCACCAAAAGGTGATAATTACAGAGCTTGCCAGTCAACGATTATGCTACAAACAAGGGCTCTCTCAGATGAAAACACACCTAACAACCTCCTTATGCATCCACAGCTCCTGTAAACACCAATATATCAAACATTTGGTTGGATAAGAGTCCATCCAAAGAAAGCATCGATGCCTTGGCTATTGGGAAGTGTTCCATACATCCTACTTCACTTTCTGTAGTCCCAAAATACATGATTTTCTGTTCCTGGTATGTAACACTACCTCAGAGGAGGTTAGGAGAGCAGAGTATGATTTATCTCAGTAAAAGAGTGGAAGGACACACTAAGCTAGTATAGTGCTCCTCAGTATAAAATACCAGATGAGATTTCTGGCTAGTCCAGCAGCTCTAGAAAGAGTTCATATACAGCAAGTTCACCAGCGGTTCAAGTGTAAAGTTTTTATTTGATATTGTAATAGACTAGTAATGCACACCCGCATCACTTTCCCCAGCTGAGCAGGAGGGGCTTACTATGGTATCAATGCAAGCTGTTCATTACTCCAGTCAAAGCAACCAAACAAAGTGAGCATTTCAGTTTTGCTTACATCAAAATCGATACCTTTCAGTCACAAGGGTCATAAAGAGGGTGTAGAAATAAATGTTGGCAGTAATTCCCTAAACTACTAGAACTGTTTTAGAAGTGACTAACAATACTTTTTGACTTGCTTCATACAACTGAGGCTTAGGGTCCTTCACTTCTCAGATACATATGCAAGACTGGACTTACCGAGGAGATTAAGGGGGCTTTCAAGTCTTGCGCTGCATTCTCATGGGGCAGTTGATGGAAGCAGCACCAACACATGGCTATGTCAAATGCACTGCTTCCTTGAAGACTCTAGCACACTTCTGCCTCAAACACGTGACAAGTAATCATCAATACTGAACTAAATAGTATTCTTGTTAATTAACATCAGCATGTTTAAACTATTTAAAGATAAGGAATACAAAAATACAACTTCAGTACTTCTAAAAGGAAGACCAACTGGCCAGCTTCCTCATCCACCTCTCCTTTTGCTGGCTGTTGTCTTCTTCCCTTATTGATGCAATTGTGAATTCCACAGAATGGAGACAGTAAGAAGTGCACATCCAAGCTACACATACCTAGTTACTTTTACAGTCATGTTTGTTCGTCATCCCTCTTTAAAACCTCACACACTTGTGTTCAGCAAAGTCTTGTATTTTTTTAAAATTATAATACCCAAACAATGTTTCAATCCTTCCTCTTCTTTTGCCTGACAACTTGCAAAAACTCTGTTTTGTTATCAGGTAGGAAGTGCAGTACAACTTACCATAAGCAAGTAAGAATAACTTCAGATTTGTAATAAGAGAAAATAAGTGCAAGTGCAAGAATAATTGCTTCTGGAGAACATGTTTTCATAGATTCCAATATGTTAGATTAATTAACGCTAGGTACTTACGATACTTGTAAAGCATGGACAATCCTAATATATTTTCTCTAGGGTACAAAGAATTTACTCTGCTCAAGAATCAATACTATGTTGCAAAACTTGCTTTTAAAATTAACTTTTTTTAGGGACAAGAAATAGCTTTCTAAGCATAGCTGAAAGACGACAGCTTATAAAATACATTTCTCCTTTGACCAGTTTCTGTACTCGGCTCCTTATTTGGAAAAAGGATGTACTGATTGAAAGGTTTCTTAAAAAGTGATGATGCTCTCTGCTTTCTCATGTTATGGTGACTTAAGTACCTTTCAAAGCTACAGCAGTGAAAGTATGAACACATTGAAATACAGGTACACATTTTTCTTTTTTAGACGATGACAATCGATCTGAAGACAAATCAAAGCATCATAGAAACATTTTCTGTTAGCATAAGAATTATCAATAACAATACTAGAGGTAAAATGCATTTTGATATTAGAAATGTATGAAATTTATCAAATCATTATGTTTTCAGACTCAGCTGTATGGCTCCCAGTAAACTAGCAAGTCATACATGTCAATAGACTTCTAACAAATAATAAAAATCTGTACAACTATACCAGTTTCTTCTAGTGGAAAACTTAAAAATGCATGGCATTTTTGGATGGCTTCTCTTTCTATAATTTGCCCCTCTTGTTAATGCCCATTAGCACTTTGTATTGTAATGACACTTGCCAGATGTGAGTTGCCAGGCTGCAGCACTACACTAAGTTGTGTCACTGTGTGCCTGCAATGACCTCAGTGACCTAACCCAGCTACAGAGCGCTGAATCTCTGCACTGCTTTTTTCCTTAGAGGAGAAGCGCAAGTTATAAAGTAGAATTCAAAATGTTTCCCAGCTATAGCCATGTTTCCCAAGAGGCACTGAAAAGACAGAATTTGGAAAGACATTGTCTGGGGATGCCAACTGCGCTGAAATACATGAATGTTTTTAACTCACTAAACATGTCTCAACTCAGCAGCGTGCTTATCTAAAAAGCAAAATACTACTTTTGATGGTTTAAGTATGCAAAAATTCAGAGATAAGGTAATGCTAAAATCTTACACGTTTGGGCTGGAGCAGTAAAGTTTTTGTGAAGTGTTTCTGAAAAGACATTTGTTAAGGCTTTTTCAAACTCAGTCTTAAAATTTTGCTACTGCAATCTAAATTTAAATAAAGATTTTTTTAACCCTTTTACGAAGAAGCAAGCTTAAAATCTGTTGATTCATACACAAGTTACAAGATAAACCACATTTCTTCCCAGAAGCTTTGGTGTCACTGCTAGTTTGTTTTCAGGAGAAAGGATCTGATGATTCAACGTTCAGGCAGTATTTTTTCTATTTTTTTCTATTGTGTCACAGAATATTCCCTCTACTCTATTTTTTTTGTCATAAGTAGTAATGAATTACTTTTTATAAAGCACAAAAATGTTTCACACTGAAATAGAAGTCACTCCAGTCAAAATCTATGCTAACATGTCTCTTGTTTACTACACTCAGTGACACTACAAGCACCTTTGCTGTCTCCCAACACGCATACGCAACTCTGAACTACCACTGTAGACAATGATCTTCTGCACCATATTATGATCAGTTAAAAAAACACTTAAGACATTTTTAAAAAATCTAGATCTTAGTGTAGTGGGATAAAACACCATAAACATGGAAATGTTTATTGCCCTTTACATGCCCTCAGCAAAATCCACATAAGAAAAAAATATTACCCACTTCTTGATGCATTTCCTAGTTAACTATAGAAAGTTTACTATATTCTCCAGATAACATGTGAATGCAATGCCACTTAAGAAATAAGAGACAGCAACAATCTGAGAATCTGAGAGAAACCTTTCATACAGTGAAGAACTAGAAAAAGAAAAAGAAAAAAAAACCCCCTGAAAAAGCTCTCTCCACAGGGCTTTTTCCTTTAAAATTAATTCTTGATCTGTGGGCTTTTAGTAAGTAATGAATATCATACCACCTAAAAAAAATATTGCAAATAATAAATTATCTATATATATTTTTTTATATGTACGCAAATAAAATTTGGCAAAAATAGAACATTTAAAGTTAATATTTATCCTGTCAACGATAATTGCAGGCATAGCCATAAGGAAGCTCTTTTCTGCAGCAAGCATTCAGTGTGTTCACACTCTTAACGCTCTTAAACTCCAATTACTTCCAGTGGTAGAGTCAGTACCTTTTAAAATTATGCTTTGCTTGTGGTGAGAGCGAACAGTCACCATGCCACCCCAATGAACAATGCAGGACACAAAATAGTCCATGGATTTCTTGTCTGGCCTAACTAACTAGAAATCTAATTGGGGCAGATAAAAGCAAAATATGATAAATACAGTTATATGAGCCAGGAGGGAAAACAAGAAAAAAACAGTACGGGCTTATGCAGAAACAAACATAGGTACCTATCCATGTAGTGTTTCTACCCAATGCTTTAGTGAAATAACATTTTTTAATTACAAGTCTGCTATATTCTTTCTCATTAACAGGGTGGTTTCACAAGCCACTGAACTGTATTTTTGATGTTCATGATAACTATTCCTAACTCTTTGTGAACTACACTACTTAAATCCCCTCAAACGCCTGTTTATTTCTCTTGTAACATATTCCTACAGTGAGAGATTAACAGACACAGAGTAGGCCTACAGGCACTAAGAATGCAAATTAGCCTAATCTCAAGAAAACAAAATGTGCACTTAGCCATTAATATTTTTTATAATCACATCAAACATTAACATACCTAGTATTCAGTTTTATATAAATTAGTTCTTTTGTCAGATCTACCTCTGAGGTTATCCAAAACCCAAACATAACATTAATTTTCTCTTCCAGGTCTGAATAATATTTACAGACATTAATGGTATATCCATTTCTACAATCATTCGAGACACATTATATAACTTTATTTTTTTTATTTGACAAGCAGCAGTATCATGTTCGTCTTTTTTTTTTACATTTTAATGTAGATACAATTATTAGGTTATCTGTCATATTACAATATTTAGGGTTTTTGTTTTGGGGTTTTTTTGTGGGATTTTTTGTGTTTTTTTATTTTTATTATTTTTTACTTTGTCTTAAGATACATTAAAAAACATCAACTGCAAACGTGAAAGGGGAGAAAAAAAAAAAAGCATGGTACCCAACCAATTTTCCACATTTCAGCAATACTTCACTCATTCTTTTAGTAAAGTTTTAAGAAATGTCATAATGACATGAGCTTGAAATATCTATAGGCATTTTCATTGACGCTCATGACATGGCACTGGTGATGTTGTAAACAGCAGAAAAACAGGGGCTGCCAAGTGACCAATTATGGAGGCCCAGGCCTGCCTCTTCCCACAGGAACACACCAAACAGTGACAGCAATGATCTCCTTACAATCATACCTGCAGGATAGCAACATCATGCTACATAACTGTATTCGTCCGCAGAGGCCTGGCTTCGCTCTATGTACTGTTTGTCTATCAGAACTTCAATACACTTCTTAATCATGCTGATACTTGGGTTAAACCTAGCTCTTGATTGGCTAATTACCTGCAAAAGAAAGACAGGATTTTTGTGTTATTTGTATTTACAACAGTTACAACTGCTATAGAAATATTCACTAAGGGCTTTAAGGTAAATTCAGTACATTTTACTTTTAAAGTCAGGATTAAATAAACCTGGAATACTTCATTTATAATAATCAACAAAGCATCTCTATACATTAGCATTAGGACATGTCAGCTCATTGGTTCAGTTTGCTTGCATATTAACCAGATCTTTTCAGTTCTCTTCCTTGCCTAATTTGCCACAGTACAAATGAAGATAAATATCCAGGTTAAAAACTGACGTATTTTTTCACTACTACCACAGCTCAAGAAAAGTGAAAATTTTGTAAAAAAATATATGTGCCTTTCCATGCTGGCTTTGCTAACTGACTCCTCTTTCTGCGCTAGGTCCCTTTTATTTCTGTATATGTACTTTCATTATTCTGGAATATTTAGTCTATGGACTCCCAAATTTTGCTTGTGTTACAGCAGTCCTACTTAGAAATTAAATGCCTGAAGAATGTGTTCATCTTAGTTTTTGTAATAGTTTATACAATTATGAATGGTTAAAATACACTTGATTATATTTTTCAAAACTATCTCTAAAGTTGAACACAATTTGCTTCCCATCCATTGCCACTTTTGTTATAAGATAGTGAAGACATTTTCATTTAATAAAGATTTGTGAAACCTGTGTTTTCTTCATAGCATTACAAAGACACGTTTAGAAGACATGTAAGCAGTTACCTCACAAATTACCAAAAAAAATCTGACTATGTTACAATAAGACCTTATCCATTCTTGGTTTAAATAAGGTTTGAATATATTAAAATAATATATAATTTAAATACATTAAAAATGAAACCTATCCTCAGAGATTCCACAGCACTAGACAATCAAATTAGCAAGAAAAAAAAATAACTTTCCTTAGTCAGGAAGTTTGCTGAAAAGCACTAGATGAAATGACACTTTTCATTACACAAGACAGCCCACGTAGTAATCATTTTGTAAAGTCACACTACTTCATTGCTGTTGCAGCTGCCAGGATACGAGATGTGAGCTGGATCTGTTCCGATTTGTCTAAGTTCCAGCCCACGTAGTGCTGTGTACCTGGTCCTGGAAGGCACCGGAACTGCTCAGCTGCCTAGAAGGTGTAAGTGTAAGTGGGAGTCCCTCTACCACTGACCTCTTTTCCTATACAATTTGAGACTATCAGGATGAACCTCCCTTTCTTCAGTCACTGAAGATAGACCTATGGTTTGGTGAGTTCCATCTTGCTATGCTGGAACTTTGTAATACATAGAATAAAAAATTATTCATTGTAAAAACAAATCTATATATGCATCGTGGAAGAAACTGTCACTGCAGACAAAACTTTAGCTGTCTCTTAGTAGTTCTCAGTTTTGTACATTCTCTTGTAGAGAAGAGGAGGAAACTATGTAGCAACAGAACATGTATTATCTATTAACTTGGAAAAATTTTCAAACAAAATCTTACTACTAAATGTCACAATATATTTTGCCCATAGTTTCTCATTTGTTCTTAGAGAAAGTGATTTTTATTTCAGCTGGATTTCCCGTTTTCTTTACAACTTTCTTCATTGGCTGGCTTTGTCCCAGCTCTAGAGCTTGCTGGAGCCCTCTGTGAGCCAACAGAGCTCACCAGGTAGAACTCACCCAGCAAAGCAAACAAAAACTTCAAAGAGTAAGTTTTGTTGGGCTAGCAGCCAAGGGTCTGGTATGTTCCACATCAGTACAAATGAAGAAACTTGGTGCTAACAAGCTAATAGTTCTGCTCCAATTTCACCCTTCAGTCCTACACTCAAAACTGATTGTCATTACCATACTTCATGTATTTACTTAGGACAGAGAACAAAAGGCAAAAATTTGTATTGGTAAGGTTATTTTGGTTTTGTTTTATCAAAGATAATAGAAATAAGAAGGATGGATAGAAATAGTTGATGGTCAGAATAAAAAAAAATAAATCTGGGAATGACTGCATTGACCTTTCCCCTCCACTAGTCCCACTGACCTCATTCATTTTAAGGGAAAAGCTACCTCGTCCTACAGCAACTGCAGCATGGCGCCAGAAGTAAAACTATCAGGGCATAACTAACACACAATTAACAATTCAGCAAAGACCACATGCTGACATATACAGGTCTACCAAGGGCCTCGAGTATTTTCTTGGACACCTCACCCTAAATGAAACGTGTGGTGGTGCAGTCTGTTTAGAATCAGAGCTAACTGCATTAAGGCTATGAGCCTTTCAATCGTATCTCTAACAACAGTATAATCCTGTCCTTATATTTCAGAAAAAAATATTAATGAGGTGAAAAAATATTATCCATTCACAGTAAAGACTTTCAAAAGATTCGTTTCAAAAGATTCATTCTTACTCCTCAAGAAGTCTGACTACAAATTTTAAGTGAATATATTATATATAAGTATATATTAATAAGCAATTGATAAATTAAATATGTATAAATTTCTATTTTACATTTATATAGCTTATATATCACATAATAAATTAGATCTATATAGACATCATGATAAAAGTAACAATATCACTATAATTAGTAACAATGTCACAATTAAATAAGAAATAAAAAAACCCTCTTGACAGCAAATCAAATCTTACTACAAAATTAACGGGAAAAAAAGGAAGTTGGACAGACAAGTAGGTAGTTATGCATATTCTGAAAGTTTAACAGAAGTGGTGGTTACTCATTTTTAATAAAGGTCAGTCTTATGAGAAAGCTGAGCATGTTCAACCTAGAACCACCTGGCAGTTCAGCCTTATTCATACAACATGAAGCAAAACAAGTTAGTGAGCTCAGTGCAGACATAACTAGGTAAAATTTCTACTTCGCATGACATTTTCATCTTTGTGTTTATGCATTAACAATACAAAAACCCATCTCCCCACAATTTGCTGTAAAACCTGGCAATAATTTCTGAAGTGACAAAGAGTATATCTGTATCCCAGACTGTAGAGAAGACACCTAACATTTTAAAGAACCAAGTTCACGCCTCAGTAACAGTTTAGTTGAGGCAGAATGGAGATCGGCACAAATTAATTCAGTGTGCAAAAAAAGAAGGAAAAATTAACCTTAGTAGACTTTTGTACTGCTTCCCCTTATTGCTTAAGGTTTCACAATTGCTCATTTAAGGCTACATCAGGTCCCCACACCATATTGCAGCATAGATAGCAATTATTTAGAAGCCCAGCCTACAATTTTAAATTCTCTAATCCATGTAGGATACAAGTGCATTCAAAATTGAGAGTTAAAGACTAAATGATAAAGGATAAGATTTTCAAAAATGTCATATATTTAGTTTAAAACTAGCGTAAGAAAACATTACAGGTAGAGGTGGCTGGTGACAGATAAATGGAGCACCAACTTTACTTAGTTTTTAACTGAATAACAATCAAAATATCCACCTTTCCTGCAAAGCATGAAAAAGCTCCTGATGTTAATAGAGCATACTATTCTGCAAGAGTACTGCAAGACCAAAATGCAGCAGAGGCATGTCAGTTAGTGCCCCTTGAGTAAAACAACGGAAGAAGAAACCAGAGAGGATTATTTTTTTCTGAAACATAACAATTTGTAACCTATTCCACCCTTATAAACTGGTCTCAAGCAAATTACACTTTGAAAACTTTTCCTAAGAATTTAAGAGTAGGGAGAAAAAAAGCATTTTCAAAGATGAAACAGGGCTTGCCTACCATTTTCTACTTTTAACTGTAAATTCTTACAGGATTTCATTGTAATTGCATGGAGATGGTTTAAGTAAACAGGAAACCAAATAACCAAAGATTCTGAGAATAACGAGGACTTCTGCTGCCTCATCTTTTAGGTATTTAAAATGAGATTTCTTGAATTAAGCTTGCTTTCAGAATACTTGTGTACAAGCACTATTTCAAAACCCAAAAGCTTTAAGACGTCCTACATTGCAAGTTCTGGGCTTACAAGCTCTGTGTAACTGCTTATTTTTTTTAGGAAGTAAAAATCAGAGTGCCCAGTGTGGTAAACTATTTCCTTCATGACCACAAGACAGAAAGCACACAGCAGATCTCAAAATGACTGAACACCTCTCTACCTCCTCCGCAGAAATCTTTATTCTCTCTCCCACCACTTGCTGTGAGGCTATCCAGCAAGGCTCACGAGACACAAGGATGAATTAGATTGAAGAAGGAATGCCTTGAAAGGCTGAGAAAACTAAAACTGGGAACTGATAGGTAGGAGCAAAGATTAGGTTGGAGTAAGAAATACAATCAGGCAGGCAACTCGCACAGATGGCAAAGTGAGAGAGAAATGAAAGAAATAGCACTTCCATCCTAGCCCGTCTGTGATAGTTCACATATCATTAACCTGGAAACTAAAAAAACCTAGATAACTGTACCACTTAATGGAAACCGGAGATTAAGTAGTGAATGTCTACGTACTCAAACAACCTCCAAAATTCAAGCCATGAATTAGAATAAAATCACAATTACAGCTCCAAATTGGGTAGCTGCTTCTGTGGAGATTCCATACCTAGAATATCCATACTCAGGTCTTCAACTGAACCTATAGCTCTGGCCATGATTCTTAAATGATACATCTGTTGGCACAGAACCAGCCAACAGGAAAGACAAGCACAGAGGCACTGAATGCTTTAGTGCTAAGACACATTTACAAGACTGAGGGACACAGCTAGTGCTCCAGTACTGCAGTTCAAAGCAGACTCCAATGAAATTCTCACCAGTTTCACTGAGGTATTAGTTTTGACATGGGAGAGTTTTGTGAGATCTTTTACCCAATTAACCTGAATATTTTCATCAAATTACGCTGAACAGGATTTTCTCTTACCTCCTGAATAAGAGCATTATGTCGCAACACTTTACGTGCTTTCATGATACGAACTATAGCAGCTTGAAGATACATTTTTCTGTCTTCATCTACAGCACTTCTGGTCTGCTCCATCTCCTGCGACACAGGAAGAACAGTAATGCTTAAAATATAGCAAGATCAATAAAAGTGACATATTCATAAAAAATGGCACTGCATAAAAGTCTCTTTAACCTATACTTTAATAAAAGTGGTCAAGTAATACAAAAATCTAGGTGAAGTTCAATTCCAGGCAAAGTACTTCCGTAACTCAAGAATACCAGGTTTCATGAACATCAGCAGGAAGGTAGGAGAGACACATCCAAACCAGCATTTTTGTTAGGGAGAAAGGCAGGCAGAATTTACTATAACATATCAAGTTTGGCAGCACTTGTATCTCTTGTACAAAATCTTGTGTCTTAGGAGATACAGAGGGAACGTGGATTAACACCACCAGAGTTAATTATAGTTGCCAGAGGACACAAAACCATAGGAAAACAGTCAATTGGTTCTGCGGTTCCTGGAATAAGTTGCTTTTATAAACACCATCATCAACAAAAAAAGTCTCATTAGATAAGACAAGCTAAATGTCAATCCCATTTTATTACATAGAGGAATAGCTCTCGTTTATCTCTTCCTTGTACTTTCTTATTCCCTATTCCATCTTCTCCTGCCTAAGTTATAATTGCAAAAAAATCTGCAGTGCTTAAGCTTTAAACTTAAACCATTTCTCTACAGTGATGTAAATCTTACACAGGGACTCTTACATCTGTTTACACCAAACCAATACAATTAATTTGATTTTAGAAAAATAAGCTTCCTAAGGCTGTTCAAGCTAGATACACCAAAGAATACTTGCCTGTGGTGTGTCTTTCTGCATTGATGTAGTAATTTTAAATTTTGTTCGTTTACTGCTGAAGTTCATATTTAATGAAAACGTAGACTCTGCCTCTATGTCTTCCTGCAATAAAGAATCTTTTTAAAAAAACAGAAATGGAAGCAGAAAATGATAACAATTTACTTTGAGAAATCACAGGTTGGGGCTTGCATATGTACAAACAATTTTAGATTTGTAGTTGGAAATTCTAAAATGCCAGTTGAGTTGAACCAGGTCAATTTTTTAAGCTACAGCTTAACTAGCCTAGAAATCAAGTCTGTTTCAGAAAACACTATAAAGAACTCTGACTTACACAAATTTTGCTAACAAGCCAATACAACTAACACAACTTCTGGTTTAATACTTCAACTGCTTATCTTAGTTGCAAACACTATTCATTTAAACTCATTTTCTCCCTGCAAAGAAAAGTAGGATTTGCATTTTATGTCAGAACCACAAGAGCTGTTGCCTTCACAACTACTACTAAGGTTGCTTTCCAGAACTTAAGGAAAAACATCTCAGTATTTTGTTACATTATAATAGCAACTGCATCTATCTGTATGTTTCTAATTTTTTCCTGTCAGAATCTCAATTCTTTTCCACATGCAAAAGTCTGTTTCTTTCAATAAATGGTAATTATTCCCTGCAGCCCAAACATCTTTATGTTCAACTAACAGGATGACTTGACCAATCTTTGCAGTTTCCATGCAAGAGTCTGTACAAGTATTACCAATTTTCAGTAGAATAAAGTTACTGAGCTTCTCTGACCTTGGAATCCTGTGAAACTGTGGTTGTCTCAAGTGCAAATACTTTAGTAAACACTGCCAATATTTATCTGAATATATATGCAAAACAACAGTAATTCTGACTCTATATTCTGCCACAAATATTATTTATTACAATATTTTGTATTATCCAGGCATAGTATAGAAAAAGGGCAAAGATCAACAGCTTTAAAAAATATAAGCTAACTTAAAATTTTACCATTATTCTACTTAAATGGCTGAGTATAAACCAAAATAAATTGTGTTGTGGATGAACTCAAAAAGCATGATTCTAGTGAACCAATAAAGATTTTGCCAAAAGTTTCTTTATTTCTTCCCCCCTTTAAAAACAACAAACAAAAGCAAACTACAACATTTAATACACTGTGCTTTTGTGTGTGGCTCAGATACAGTTAAAGAGAAGTTAGTGTATTATATAATTTCACTGCTTATGCTACTAAAGTTCACTGGCTTATTCAATAAGTAAGCTGACAGACTGTCTATAGAGATCTGCTTTCATCTTGCTGGATGGAGTGCAAAGAAAACAGAATTAGCAAAAATGTTGAATACAACAGTCTGGACGTTAAAGAATCAGAAAAGGCAGTGGTAAATGTTAAAAGGTAAAAGGGTTGGAAAGCTGTATCATTCACTCTTCAATGACATATGCTTAAAGAAACTGGGTAAACCTTATAAAACAGACATAAATAAATGTAAATCCTTTAAATAATGGGCAACTTTCTAAGATTATGAGAAGTCTCACTGTTTTCTGTAATAGCTCCCAGTGTTATATTTCACCCATGGTTTAACAGACATCTTCCCAGCCACTGTTCCAACCTGAGCTCATTTCTAGATAATGGAAGCATGTCCTATGCTTCAGCCAAGCATCAGATCTTCCTTGTGATCTCACTTTCCATTTTCTAACATTTTCCTTGTTAAAAAAAAAAGCAGCGCTCAGAGCAGCTTTGGATTTCTCCTTGTAAGTGAAGTGAACAGCTTATCTCAGGTTTCTTCTGCCTGACACTGTCTGAATAATGGGCTTTCTAGGCTAGCTGAAAGCACATGCTAAAGTTTGTATGGTATGCACAGGCACTTCTGCAGTGTTTCTTACACAACAGGTATCTGTAACCTTCACTGTATGGGCAAGAGGGTAACTGGTTTCACATAGGTCATACAGAAGTATGAGGCAGAGTCAGAAACAGAACCTGTATCAACCATTGCCTTAACCACAAACAAAGCTCAGATATGACTGGAATTCCATGAAACTCATGGAATGACAAGAGTTTGGCAAATTGCAGCAAAAATCCTCTCACACAAGCCCTCCTTGCTCTCTTTCCTCCTCCTGTAATATGCCAGCCAGGAAGAATATGGTTGCTGTTAGACATTGGGATTAAGGGGCTGGAAGTATATATATATATTATTTCTTTAGTATCTCTCTAAGACTTTTTGGGTTACTACACTCCCTTCCATGATTCAGTACAACTTTGAAAGTGGCATCTTTAAATACTGTCCCCCTCCAACAGCAGTGAATTTAAATATGGATGAAATGCAACAGAAACAATAAACATTCCTAGCATTATTACCTTTTCAGCATACCATGTGGTTATAGGCATAGAGAGCCTATATGACATTGATAGTTTACTTCCTCCTGTACCTTTCCTCACAAATACAGATTTTTAAGTTTTCACAAGGATCAGTAATACAGCTTAGGAAAAAAAAAACGCACAAAACCCAGCGGATTCTTTTATATTAAAAAAAAGCCCTCAACAAATATTACAATCACAAGACTGAAAACAGGAAACTTTTTAATATCATTACTGCATACCTTGTCTGAGTCATGGTTGATCATTTTGACATCAAGTAAGGATTTGATGGTTTTTGTCAGTTCCTTCTCATTCATTTGTGTACTATCCTGAAGCTCCTTGTAACTGACAGTTTCACTGTTGTTGAAGGCAAGCAACACTGCCATTTGGTATGTCGTGACCATGGCTACATAAGGTTTGCACAAATAATTCATTTTTACTTCACCTGTAATGATACAAATAGCACTTTATAAACTGATGGAATGTGCTGAAAAGTCATTGAAGCCTAAGTCCTAGAGCTCCTCATACATTTCCAGACATTCAATTCACACCTAAGTATGCGTTTAACACCTGGAATGGGAAGACAAAAACTGATGTTGTGAATTCACACATATAGAATGTGGTCTGCAACAAAAGAACCCTCTGATTAACTATGAATACTAGAGCAATAGTGTCCTCAATTAAAAAGGAAACCTACAGTGTTGAATTTGAATAATACAAAATAATTTATAGTACTAAAAAAAGCAAATTCCAAATAGCCTCAATGCATTGCAAAGCATAAACTTCAATTAGTAATAGCTTTACACAGAATCACAGAATAATGATTGCAAGAAAGTTGTTCCAAGGATTCTTTTTTTTAAAAGACTTGTCTATTACAATTTTTTCACAATGTTCTTACATTCTTTAAATTCCCCTGAAATTCAAAAATGAAAGAAAAAAAAGGAAAACGCACTGAACAAATCTGCCTGAAAGCAGATTTAGATTTTATGTGTGAAGGTGAGTGTGAGTCAGCAGCAATCTTCTTTTACCAGAACTAAATTTTCATTACATCTTGTTGCATGCTAGTTTGGTTTTCACCTCCGTGTAATATGTTGTGGTGCTCAGTCCTTAAAGTCTGATACCGAAAGCACTTGGAATAAAATATGATTGACTGATACTTACTAAACTACGCTACAACTTTACATCTCTCTCCTGTTTTTTAACATAAATATCTATATATTAAATATAAACATAAGCAAATATATATGTGTGTTTACTTAGATACTTACATAGCATAGTATAATACATATTCTTAAAATTATTTAATATTCAGCTAAGGGACATCTGATATTATAGAAAAAATTCCAGGGCAATTACTAATGCAGCAGTTCTGCAGTGCTATGTTATAGTTAGGAATGTAAAACTCTGGTTTTTCTTGTATTTAATATATCACAGAAAACACACACAAGTTTACAAAACAAATTCTGGAAATACTAAGCAGCAAATATTCAATGAATTTATAAGGTAAAGTCAGTCAATTGACTTTCCAACCTCAAAGTCTGTTGCCATTTGAAAAGCCCTTCTAACAAATAACTGTCAGTTGTATAGAGCATAAGTTTAGCAAAGCACTTTTTTTACCTGTACAAAGATAATGTAACCAAGTAAGCTTCCTTCCACTAAAATGCTGACTGTAAAATAATTCAAACTGTAAAACAAAATGAACTTCAATTAGCCAAACATATAACTACTTACAATAGTTTATTATCACACTACTGTCGCAGTGAATACCGGTTTTACATTCACCATATTGGATGCAAACATTGCAGATCAATTCAATACAGCATTTTCCTTTAGAAGACAGGTGATGACTGAACATCAGTCTTCTACTAAACTATTTGAACATATATTATCACTTGATGACTAAATCAAAAAGATTGTTGACACATTCATAATCTCAAAGCATAAAATACTGTAGTTAAACCGTGTTCCAAAGTAGTATCAATTCTTCTGCATTTAAAAGCATTTCTAGGAGGTTTTAGCAATCAATCTTGTTAGGTTTTATTATGCTGTTCCTTCCATTTCAATATAAAAACAAGCGCATTTTTTTTTTTTTCACCTTGTTGAAATCAATCTATATTGGCCAATAAGGCCAACAGCATCCTGGCTTGTATCTGAAACAGTCTGGCCAGCAGGACAAACGGCAGTGATTGTCCCCCTGTACTGGGCACTGGTGAGGCCGCACCTCAATCCCTGTGTTCAGGTTTGGGCCCCTCACTGCAAGAAAGACATGGTGGTGCTGGAGCATGTCCAGAGACGGGCAACGGGGCTGGTGAAGGTCTGGAGCACAAGTCTGATGAGGAACAGCTGAGGGAACTGGGGTTGTTTAGCCTGGAGAAGAGGAGGCTCAGGGGGGACCTTGTTGCTCTCTACAACTCCCTGACAGGAGGCTGTAGGCAGGTGGGGTCCGTCTCTTCTCCCAG
Source organism: Falco rusticolus (assembly GCF_015220075.1). Classification (NCBI taxonomy): domain Eukaryota; kingdom Metazoa; phylum Chordata; class Aves; order Falconiformes; family Falconidae; genus Falco; species Falco rusticolus. The sequence continues at coordinate 65,303,349 of NC_051190.1, read as the reverse complement.
GTAACAAGTGACAGGACAAGAGGAAACTGCCTCAGGTCGCACCAGAGGAGTTTTAGATTGGATATTAGGAAAAACTGGAACAGACTGCCCAGAGAGGTGGAGGAAGCACCATCCCTGGAGGTGTTTAAAAAAACACACAGATGTGATTTAGTGATGGACTTGAAGTCCTGAGTTAACAGTTGGACTTGATGATCCCAAAGGTCTTTTCCAACCTAAATGATTCTATGATTCCATGACTTTGATATCCTATTTAAAATAAATTCAGAAAATAAGTTTTACCTATTTTTTTAACAACATCCTTCAAAAGCATAAACTTTCAGTTAACATGTATTTCCCACTGTCAGCTACATACTGACTTTCATGCCAAAACTCATCTTACATTCCTGAACATATTTTTAGTGGGAATTCCAAAAGAGCAAGTTTGAAAGTAGGCCCAATTTTTGCCACCTTCCAATTTGGGTTTCGTTCTAGACACATCTACACAATTTGTAAACATCTCCAAATCAGGAACTGACTACAGATCCTCAAATTTCTGTTGAAACCTTCCAAAACCTATTTTCACAAAGAACACATTTATGATTTAGGAAATAACTTTTCAAAGCTGTGCCGACACCCCAAAACCTGAAGCATCCCCTCAAAATCAGTATTTTAAAAATGCTATATGCAAAATTGGCATTAGTAGTAATGCTAATTTCTTCCATCTTTTTTTGATTTTTACATGAATTTCTTGTCATTATGAGAAATGCTATATCAATCATTCTGGAAAGTGTTTTTTTTTCCCCCGATACTGAAGCTATACAAAGACAAACAAATATAATAGGAGAACAGGAATATGAAAAAAAAAAATCTCTAATCAAGAAAAGGTCTTAAAAACAACTTTAAAATTCCCCTCCTCTTTAAGAAATGAAGTTTTTTGTTTTGTGCAAGTGAAAATCAGCTATGCAGTTTAAAATGTGGCACTACAGTGCACAAGTTTGGTCACTGTAAATGAGACCACTTTCCAGAAGACTCTAGGAATGTAATTCCTAGAAGATTCTTTCAAAGGTGTATTTATGTACATGTAAATGTTGTTTTCACTAACGGAGAATAAGAGAAGGAAGGGCATAAGTGATCTGCAGACTGTGATAAGAAAAATCAAATTTATACAGAAGCACAAAATCAATCTTGTATTTTATATAACGCACCCTTCCTGTCATTCCTGGAAACTAGCAGGTACATTCCTGGAAATGAGCACGCAATAGAGAGTAAGAAAAAGCCCTAGGAGATGAAATGAAGCAGTGGATTTTGAAGAACAATTAAAGATATTCCAGAACATTTTAGAAAAAAAAAAAATAATCTTTTGAGGACATGGCTTCCAGCTTACTTATTCTGTGGGCTAAAATGATGCAGGAAAGTTACTCTGACATGCAGGAAAAAGACTAAAGTGAAAGTTTTCTGCAAGGCTTGTAAAAATCAAGATTTTATTTTAACATATGTAATACAAGAATCTGATCATTTTGCTTGTAAGGAGAAATATAAAAATGGGGATTTTTCAGTAGCATTCTAGTAGCTATGGCATTCTTTTGGCTGTCCTCTGAAAATGACTGAAATTTTGCTGAAAATCCAACAGAAAAATTCAAATATAAATCTTAATCATACATATTAGCCCTATAGCCAAGAGGAACAAATCTGACAATACTATGGGCAAGTGTCTGCTAAACCTTAGTTTTAGTATGTAAGGTTGGGTTTGGTTTTTTGTTTTTGTTTTTTTTTAATAAAATGAGAGATTTTGCGTTCATACTTCCTATCCAAAAGAAAGAAAATATGGCTTGCAGACAAAACCTAATCTAAGGTCTAACTACTTTCTGGTAATGAGAAAAACTTAAACAGATTCAAAGAACTATTCCTTAAAATGGGATCAAACCTCCCTAAACACCATGTAGCCAACACTCTGTACATATCAATTTGGCTTACTCTCACTTGCTCTGGCAACTCTGGTTAACATCGAAGGAAAATGCAAGAGGCAATTTTGACCTCTTTAAGAATCAGGTGGTTTTCCACACATAAGCTTACATAGTATCAAACCTAGTATTTATATACCATTCAAATAAATACGTAGTTACAGAAGCTCCAGCAGTCTCAGAGCCTGAAAAAGCTGTTAAACACTTTGCCCGGTTACAGAGGTACTGCCATACTTTGGAGTGCAATTGCAAAATGTTGTTTCCTTTCTAAATCCTGGCCAGAATCCTGAGATAACTTTCATTCATGGGTCAAATGATGAAATCTGACAGTAAAGACTGACATTGTCAATCTTTCAAAGACTCCACAAGGTCATGTTCTGTTTCCTCAGGGAATTTTAATTTAGCACATTAATTCTAGCTAGGTGACACATGAGTAAGTTTGCTCCTTTCAAGTGGCAGAACAGCGAAGTTAGGCAAGCAACCCAGACTCTGAGCTGCTTCTGATAGGCAAGTAGATAACAATATTCCAACTGAGGCACAACTGACAATACTCCTATTTTACAACCACTAACAACAGCAAAATGTCATTAATCACCTTCTGTGGATCCCATAGTATGGGTTGGAAAGTAAATTATTACATTGCTATAACCAACTGCCACTTAAGACACTGGAAATAAAAGCAGAATAAATAGTTCTAGTACTTAGTAGCAATACATGGGAAAGCTCCTTCACCACAGAAACAAAAATTTGTCATTATAATTTACATCAGACAGCAATTTAAGGTATAAAAACTGCTTTAAAAAAATCTGTTATGTCCAGTAATATGAAATTTTTATTGCCTAAAATGTATTTCACCATTAAATACACTTTAGCAAAGATCAACACACACATTCTGTATTTTAACGCAAACATTGTACACGTAACATTTGGAACACAATAATATAATAAACAGTAATAAAATATTGCATCTCTACAAAGCAAAAATAATGACATAAAAAGAGAATATTTGACTAAAGTAAAACTTCTACTGCTTTGAGAATTCATAAAGAAGAAAGCTTGATTTTGAATGGCTCCTATGAAATACAGGACAAGAGACCTGTATGTGCATTTTAATCTGCTATTAAATCTGTTCAGATTTAGTATTAGAAACAAAATCTTCTTTTATCTAAATATTAGGAATCTGTTTTAAAGCTAAGAAACAACCCAGTTCATTTGATTTTATTTATTATCTCCCTCATCAATCATGAAGTGTAGAAGACAGATGTGAAAAAAGAAAAGCTATGCAAATAGATACATAAATTCAGTAAGTCATTTGGGCGACCCTTCCAAATTTCATATGGACTGCAAACAGGATAGCCATGATTAACAAAGAAAATGAAGCAGCTCAGGTTTTTCTCTGTTGATGACCTTTTATTTGGAGTTATTTTACATTTTCCACACATTTACAAGAAGCCTCCTACTAACCTACCATCTGTACACTTTTTTCCAGTTCCTGAGGAATTGCAAATGTAGAAGAAGGAGCCTGAGTTAGAGGCCATGCACCAGCCTAAAGGTATTGGGAAAAATAAAAGCATTAACATTTTCATACAGCATATACATGAAGAAAAAAATAACACTATTGAACAGGTCTATAGTGTATACTATGTCATCAGACAACCACTTTAAACCAGGAGTTCTACCGCTCATTTTTTAACTCTCATTATGCGTGCCCCACTGAGGTATTAATTCGAGACAAGAACACAAGGCATTTTACATCACTATTGTTTAGTGTGCTAGTGGGTTAATTTTCAAAAGAAACACTAGGAAAATAAATTATTCTACAATGATCACAAGGTGTCAGTTTCCATATGAGAAGTATTCCGTTAGAAAACTTGTTCGCTTGTTATCAAAACACAAAAATTAAGTACAAATAACTCAACAGTAATAAACATACATTAGTACCTGTAGAACATATATCTGAAAACTAATTCCCAAATCTATAATTGTGTCCTGGTTTTTGATGAAGTTGTTGAATTTATTGTTGAGATCAGCACTAACACTCATGTCTGTATACATCCGGTGGAGCTTGCTGGTAAATTCATAACCACAGGCTTGCTGTGAAGAAAGATTGTAACAGGTTTCACAGTGAAAACTGTACTTATTATATAATATTATGCCCATTCATTACCAAAAATATGAAAATCTAGTCAGCAGAAGTGTTGTTATAATATTTACAGAGAACATTAGTTACAATAGAAAACAAACATTTAAAAGAAAATTATCAGATTTATTTTAGTTTCACTTTCAATTTCATAAAATAATTGTTCATATAAATGAACGTACAGAAAGACAGAGCTATTTTATGGTATTCCTTGATACTTCTATAATGTAAAGCATGAATTATTTAAACACACTTAATAGACGTACTCAAAATCTCATAAAAATCTCAAATGCCTAGGTGATAACTTGATCAAGAAATTAGTTTTTCTTTTCAGCTACTGGAAACAGGATCTACTAATTGCTATGTAATCTCTGGCACCCTCTGCTGCTCCCAGTCAACATTACATACACCTATGTACGTTTATTCTGCATTAGAAGAATTATTACATTACCTTTAGTTTATTAATCATGGCTTCTTCAGAATCCATAGACATAGACAAACCATGAATTAATCTTTTTGCCAACATTCTGGCATAGAACTGCATTTAAAAAAAATCAGATATGAGGATTTTCAAAAGCATAACCACATTCTTCAAGTATACTTTAAGCGCAACATTTTAACATTTTCTGAGTATCAGAAGTTACCTTTTGGAATACATCTTTGTCATCAATGTATTTGAAAACAGTAATGAAACTTGTAAGCTTGTCTTCTACTTCATTCTCTGTCATTCCTTTTGCTGACTTCTTCAACAAGTTGTCACAGTACTTGGCCAGCTCAAGTTAAAAAAAGAAAAAACAAACCCAAACCTACTTGTCAAGCTTGAGAACAAATGTATGCCAAGGTATTCCAAACTTCTACACAAAAGTTAATACATGAAATAAGTCACAGCCTACAGTCTCATGTTCTATTACAAGGGCTGTATTCATAGGTAAACAATACATACTACATGCACAGAAAATACAAATTATTTATCAAAAATTACAATTGTACCAATTTTGTACACACACAAAACATGCATATAGGTTATTTATGACTGCTGAAATACACACCTGAGGCTGACTTAGTGTGAGAAACAGATATTCATGTGATGGGCCCTATGCCAATCTGTTTGACAGTTACACAAAATTATTATTACTTTTTACAATAAGTATCACTTACCAACTCAGGTGCTTTGCAGATCGACTTGGGCTCCCTATAGTTAACTACTGATGTCAAAGCCTACATAGGAACACAGAGCAAAGAGGAAAAATGTAAATGACTTGAAACTTTTATGAAATTTGAAGAAATCAAAAATTGTTCAGGGCAAACACGATCTCAGAGCCTATAAAACTGAACTACACAAAAGGGAATCAAAAAAGAAACAATGAATAAAAGTGTTTGAACCACTGCTCTCTGAGAATTTGTGTGCTGAAAATTTTTAAGTTGAGATTTAAGTAAAAGTGGAAAGAGTAAAGGAACAGAAGTTAATTGCAAAAAGCAGAAGAACAAATTAAGTTCTGAGTAGAAACTTAATTGTAAAAGTATGAAGATCTTGGTATACCACAATATATATGGTCCAAAAGTACAGATGGAAAGAAACTGAGGAATAATTGCAGATCAAGCAGTATACCAACAGCAGTTTACATGTTTTTCAGCTCAAGATATGTGCTCTACATATGGTGTGCTCCCAACAGCAAAAAATGGAAAGAACTTGCGGTTATTGGATTTTTCAATAAAGAGAAAAAATACTGTTGAAAGTGGAAATTCAGAGCAGTGTAGTACAAAAAAATACCGTAGCTGAAGAAAACCTGAATATAATGAAAAAGAAAAGGAAGGAGAGAACAGCAGTTTAGAAATGGAAATAAACAGATATCAAAATCATTGAGATTAGTTTCTAAACTACATATCACACAAATTAACATTTTAAACTAATACTGATCCGAAAATATTGCATGACCATAGCTCCTAGGAATTAATAGTTCCTTCTATGGAAGGAAACGATTATTGTAAAGAAGAACTGACAAGCAACTTTCTTGTACAATGCGTCAACATTTCAATTGTTGATAACAGGTCCCTAGAATCCCTGTGAGAAAGGAATGCATGACTTGACAAGAAACATGAAACTCTTTGAAGCTTAGAACAGTCTTTTGCAATTACACTGGAGGCAACAATAGCAGTTTTTATATCCATGATGAAAAACTGACAGCAGATTAAGATTTTAAACATTTATTGTAATAAAGATCACTGAAGTGAAAAACTGATGTATTTAAGGAAAAAGTACGTTGCCTATGTGCCAGCAAACGCAGCTATCAATCTCCTACTACTACACCTTCTGGTACATGACATTAATTACAACTGAGACAGAAATGTATTAGGGTACTGAAATAAGTGTATGTTTTGAAATACTAAAATATTTATTTTATCAATATCACAAATACAGATGGGTAAATACTATTGATGTTACCGGTATCTTCATCACTATGTCTTTCCAGATTCACCTTGGCTGAAAATTATCAAAGCTTAGACCATGACCCTAACTAAAAACTGCAATTACTGTAAATGCCACAAAAGAGCAATGAAATGTATGCACGCATACTATGAAAGGAAACCATAGATAGGATAGTACTAAGTGCATTCTCTAGGAAAAAGATAAAAGGATATATGGGAAAGAATGTGAAATTAACAAATGGATTAGATCAAAACCAAGTACGTTTTAGGAGGAACCACTCAGTCCCTCAAGAGCCCAGGCATGTGTTGCAGAATTTAACAACTAATATTACTATTATTGTTATTATTATTATTTGTAACAATTAGAACTGTTATCTTAAATACCTTCATGGCATTTCAAAGAAAAGAGCAGCATGCCTCTCTCCCTCAACAGGCTTATTTAACTTTAAGTGCAGTTCTCTCCTGCAAAAACTTGCCTATTGTGACAGCGACTGAAGTAACGGAAGTTTCCAGATATTCTCTGTAGCTAACTTGCTTCAACTTGTAACAAAGATTCTAAGTAATACTAACAGCATTCAGAGTTCAAACATTATGGCAGCAAGCAAATTAAATTTCAAACACATGTTAAGAGTTACCAAACTTTCCAAACCCCACAATTTGTATATTTATTATCTGCACTTAGTTCTACATTAAATGGGTCAGCTCCATTTTTATGTTTTAATTATGGTGGACAGACCTCTCTTTCAGAAAACGTTTCAGTATTAGAATGGTTTCCTTTGACCACCTTTTCCCCTAACACCAGACTGTCTTTTGTGCCACTGCATTTCTTAACTAGAAAAACTGCATAAGAACTCTATCTTTGAGTATGTGTTGATGCCCTGAAGAATTTTAGTGAGCCTGTAACAGGGTCCCATATTTTGTTGTCCAATGTTTTTTTAACTTAGGTAAAAGTTACCTTGTCAAGGGCACTCATAAAGTGTTGATCACCATTCAAAACAGTATTGATGAGTTGAACAAATTTACTATGTACTTCCAAAACTGACTCCACAAACTGAGTTGGCATCTAAAAAAAAAGTAGATAAAACAGAAAGCAAGTTAATGAGAAAAGTAGTATTGCCTGCACACACAAGCATACCTACAGTAGTTGTACACCTTTCCCTAATTATTCTTTTTGGTAAAAGTTAAAATCATATTGATTAAGTCTTTGAGAGGATTGATTCTGCACTGTTGTACACTTACACTACTGTGCTTCAGCATGTTTTGGAAATGAAAAGTCCTGCTACCAAACATAGGTTTGAGTCTATGCTGCTTTCATGTTGTCTAATCTTTTCCACTATACCCTAAAATCCTCAGCCCTTTCAAAAGTCATTAACGCTAACATGGAAATACAGCAACCAAGCCAAAAAGCTCCTGAAATAAGTAAACTGTTGCTGCTTCCCCTACACACTGACTTCAAGACAAAAAAAACCCTTTGATTTTTCCCACATAGGACGGTTACCAATCAAATCTAGTGTGCCCCATTTCAGTGTAACATTTTGTATAGAAACAGCTAATAAGAATTAGAGGCGGCCTTTACACAGACAAGCTGGCAGGCAGCAATGTAACAGTGTGCAAGGCACTGCCTGCATCACATGACTCCCCAAGTGCATTCTCAGGTCACACATTAAAAATGTTTTGAAGACAAAGTACTTAATCCACACAGTGGAACAAGTATTTCACATCTTTAATTTATCTACCTAAGTTTGTGAATTTTCATCATTCTCCTGGCTCTGCATTCACTTCCCTGGGTAGACACTGTTAGTTTGAAATTTGCAAATAACATGAAAGCAAACTATACTACTAGAGACTTCAGCCCATTTTCAGTATGCACACAGGAGTCATGTACAGAAAAGTAAGCACTCCTGGGCAATAAGAAAGGGAATTTACAACAGTTCATATCTACGTAGTATTACAGACAGAAACACTGGATGGCTGAAGTCACCATCCTAAAGTGAGCACAGATCTAGACAGTAAGATGTATACATGTACAAATGTAATGCCAATTTGTTTCTGAGCAGCAATGCTAGAGGAACAAAAATGGAATTGAGTAATTTAAATACATATGAACTGAAGAAAGTTTAACACACTTCAGTAAAATAATTAAGCTACAGTATTTTCAGGAATTACATGAAAATATGAGACTACAAAGCTATTAGTGAAAAACACCACACTGAAATCAGGACAGGATGTCAAGTCCTACAAATAACATATAATTAAACTAAATGGAATCATTGGTTTCTAACATACCAGAACAGCAAATGTCACTGACTTAGAGAAATTGAGGGAAAAAATACATACATGGAACAAAAGGACCCACTTGCCATGACAGCATTAAACAAACAACAATGAGAAATATCTAGCTGTAGTAGTTTCTGGTTAGATCACAACAATCAACTCTCAGGATAGATATGTGTTGCACAGCTAAGCGTGCTGATTAGAAGCTACAATTTATCCATAATGTTCCAAACCAATTTCATATAGACAAAGTTAAAAAAAAAACAGAATAGACTAAAAAGAAAAGGGTAAACATTTAATCAGGAATGTTAATCAAATAGGTGATTTCAGCTGCCTGAGAAAACTCACATTTTCCTGAGAAAGATTGCTGGTTGCTCTAAGGCCCTCATCACGGATATGGTTTTGTAGTTCCTGAATCATATGAGGTAAACCACTTGACACAGCACGAAGTAGAGTATACATATTTGCCATGTCTGTAACAGAGATACATTTTTATAGAATATGCTTAGAAACACTAAAAATCAACACTTAATTTAGTATCATAACTTCACACAGAACTTTTCAAAGACTGAAACATGACCAACTGTTTTGAAAAAAAAAAATTAACATACACTGGATCACTGACAAAAGCAAAAAGAAGGGGTAGGGCTAATATCAGTAATTTACTGAGTACTGCCATTGTGACTACCTCACTCGTTCAGTATTGCTTATTTAGGAGAGACTCCAAGAGGAGAGGTAGGCTAGTATGGAAAAGTATTGTGCCAGTTTCTTTTAATCCTTGGCCTCCTTAAACCTCCCTTAGCACCAGCCAACCAAAATCAATTTAGCTATCATATTGACTTGACCACAGTTTTCCTCCAGTGGTGGCTTGAAATTTTTCTCAGGTTAGAAAAGCCATAAATAAGCAGCTGCTATTTTTATGGTTGGTGGTTTTTTGGCCAAAAAAAAGAATCTCGGCTCTGATCAAATTTACAGAACTCTCTGGAAATTGAACACTTATTAGATACAATTTAACTGTGAAAAGTAATTTTTTTCACATAACGGATACTATCTTCCACACAAAAATAAACATTCTTTCAAGGTTAAAAGGTATGTAGTCATCGGGATGCATAATTTTTTTAGTTGGGCAGGGTATGTAGTTCTAAGAGCATCTGCTTCTGTAAAAAGAATTTGGGAAGGGAGGTCACAAAAGATTCAGGACAATAAAAAGTGGCTATGAAAAGAAGCCAAAATACTTTATAATCCTGACCTGTCAAATGATGACGAAGGAATCTGTAAAGACAGAACCATTGGTTTACAAATGAAAACACAAGCATAAAATATGATCAATTCTACAGGACACAGGACTTCAGTGTGTTTTTAAGCCGACTAAGACAAGGAAAGAGAAAGAGTATTGGCTGAAAGAAGAGTTGTTAACAGCAAGAAGGTTTTGACTCTGTATTTGGGAAAATGAAAATGAATTATGTGGTAAAATTAAAATGTCATTCAGGGTTTAATTGGGCTTTCTAGATAAGTAACAGCTATTAGTTGAAAATGCTTAAGCACATAGGTCATTGAATAAAGATAGTAAATTGCAATGCTAAATGAATGACACAAAACCCACTTCATGCGTTTGTGACCATTGAGACTTACCACTTCTTTTCTCTTGTCTGATAATATTGTGACATTCTGCATGTAGAAACTGCAAGTGATCAGCTACCATTCTCTGTTGGCATTCATGAATCACTTTGCCATATGAGCTGGGATGCAAGTATTTCCGACACCGCATTTCTTCATCTTTTAATCTACCTAAAACCTACAGACAAGTGTTTAAACTGAGAGCTGATGAGATGCTAACAACCAATATAGAACCATGCACATACAACAGTTGTATGTATGTAGAATGAGATACATGAATAAGTAACAACGTTAAAGAACTTGCCCAGGATCCTGAAAGATTAGATTTGTTCTTTTGAATCAGGCTGTCACTGAATTAGTGCAATCTTCTGTTCTGAGTACTGACCAAGCTCAGTTACTACTCGATGTCTAATAGAACTCAATAGTTGTCACGATTTATTTCTCCCTTCAGCTTTGTAACAGGTCTTCTCCAATTTCTTCTACCATATTTACTCTTTTCTGAGGAGGTTTTACCACAATACCTGTTTATGTAAGAATCACTTTACTGTTCCAAACCCATCTGCTTGTATGTAAACATCTGCTCAAAAGACACAGGAGTACATCTGAGCTACTAATAAAAACTCTCTTTATAACTTCAATGAGGGAAATAGGCATTATCATATATTAAGTCATATGAAAACTGACTGAAAAGCACTTATATCCAGTAATTATAAGGGGAGCAGAGGAAGAGTAGTGCAGCTACAAACTGCTTATGATAGACAAAATGAATCTGCATTCATTTCTTTTGGTTTAATTGAAGTCTTAGCTTGTCCCTGAATTTTACCTCAGGTGTGCAACCATTAGCATATGCTCCTTATGGTTAAAAGCGATCTCACAGCCTTCTCCTCAACTCTTCCATCTTGTTAGTGTGGACAGTATAGCACCAATGATTGACTCCTAGTCCTGTATTAATCTTTGCCTTCTCAAGCAAGGTATAAGAATTACCAGTAATTTAATCACAACCTGCCTTCGTACACCACAAAAAAAAAAATCCATCTCAGAGTATGTAATTTTTAACAATGCTCTGTAACAACTCTACTATGTAGTCTTCTTTAAGCATTACATTGATATACTACTACAAACAGAAGAAAAATAAGGAAGCAATACAGATCAACCTGATACACATTTTGGGGGTTGTCTTTATTTATTTCTACTTTTCATGCAATCGAGTTATCGTTTATTATGAAATATTTTGAAGCTGACAGTCCATCCATAGGCAAGGTTTGTAGTTTATACTCATGCCAACAAAACGCATAGTTTAAACTGCATGAAAGCACACAAAAAAGAACAACTATGGGAACTGTACAGGAAAACACGTATCATCAGTTAATTATAATACCAGATTTTAGTTATTACATGTGTACAGAAGAATCTCTTACCTTCTCCATGTATTGTGAGCAATTTGACTCTTGCAATAAATTTGAAGCTTCTTGTTTATAATACTCCCCTGTTTCATTCAGAAAAGGACACTCAAATATTTCCTGATAAAACTAAAAAGGGAGATATTTTTTTTAAAGTACAAATAATGCATACACTAGATTAACATTCAAAATTACAAACGTAAATCAGAAACATTTATCTACCTTTAGGGGGAATTTTTTCTTATACTGTTCAACATGAACAAAGGAGTTAATAACCCCATGGATTACTTTCTGGTTTGGGTCTTCTCCACAGCGATCACTGAAATAGGCAAAGGAAATATTAATGAGAATGTAGGTATCTAGTGTAACTCATCTAATAGCTGAATGAAATAAAATCGGATGAAAACATTTTCCAGTAAATTCCTCTGCTTAAATTGGTAAAATTGAAGAAGATTAATCTTAAAATAAAAAGTGCACTCCTCTTTCTTTCCTATACTTTTAAATTGTTGAGAAAGCAATTCATAAACTATCATAAAAAGCATTTGCAGGTCATGAAATTTCCCAGTGTTTGCTAAAGATATAAGTATTCCAAATACTGTAAGCAAGTACTTGAATAGTTACAATAAGTTACATCCAATTAAATATATTACCTTCAAACTCCCACCCCCTCCAAAAAAAAATTAAAATCATTTTTGCCAGCATCACACCAAGCAGCATACTATTTTATTATCTACTATTCAACATGTAGATATGAAGTGGAACAAATAACATACTTGGTGCATTGTCTCAATTTTTAATGATACACTGGAAAAGGAAAACTTTATGTCTTCCAGTTCATTCCAGCTTCTAAGGAAAAAGTTCAAATAAAGAAAATATTTGGTTGAAAACAAAAGTAATTGAAACAAGTGTTTTTACATGCTAAAAACATTAGCGTGTACTCCTTTGCAAAGACTGGAAGTAACAGACCCACACTCAGAGCAGCAGAGACTTTTAAAACATGAACTGTTCTAAAAAAGACCACTTGCACATACACTTTACGAAGAAGTAAAAAATATTCCTTAACTCCTAAGGTGTTAAATAGGACTAAAATATGATTTACAAAAGTATATTTAAGCATCAGCAGTTGTAATTTCAAAGGTTTTACTTTTTAAAACACATGTGTACATGTACATACATATATAGGGATAGAATAAGAACTTCTACTTTACCCAGCCTGCACTGAAAAGACAAAACAAGTTCTCCATTAGAAACTCACGTTGGTATAAGAGAGTCAATTACTTGAGTGATTTAAAAAAAAAAAAATAAAAAGGGAAAAAAAAGTAAAGCCAGAAAAAATACTTCAAACTCAAACATTACAATATATCCATCTAGGCTGGGGTGGAATCAGGGGAAAATAATTTTGCTAATTTAATTGATTTTGATTTGGAATTGATAAAAACTCCAGATGCCCATGAGCTAGGGAGGTTTACCAGGACAGCCACACCAGCAGTTACTAAATTACATACACCAGACCATATGTTCACAGCACTGTTAACGGTGTGTACTGCTTTTAAATACTACTGTGTCCTAAGATCCGAAAACTTAAGCTCATGATGGGTGGAAAGAACTAGCTCTCTAACAGATTACAAGCAGTCATTGTATGGTTTATGCAGCTTGGTCACCTGTTACAAGTGAGTTAACCTAATGGTAACTGCTTTAGCAGGGATGGTCTGATTTACACACACACACCCCCACCCACCCCGGGGGAAAGGAAGGTTTCCTCTGGCTGTGGTAGCTGGAACAACGGAATAAATTTGGGTTTGGGTACATGTAATCACACCTTGTAATCTTGCCAGCATCCCTCTGCTGGGTCTGATTATATGATGGCAGAGGCAGCAGCAAGACACAGAAGGGAATAAGTCTAATACCAGACCCAGTGCCTGGACCCAGCTCCACCCTGGAGGGACCCAGGAGCATGATTAAGTTGCAGGATGTATGCAGCCGGTGAACACAGCACGATGTCATGGAGTGCAGGAAGCTATGTAACTAAAAGTTAAGCATATTACAAAACAGGGAACCATCCAGTCCACCTCTAGCACGTGGGCTGGACCTGGAAAGATACTGGTGACACAAACACAAGAAGCATTACTGTAATAACAGATGAAGACTCAGATCCCCTCTGCTCGGTTCACAGGCCACTTCACAGACCTTAGCCCATGCAGATGCAGGAGGAGAAGGGGCAGCAAAGTCAGGCTCAAGGGATTCAAAGATCAGTAAATCATTAGGAAAAAGCTGTAAAAGTGCAGGAGGGAGACACTCCGTGGAAGAGCTGTAAGGCGGAAGACAGGCTTTTGAAGCAGAGGTCAACAGCATGAAGGCGATAGACGAAAAGGAAGACAGCACAGAACCAGCCTTGTCTGCTTTGGCAGCATATTCAGGTTTTTATTTACACCAATGGCACTGCTCCCAACAATTTGTAATGCAAATGGCTAGTTTCAACAAAATTTGACATAATTTTCAAGGATGGCTTTCAGGAAAGCTATAGCAGTAAAAGCATCTCCCAAACTACGATGAGAGAAATTGGTGACCCCACCGAGGTGGAATTCTTAAGTCTGCATTTTCCTTCTTGGCAGTAGTCAGCAAGCAATATGGACACATACAGCTACAGAGCAGCTGCTGCACAGTTTGAAGCACGGATGTCACAGGACATCTTGGGAGGGTAGAAGGGAATGATGATGTTTGGTGGGGAATCTGGACAAAAAGATAAAGCACTAGAAACACAAGTTCCACTAATCTGGATGATGAGTTTCTTTTTTCAAAAGAAATGGAGAAAGCTACAGAAAACAAGCTCAAGGAAGTTGTGCCAGTTTATATTAACTCCATCTTGTTCCTGCCTTAAGAGTGAAGCTAACAGTGAAGTTTAATACTTATTGTACAGCGTAATTCTACAGCCCCATAAAATAGATTTAAAGTTTAAGACACAATAATAAATACTGTATTCACTGAGAAGATTTCATCATTCAGAAGAAGTGCTCTGCTGTGTCAGACCAATGGCCTATCAACACCACTTAACTACAGAATTCACTGTGAACTAGAAGAGCCCATTTTGAACACTTCCTAAAAAGTTAACTTCCAATAGCTTTCCTTCCAAACAAATGGTAGAAATAAATTATCAGCTTTGACAAGAACAGGGTCAGTTAGTTAGAAAGTGTTAGTTATCTTTACTAGAGAAGCCTCTCCTGGTTAGTCTGTTCTAATCACACTGTCATTTGAGATAGCACCTGAATAATTTCCAAATTATTTCTGTTTAAGAATTTCATAGATGAATTTTCTCACAATTCGAGATCTTGTCGGCTTCCTGTTGTGTTGAAACAAAAATGCATAAGTTGATATTCAGCTTGCCTTGTAGGAGGAGTGCTTGGGCTAGAGGGAGGGGGAAGAAAGTGTGTTATATACAGAACTATATAAAAAGGAGTGCAGTCAGACACAGACAAGCTTAAGTGATTTACCAATTTTCTGCTGTTCAAGGTAACTAATCCTGCTCCCTTTTGCTCAGTCACAGGCCTCTGTATCTCTCTTGCATTGCTTTGGCACTCATCTAATGCTTTGCTGAACTGACTCATCATGCCAATCTAGAGAAATATTAACCAAGATGGTTTTCTGTCATAGTGAGGCAGTGCAACCGCTAATAAGATGAGCACCAAATTCAGCACAAGAAAGTAGCAGAGCACAGCCTGCTCCTTTTTGGCATCAGCAAACTCTTAGATCAGTTTAGCCATCTTGTTCAGCTGAACCACAAGTCACTCTTGTAGTTCTTCACTGCCATATACCAAAAAAGCTTGTTGTCAACTGTAATGTATAGTGTATCACACAAGTCTGTAACTTCTAAAAAGTCAACGTGCTCAAGATTTTAGTCAGAAGTCTTTCAAATTCCAGTTAAACACATTGCTAAAATAAAACCTGAAAGCAAAATCTGTGGCTCTGCTCTCCCTAACTTTTCCAGTACAATAATAAACATGGTTTTATAGGCAACCAGTTGACAATAATGTTGGTTATCAACTCCACATATCACCGTATACTAAACAAAATCTTCTGGTTAAAAGAAGTTCAACTGTTCCACCTATTTAAATTTCAATTTTTTTGTATAACATTTTAATAAATAGAACCATATGTACACTTAAGTACTACACAAGGAATCTAATCAAGAAGTTTCTAAGTATATACATGTATTAGTAATTTTATTAAGTTTTTTAGGTAATAATCTTCCCATGCATAATCTTGCACCTCTGGTAGATTTAACTCATTGATATCCACTTCTTCAAAGACCCTGATTAATTCCCGCATTGCTGAGCTCAATGCTAAAAGACTTTTAAGAGTTGTTTGCAACAGCGTCTTTAACATTGCCTCTTACAAACTGTATTAACCAGTAGAATCACAGTAAAGGACAGCAAGAAGCCTACAGATACATGCAAAGACCATCTTCAGAATACCCATAGTAAGTCCTACATTTCATGATACCACGAAGAACAGCTATAATAAGAAGTCTCTCTTACATAGTTCACTACATTATATGCAGATCACAAAGTGGGTAGAACACAGTTAATATTGTTAGATGTGTATTTTGAGAAACGGAGTTGAGTTAACTTTTGAGATCAAACAGAAGAATCCTTAATAACTGAGGGGGGGGAAAATCCAGACCCAACCATTAGAGACAATGACTCAAGTTTTATTTAGAACTTTCTAAATGGTTTAATAACAACGTCAACTTGTTACAGGCTCAAGATCTAATAACCCACAGAGCCAGCGACAGTCTTGATCTAAATATCCTTGCGAGGTCTGTCATCAGCCTCAAGGTAAACACATACCATTACTTTTAAAAGGTATCGGATGTCTCTTGATAAAGGTTTTAACAGATTTCCACTCCCACCCACAAGTAAATATACAGATTGACCAAAATGAGTCTTCAGGGTCACCGTGCTCGATGTATCAAAGCAGAATTTTCTTCACCATGAATTTAGTAAAAATAAATTGTTATAGTAAACATATGGATAAAGCAGTATTAGCACTGGTTACAAAGGAAGCACGGTTCAACAACTCAAAGCAAATAAATACTTTCTGATTCCAGAGATACCATCTGAGAGACACATCATGTCAGTTACTTAGTCATCAAAAATTTAATTCAGGAAGGAAAAACAAAATTTAATATTAAAATATCCTTTTTTAATGCATTCTAAATACAGCTTTTTTTTTTTTCTGACCACGTGCACAGCAAAGAAACTTTGATCAGCCAAATTACCTCACTATCCCAGTTCACCTACACTGAGTCAGGCATGCAATCACTTTAAAAACCCCCACCCAGTCACTGGGCAACTCCAGAGCTACCCTTAACAGTAGTAAAAGCATAGAAACCAATGGAACTTACAACTACACACAAGGTCTGTAGTATATTTCAAAATTTCCGTTTATTCATATATAAAAAGATCCTTTAGAAGCTAAACAGTATAAAGCTTTTGAATCAAAACTTAAGAAGCCCAAGTCCTGTAACTACCAGGGTCTTTGTTTAAAAGTAACAAAGATATTCAGAAATAAAATAATAAATTCCCTCCAAGTGAAAAAAAAAATAATATTTATTTCCATTTCATTCAAGCAAGGCACCAAAAATGTTAAATGAAGTCACTCATCTGAACAACAGAAACCCAGATGCTTCGCTTTCCTTACAGAGAAGCAAGAACTCTTTTGGGTCCCCATGCAAAGCAACATAGCTTTTCTGGCTTTGGCCAGAATCTTTGCATAAGCCCTGGTCCTTCAGTTTAGTGATGGCACAGAAGCCATACGCGGTCAGCATCAGGTGGAAAAAAAAGGCAAAAGGTATCCTATGGGACCTGGAGAATTATTCCAACTACTCCCCAATCCCATTGATAAAAAGGGTTGCTGAAACAGAAAGATCACGACCCTCAGGTAACAGTGAATTAACCATTTCCTTTTCAGACTCTTTCTACACATGCAAACCACAAATATATAGCCACAACAAGAAAGGCTGATAGATCATCATCATAAGTTACAATGCTACCTTCAAAAAAACCATTAAAAAGTTTGATTGGCATCCCCAGACTTTTCAGTGTAAAAAAGTGCAATACCCCCCCCCCCCCCTCGTGTAAAAGCAAAAAAATATTCAAGCACTCACTTTTTTATTTCTCGGAGGAGCATCCGAATAAGGATGGCCTGCAGTGGCTCAATCATTAATTTTCTCCACATATCAAGAGCTAGCTGTCAAGACACAACACAAGTTTACATCAATAAAAAAATACCAAAAAAAACCCCAAAACAAAACTAAAGATGATACAATTCCCCATTCAGTATTTCAAAAATGAAATGGTCGGATACCCTCTTCTGTCTCCTTTTAAAATTATTGTTTGCTTCACATCTCTCCGATTTATCAATGTATTGATATATTATTTCAGCATCTTTCTTCTAGACCATCTGACTGCATTTGGATGAAAATCACACAGACCTGTACTCTTGCAGTGTCAGACAGAATTTCTAGTCATGCAGTGTCTGAATGCATGCTTTCCAGTCTGCATTCTTCCCACACATCTAATAGGACCGATTTATTCCTTGGTTCCACTCTGTCAAGGATTCTCAAATGTACATAAGGACCCTAAGCAAGTTGGTTACAAGGGCAGGTTTTCAGTGTACATTTAAACAAAAATCTGCACAGCAATAGGTAAGTAACATGTCTTTCTACCTGAAGTGTTTGAATGTGTACAGACATCGGTATTTCTAAAAATGATAGCAAAAATAAGCCTCAGCTAGCAAAAGGGAATGTCTCTTGGCCAATTTGTCAGAGGTCAGAATCAAAGATAAAGAACCCTTCTATATCAAACACACAGTGAACATCTTCAAACTAAGATATATACAGCTTACGCAAAGTCACTGAGAAGATAATATTTGACTTAAATGGAACTCAAATCACCTTCATATTAGGGATAGGTCACCCTATTACTAATATATGATTAGAGGGATCAGTCAAATAGACTCAAGTATCTCAAACTGTTGTGGGTGAAGTAATTGCTACCAAAACATACCACCTGTAAAAACACAACTGCAATCATTCAAAAGGAGTTTTTACACTTAAGTCAAAGTCAGATTTAAAGCCCAAGTGGATAATGTGATCCCTCAGATGGAGGGAATAGCCACACACAGCTGCAACCTCTAAGAACACCTAATAGTGAGTCGTAGACTGGGGAAAAAAAGGAAATTATCAAAATCAGTGATGACAGAGGGAATATTGCTAATAAAGTTTTGACACAACTAATAGACTCCTAGCTGCAAAAATTAAAATATTGATTGAGTGTGTTTTAAATGAAAGTAGGCATTTAGCTATTGACTAGGTATCTGATCTAATCCACTTTGTGAAATAAATGTTCCTTTTGAAGGGCAGACAGATGAACTTGCTCTGTCACGGCTCTCCAACACCCGTGCAGTAATACAGAGTACAAGAGTCTAGGAGCTAAAGCTGACCCAACTGTATCATAAGCAGGTTCAGAGAAGAGGTTTGCTTATAAATCAAAAGACAGATAACATTTTGAAATCAAAGTTGTCTTGGGAGTGATTTTCACTGTCTTGCCTTGTAGACAATAGTAGCAGAACAGTTAGAGGAAAACAGTTTCCCTAAGACATCAGGAGCTCATCCAGCAGAGAATGCTGAAAGAAGCTAGCTCTGGAGAGGGGCAGGGGGAAGAAAGAAAAAAGTAAAAAAAAAAAAAAAAAAAAAAAAAGACTGACACATGTTGTGACTGAGGTGAAGGGGACCATCTCAGGCAATTCTATTCTGCAATGTGGTCTCTAGCATAGTCCCTCTCACTTAAGATCTACCAGTCTGAAACAGCTTCAAGTTGCCTGTCGGAATTTTCTTGTCAAGTAAGCTACAGACTGGTCAATCCAGCAACTTGACGTATTAGTTCTAGAGACTTTTTTTCTCCTTGAGGAGAAAACTGATCTTCCTTCTCCACTGGATTGACAATACAGAACATGGTAGTTTCCTTCATTTTCGAGAATCTGTTGCCCCATGATGGGGTAAAAAAACACAGAATGCACACTTTAACTACCTCCTAGCTCAGGGCTCCCATACAGTCACTGAAAACTCAGAACTCTGAAAATAATGATACGGGCTCAACCCAGAAAAACAGTATCCTTCACCACACATTCATAACATACGGAAAGAAAAATAAATCTCTTGCAAGCACTGGCATACTAGTTTCATCAACTGATCTCATCCTGTATTTCTCTTAATACAATTACTGAATGTCTGGAACACTTATCAGGATGATAAACTGTTTGAAGCCATGCCCACACACGTCACATACGCACCTCCAGTCTCTACTATATACCTACTGTTACACACCCCAGAAGAACTAAGCAAGCACGTACTCGTTTAAGATTACTGAAAAGCTCACAAAGTTTCATTAGCGCACAGGAGTGACACTGAGACAGAAGCTTCAGCACATAGACAGTACAGTTCTGCATCTACAAACACTGGGCGTTATTTCTGTAACTTCTGTCCTTTATCTACCCAGAAGCATGATCATCTCAGTCATCTAAAAAGGGATAAATGATAATTCCTTCCATTCTAAAGAGGTGAACAACTGAAAGACTTTTCCAAAACCCCTAGTGCAATCCAAAGAATGAAAGATAGAATCCTAAACAGGAACCATAACAAAAGAGAAAATGCTTTCAAAACAAAAAGATTTGATAAACTTGGCGAGTGCCTTACAGGTCAAGAAATGTGAACTACTTTTATTTCTGAGGCAATGAATTTACCAAAAGCAGCACTGCAATTAATTTATTGAACTACTTGAGAGTAGGACTCAAGTCTCTATTCCTTTTCAGGCCATAAAGCTAATTCTATACCACTAGTGAACTGGGATTAACTTTACTGTCTCAAGATCAAAAATTTAGCTCCCACTACTACTACAGCTTACTAAGACAGTATTTGACAAAGAGAAATGAAAGAAGTCTTGGGGTGTGAGATAATGAAAGTCATTAGTAGCATTCCAGACATCATAATCATCCAAACATCTTCAAAGACCAAAGGCTGCCAACTACAGTTCAAGAATCTTGACCCTCGCCATAACCTGCCCAAATGATGAGCTATGGTTGTACCATCCTAGAAACAGCTGCGGGGGAGCTTTAAGAAGAAGTGTGCATCATTGTCCTTCCACCCCCCCTTATGATTCCTTAAACATAAGGAAAATGAGAAACTCCAAAAAGCTGAATTATCAGGTCTACAGTTTGTTGTTTACCAATGAACATATCCTAGGGCAGAAATCTATGGATAAAAGTTGTCATTACCACCCTTTGGGTAATACCTCAGAACAGAGTAGCACACTGAAACAAGGAGAGAACTCACTAACGCATCAGCATCACCCAGTGCCAAGAACAAGCCCAGACCTATTCCCAGCCCCCAGAGCAGCTGAACAGTCATTCACACAGAGCTAAGGATGCCTCCCGACAATTGTGGAAACGAACTCAGCTAAATCTCAGTCTCAGGAAATAAGGAATAAGATTTATGCCATTTTGAAGATACCACAAACACGGAAGCAACATGCACTTCCAATCTTGATAAGCCTTTACAGATGCCACTAATTAGCAAGCCTCAGAGACAGCACAGGTAGACAAGGGAAGAACAATTACCTGAACTGCCTTAAGTATATCACATTTCTGGTGTTTTTTTGAGCCCATTCCCAACCTGTCAGAGGATTAGCAATCCCAGCTGGCAGTGCTGTCTTCAGCAGCTGGATATCTGAGTCAGAAGCACAGAAGATGCTTCTTCATGCACTGCAGTCTCTCCTTACTCTTCACTAAAGGCAGCAGAGACTTCTTACTTAAATCAATGACATCAAACAGCTAGAACAGTAATCACTGACAGCTCGAGTTCTGACATTAAGAATGTATTTTCTCTAGCTTTCCAAACCAAAAGAGAAGTGTTCACTTCACTTTTAAAGGAAAAAGGCAAATGTACAGAGCAAAGGAAAAAATCAATACACCACTACAAATAATGACAGAATAAAATTAATTCCCCAGCTAGCAGTGTGTATACATACAAAGACAAGCATTCAAAAGAAAAGTTTCTGCTCAAC
This sequence comes from Falco rusticolus, assembly GCF_015220075.1. Lineage (NCBI taxonomy): Eukaryota > Metazoa > Chordata > Aves > Falconiformes > Falconidae > Falco > Falco rusticolus. The sequence goes on along the minus strand of NC_051190.1, from coordinate 65,281,433 downwards.
TGTATTCAGGATTGTGGGTTTGCTCTGACTGAGATTGAAAAGGTGTTTTCAAAATCTTCTTAAAGTCATACTGAAACTATGTTTTGAAAAACTTGAAAGGTGTTGGGTTTTTTTACTGTAAAACTATCTTTTCATGTTTCTTTCCATATTTAATGGTAAGAATAATCATGAAGTGACAGAAACTATGTATACTTCACTTCTGCATAGTCAAAGTGCACAGGGTGGTATCTGCTGACTTTTTTCCATTTTACAGGTATTTAAAAATTACTCTCCAATGTACACTAGTAACTGTGTTAACATCCTTGTGCTTGCCCCAAATTATTTTTTTTAAAGATAAACCTTCTGTACGTTACACTTCTGTACAAAGAATGTCTACTTTTTTTTTAAAATCTCTATCCAAGTTTCTACAATAGCAGTACAAAACTGCTTGCATTAGAAAATAAGATGTACAGAAGACTAATCTCAAAAAAAGCTGTTACACTTTGCAACATCAAGAAATAGAAGCCTAAAGATACTATTTCAAGGGTTTCCAGAAACAAAAGTACTGCTTCTTCCAAGTGTTTTCTAGACAGAAGTGTCACCTAATAAGGCAAAGGGTTGTTTTTTTTTTTGCAAAGTGGTATCTATTACCACATTTTAAACTGAAGTTCTCCAATAGTTTTCATATTTGCTTGTGCCCCCACCCTCTGCCTTGGATCACTGTTTTTATACATCAAAACCGTAATTTCATTTTACAAAGGTTTCAGTGCTTGTAACTTCTACCATATTTAGCTATTCATTTTCTCTATGACAGGAAAGTCAAAACTTAAGAGGACAAAGCTGAACTTGTGGCACTTCTGGACGTAATTTATATCCTCTACCACTTTCAGAGATACCTACCTCTCCTATTTCCATCAATGGTTCGTTCATATCCACCCCGCCATAACCATACTGAAGATCAGCTTCAGTCAATTTGTTCTTCTTAATAAACTGTGTGTTGAGGTACCTATAGAAAAAGATATTCTAATCAAAACAGGCAGAAGTTAAGGTGTTGTAGGTTTTTTTGGTTTTTTTTAAAAATATGGAATTGTAGAATATCTTCCACATCACAAAAGATAACCTCTTTTAACCAGTGGCATTGGTTATCTGCAGGAAATTCTTAAAATATAAATGACTTCTAATTTAAGAGACCTTACATCATATTAAAACAGTAGTGTTAGCAACTGACATATCACACAGTAGCCTGATACATCACTGTCAGCATTTTCTTGGTGTGCAATATACTTGTGGAAGAATCCAACCTTTCAACATATACTACCATATTATTCATACATGCATATGCAAGATAACTGCTAAATTCTGAGCGGTTGACTAGTTGAGTGAAAGTAGCTAATTTTTAATGATAGAAAAACATTCCTGAGTATCAGATATTTTTAAGTAAAATGTATTTTCTTCTACCTGTACTGTTTATTATTTTGCATTTCTCAGACTAAAACACAAAAATAGTGTCAATTTTCACAGGACCAATTTTTGTCAGTTGTGATGCTTTACTCAGGTCATGACAACTAGCAAACAGCTGTATTGCAAATTTTAAATATAAGAATTTGCAGAAAATATTTTAATTAACAATTATAAAGAAGAAATGTTACAAATGCTTTTTTATTTTAATATTTACTATTGTATGCATAGGTTTTGTAAATAACAGACAAAGGTTTCTGCACAAGACCTGATAAAATGTCCCTCTTAATTCTCAGTATTCCCTTAAAAGAAATACAGTAGCTTTTTTAAACCAAACCAATCTCCTCCTCTTTCCCCAGTAAACGGGAAACAAAATTATAGCACCATTTATAACTGCACTTGTATTTGTTGTGTTAGTGCTTAAAGGAGGTAACGGATTTTTTAAAAAAATTCTGATCCAACTAGCAGTTTTGGGATGCTCAGTTTCAGACACTGAAGAGAGCCAGATTACTGAAGTGCTTTAAGAGATTCAGGGTTCAGAGGCTGCACCAGACTAGTGATGCCTCAATACTTCAGGCAGGAATACAAATGACAAGCAAAGACGAAAAGGAGAAACACACTATGGAAACCTGTGAACTTGAAAGTATTTAGGACACCACAGAGTCCAAAGAAGGAAGACTTGTGATAGTGCAGTGGTGACAAACTGGAATACAGTGGCCTAACCTACTTTCAGACTCCAGAGTCTTACAGAATACTGTAAAATGCTCTGCAACCATCAATAAATAACCATCATAAATTGTAAATGCAAGTCTGTGCAGAAGGCTACCGGCCCGCCATTTCATATAAAACTTGTATGGACATCCAGAATAGCTGGGACACAAGCCCTAAGCAAGCATGGTCCTTGATGATATTTCCTACCCCTGCCATGAGAACAAAGCCAGCAACTGCCATTCTGCTTTTTCCTGTTAAGCTTGCCAAAAAGGAAAGCCCTATGCTCTCCTCATTCACTCCCTCTCTTCCATCAGTACATGCCTTCTCAACAAATCCAGATCGGGCAACTGATCCATCTTAAAGCTCATGTAGCTACAAGTAAATAAGCAAGTTTAATCTAGATTGGGTATCCCTGCAAAGACCTACCTGATTCAAGAAAAAAAGAGGGTGGCAAGAAGCAGGCAGGCAGAAGCATTTGTGGCAAGAGCTCTACCACACTGCCTCAAAACCAAAACCAAATTTGCCCATATTTCCTCTCCCGCTGTCCTACTTTTACCATCAATTTCCAGAAGCAAGCATAAGCAAGTAACTGCAAAGGATGTGTGAACAGTGTAATTCAAATCAATTCCTCCACTGAAGCGATCAACTATTTTCCACCTTGAATTACTACTTTAAATACTTCATCTCGATTTCTTACTTTCACAAGACAATCCGTAAGGTTTACTTGTAACTTACTGTGGAGACAAGAATTGGGCATGAATTGATAATACCATAAAATAACCCACAGACTCTTGCTGCCCTTATGGTAAAACTTTCAGGTGAAAATCTGAAATACTTGATCACACAGCTCAGGCCCAATTACTTGAGAGTTCACCTGTGCAGACTTACACTTTAGTATCTGATGAGGAAAATGGCAAACAAAATGAGAAAATTAAAACTTGTTTACTTTCATGGTATTAGCAAAGCAATACACTTTTTGGTACCAAACCTCAAAACACACCCACCAACCTTCCACTCCAGAAAGAAGGTAAAAAGTTTGGAATTCAGAAGAGTGTTACAAGACTTATTCAAAACAAATACCTACTTTACAGTGGCATTTGGAAGACAGCATCCCATGTAAATTAACAACATCATGAAAACATCCGGTACATGAATATTTTTGTGGCAAACTTTTTCAGACATAAAGGACTTGTTAATTTAGCAAAACAAAAGGTAAGTTCTTTTACAAGGAATTTAGCAAAAAAACTAATTTAACAATCAGAAGGGTAGCTAATTATTGGGACAGATTACCTGGTAACTTCCATGTATTTCATACTTTTAGATCAACCAAGGACACTACTCTAACCACAGACTAACACAGTGACTACACTCCCAAAGCAATGCCACATCTCAACAGCCCACAGTGTCCTTGACGGGGGAGAATGGGGCACAGACACAACAGACTTTTCAAAGTCCTGACAGAAGGATTAGATGTATATTTTTTTTTCTTTTAATGTTTTATTTGGTTTTAGTAGTTTGAATTACATACTCCTGGATAAGAAACAAGTATTAGTGTTGGCAAAATAGACATTGCGAAATCTAGCTTAAATGTAATGAACCTAAGAGCGTATCTGTCTCAAATCAGCTACTGGTCATTTTCTTATGTTCTCCATGAATAAAGCCAAAAGAGTTTACCACCTTTAAGTCTTTGTCCATCCATGATATGGCACCACAAAACACCATGCATGATTACATATATTTCCAGAAGTACCATACTTTAAGCAAAAAAGGTAAACACCCTCTATTCAGATTTTTTCCTCCTCTGAAAGCTGTCCTAAGATAAACAAGAAACTTCTAAGTAACCACTCTTCCTCCCCCACCCTGCTTCCTACACACAGAGTCAAACTGCTATACTGATCCCCAAAATGGCACAAAGGTCTAGCAGAACAGTATACAGGAATAAACCTGACCAAGTGCTGAGGAAACTGCTTTCAGAAATTTGCACTGAGAGAAACCTGCTAACAATTTTCACAGGCCATTGCAAGTGTTCATGGACAGAGAAATGGATAAAAACCCTATGTGCCAATATCATCCACTCTTCTGATGCATAGATGCCAATTTAAACAACCAGAAGTAACTGATTAGCTAGGACTAATTATTACAGTTTGTTTTCAGAAACACTGTTTGGTTTTTAAGATTTTCTTCAGTCTACCACTTGCAGAATTAAATTGCTTTACAAGCTACAGAATGCATACACGGCCACATGGTGAAGCTATAAATGGCTACATCACTGTATAATAGGAATTAGCAATTATATTAATGTTTTCAGTAATTTCCATGTGCATTCACATGGTCAGCGGTGCTAAATCTATCCACAACCAGTTATGAACAGTGCTGTTCACAGGTGGATACTGAGGGAGCAGTTTGTTTTACAGATCCAACAGGAAACCAAGCGCCGCCTCAGCTGCATTAGCAAGAGCGTACCAGCAAGTCAAGGGAGGCAATTGTTCCCTCAGCACTTTTGAGGACATACCTGGAATATTATGACCAGTTCTGAGTACCCAAACACAACAAATCTCAACAAATCAAAGAGAGTCCAGAGAAAGCTCACTGAAATAGCTAGGGTGAATAGCATGAGACATACGTGAGATTAAAATAAACTCTTCTCAGAGGAGCACACAGAAAATATAAGCAGCAAAGGACACAAGTTGCAGAATGACAAATTCCAAACAGACATACAGGATTTTTTTTTTACAGTGAGAGTAATCTAACACTGAAACAGGCTGAGCAGAAAAATCTCTGTCCTTGAAGGAGCTGAAATTTGACTCAATCAAACTGTAAAAATCTGGTTTAACTTAGAAGCTAGCCCTACTCTGAGCATAAGGTTGAAATGTGTGGCTTTCAGAGGCTTGTTCACACTTTAATACGTTTCAATGAAAACATGCAACAGTGATTTCACAAGAGCTATACCAAAAGCAGCAGAATGCTTTAGTGTGTCTAGTAGTGTACACATACAAGTGCTCAGCACTAGAAATTTAGATAATACAGTATCTGTTCTGATTTACTCAAGCACAGATGAACTGTCCACTGGTTTACAGACCTGTAAAACAGGGTTAAAATAATCTATATGAAGAATAAATGAAAGCCATTTCATTACAACAAAGCACTGCAGATACTAAAACTTTAGGAATCCAACAGCCATATCAAAATTACGAGATAAATAATAAATACCTGATGTGGAAGTAAACCTCCCAGGGCTACTAAGTGCTAAAATGAGGGTAGTTCTTTCAGTAGAAGTTTCAATAGAAAAATATCATTAGTGTTAGGTTTCAAATGTTGATGGCACTTCTTGTTTGTTTAAAACTTCCTCATATTTATTAAGTTATGTAATTAGTAAGCAAGATTAAGAGCAGCAGCTTCTTAAAGCTTAAAAAAACGAGAAGGGGACTGGAATTAATACAAGTTTAGATTGTGTTACAAGTTACTGCCATATCATGCTTAGAATTAGAATACACGTTACTCCTATCATGACAAAACCGGTTGAAGTTTAATCCTAAAACAAAGGAAAATGCGTCACATAAAAGTACAAAGCAAACCAAAATTAGCCTAAAGAACTAAAAATTACATGAATATGCTAGTACTAAGTGTTTTTAAAAAAGACAAAACAGCAAAAGCTGCATTATGTGTGTTTAGTTTTTAGGATTTTTTTTTTATGAGTAGATTTTAGAACTTCAGCATTTAAAAAAAAAAATCGCTTAATTTCAATTTGCTGGATAAGAAAATCCTCCAGTTATTTTAAATAAAGGTACACAAACCAGATTTTTTTACAAATACAATTACCCATGAAGACAGTTACAGCACCAAGACACTGTTAAGACCCCATGTCCAGCAATGCTTTTACCTATTATGTTTGTCATCAGAAGTTAACAAAAAAATCCAACAACTGAAGAATATCAGGTGTTAATATCAGGTATTTCTTATTCCATCAGTTTTATCTTAGTGAAGAATATATGGGATTTTAGTTTTCAAACTGAATCCAAATTTGTTTTCCTAGCAAAACACACCTGGTGGGTGTATGTTTTATTATTGAAGAAAAAAATCACTTTCAAAGTCATACCCTTTAGAGACTTTTAAAAGACAGTATATGACAAAACTCACAACTTCAACACAAAGAAAGAACATCTAACTTTGAGGTAAAATTATTTCCAACAGAACACCCAACAAGTACATCTTCTGGACCAAAACACCATATGCAAAGCAAGAAGAAAAGTTAGAATGTGCAGAGCTGGCAGGAAATGAATAACTTCAGAGTTTAAGAACTTGGTTTCACAGATACATGAATACCACTCTGTTGAGCTTATATATATGTACAGGTTGGTTCGTGTGCATAAAAACTGTCTGAAAAAAAAAATGCTCTAGCTTATTTAAAAATAAGCCAAACAAAAAAAATCAGGTTCACACTGCTGGAGAAGTATTTTAATTCGTTGGTTTATGACCAGAAGCACTGAAGCACTTGGAAAAACTGTTACACAAAACAAAATCAGTGAGATTCATACACATTAAATAGGATTTAGCACCTCCCCATATGAGCTTGAATTAAGTCAATGACACATTACAAACCAAAGTTTGCAAGCCCAGAATGGACTCCATCATGTGTTCCCAGTCTGCTAGTGATAATTTAACAGATTTGACAAGATCACACATGTATCTCCTAACATAATAGTAAAGGTCTTGAAATCCTTTGCAAATCCTCACATCATAAGTACAATATTAACCGTGCCTCCTAAGTTATATTTACCTGCTGCAAATCACATGCATAATGCATACTAGAATGTTCAACCTGCAGTCAGAGTGAAATTAAAATCCAAATCCTAGTAAATCAAAAGCCACCTCAATATAGTTATAATTCTAGCAACTCAGGAACAGGTGAGGTTTTTTATGTTTAAGCTACCCCTAGTAGCAACAAAAGACATTCGTAATTCAGGAAAAAGTAGAAGTACAAAAATAACACAGGTTGTGTTTTTATTTATAGACTTGGCTGTAATCTAATGAAAAAACTGTAACATTGATTGCCTGTATGCAGTCTATTAGTTTCTGAAGTTCTCAGAAAAGAAACCAGGAGACATTTTTACTCCCTCTCCAATCCTTGCAGTTCAAACTTCACATAAAACAAAATTGAACTGAAAAGAGAGGACCCAAAGAGCACATAACCTTGTCTGAAAGGGAGACAGTTCTAGAAGGGAGAGCTGTGTTTTTGCCAAGGTACAGAGCTAAGCTTTGAAACAAATCATGTTGGTTCAACTGGACCCTTCATCACAACGCCTTGTAGAACACCACCTAGGATATTATCAGCTACTTCACCACTGGGTTGATTAGCAACAACATATTTGGCACTGAAACATCAGAAACAACAGAAGTAGAATATATTAGTAATGAAAGAATAGTAGAATCATCTTAGATAACTACTTCAGCAGCAAGCAGCAGGGCACAGAAAAACCTGTTGACATTCCTTTTTTCTCATGTTCTGCTACTGTAAGTATATTCTCTCCAAAACTGACTGGGGCATATTCAGCTATTGCTCTCATTAAACAACATTCTTCAACTTAAGCTGCAGATCACTGTAATCATTTCAGAAGTTTAATAACTCATTTGCAAAGCTTACCTGTATAAACAGTCCATATAGTCTGCCCCTTTGCTATACTCTTCCCAGTATCTGTGATACATAACCAGCACTTGTTCTTCAGCTTCCAGAACTCTCTGTGAAGGATAACACACACAACCCACTAAAATTAGTAAGAAAATAGCATACATACATAGAAAATCATAACAGGATTATAATTTTGGAATAACAACTGCATACTCAAAATTAAGACCACACCTAAGCTTTAACTGGTCTAAAAATAGCTTTGTTGAGATGACCAGGAAACTAACAAATCTTTATACTACAAAGTTTTGGTAAGCCAGCTGCAACACAAAGTTGCTTTATCTTGCACTTTAAAAAGAACAACCTCTATAATATATTATTTTCTATTTGTTTTCACAGAAGTACTTGCTTGAATAAGCATGGTTCATATTCTCACATCACACTGGTGGGATAACTCACACAACTATTCCCTCATTGACATGGATCAATTTTAAACTCGTGCAGCCACATGCACACTGGAGGAGCTGCCTAACTCTAGCCGCTTAAGATCAGTATGCCTTACCCATTAGAAAAGCCCTTATACTTACCAAGAATCCTGGAATAAAAAAAGTTTCACGAAATGCAGACATGTGCAAACTTAAAACAGATTTGTAAATCTAGGCCCAAACCTTTTGGAATTTAAGCAAATAGTAATCTTTTTGTTGCTGATGTCTGAACTTCTCAAAACATTTTCATACTTCAAAGGAATAAGTTCTACAATTTAAACTAATTAGTCTGATTTGTGAAGGAAGATGAGATCCTAGGAATTCAACTATAACTCTCTATAGAGTATGTAATTTTAAACTCTGGCTCAAGTAGCAAAGAAGCTTATGCAAAAATAATGTAAAAGAGGAAAGCTAGTAGACAAAACAAAATCTAGAGTGATTCCCTCTACGGTATGATTTTTGTGAAAGCTTTCCAACATTATTTCAAAGACAAATGGTGGATAGCCAATTAAAAACCACACAGATGTATGCTTTCCACTACTTCCCACAGCTTCTACTGTGCTGGCACCTGCCTGATTATCCAAAGTGAGCTCATGCAGCTCACTAGATAAACGAGGAAGAACTTTTCTATCCAAGTTGTCTGCTAGTTTAGTGAACTGACATAGTCTACCAAAGTTTCAGAGGTATCCTCTCTGCTACCAGTGGAACTACCCATTAAGACACCCAGCCTATCTTGACAAATACATGGGTAATCTAAGCTCAAAAAATAGCATCAAGCCATTTAAGCAGTACTGTGCAGAATTTGCAACTCTTCATTCCCTATACAGACATCAAAGGCAGGCATCTTATTTAAATCTACTCTTTATACTAAAATACAAGGAGACACTGTTCATCCATCCTACATATTCAACATGATGAATCATGATTCTGTTAAAATTAGCTGTCTTAGCTGATGATACAGAAGTTAATTCACAGTTACATAGGTATACAAGTATTGTTATTTGGCAAAATAAGTAATTCATCATTAATTCCTCCCCTGCCAAGCATTTTTGTTATTCTATTTCCCACATATTTTGCAAGTTTTCTTTAGCAGAGTATATACAATCAGTTTCCAATACATTAGAGTATATACTTTAACATTGTAACAGTAACTATAGCGCATTTGGAAAATGAAGACATTCTGGAACTTGTTTAAGCATTCAGTAGAAAAGAACTTGCTTTTCAAGCCAATGAGTATTTTATATAAACTGTAACTGTTGGTTTTAAAAAAAACATTCTTTCTTTTGTGTTGCATACAGGCAGATATCTATATATCTGTCTACACTGTGTTGTGTGATGTGTTACATAGATAGATAGATACAGACAAAGATATATATTCTGCCCCTGGAACTCTCACCTGTGATTTAGTCTCATAAAATCTGCACACCTTCATCCATACAAAACAAACAGCCCCCCTCCCTGAAGTCGAAAAAGACATACAATACCTACATGTACATCAGTAACTGTATAGGTTACCTTGTGCAAATGACGCACATGATTTTCCAAAAAAATTTTAGTCTCAGTATAAAGTCTCTCTCCAAGAGGTTCAGGATAGGCCACACACAAAGCATAAATGTCTCTGAGCTCAGAGTCAAGGTTTGTATCTGCTTAAAGTGTGAAAACTTACAAACAGCATTTAAGATTTACAGAACCTTCTTTTCTCTCCCACACATGCATTTTAGATGTTTTTCATATTTTTTTTCAGTTAAGCACAAAAGAAGTCATTTTCTTAAATTAGTGTAAGTCCTGATTTATGAAGAATCTAAGCTTTTAGCATCAATAATAAATTTTAAGTAGTGGAAGGTGAAAGAACGTTACAGCTAAGATCCTGGAACTTATGGCAGCCCCATATTGGCGTGGCTTTTACCACTTACTTGCCATGCACAAATAATACACAATTATCTCAAAGTGAAAAAGCAGCTTTCATCCAAAATTCTTCCTCTGTACCTGCAGCCAATGTGAAACTAAGATTGTTTTTGGATAATGGAAAGAAGCACTAATTAGGTTAAAACGTGATAGCCAAGTATGGAGCATAGCAAAAATGAAGCGAAACCAACTTCAAGTTTTCCTCTCCCAAGTCCAAAACAATTTACTGTCCCTGAGTATTGGTCCCCACTCCACAGGTGAAACAATTTTGTGGGACACTGGAAATTAAGTAATCACAATGGTAATGTGGGCACAAAAAACTGTCTTCTTTTTAACCATCATTACTATTTCAGTAATCCTATTTAGATCACAGCTACACAAAACAGTAACACTTGCTCATTTAAATGGACAGCAGCAAACAATTAAACCTCTTAAGGTGGTTCTGCCTCTGAAGTACCTTGCAGAGCTTTAAAAAAGTCACTTGATACTTCATCAGGAAAAAAAACCTATGATTAACAACTTGGCTTTCAGAAAAGTCAAGAAATGATTAAGTCCAGCTTCAGGTGAAAAACTGCAGGACAAACTAGTTCTGCAGAAGTTATCTAAAACCCATTATGCTTATCCACTAAGATTAGGTACTTTATAAAACCAGCCAAGCTACAAATTATGATTTAGCATAGATTACTCTTTAAGGTAAGCTCTTTAATTAAGGGAAGACACAAGATCTGCTTTCCTGTAGTCTACCTTAAAAAAAGCACATGCCTGTGTAAAAGGAGGTAGAAGACATAAGGACAGTTGACAAGTCACCTGCCTAGTCTATGGAACAGTGGCCAAGCTCTCATCCCACAGTTCTTCCCAAAAGCATGATTCTTTTTTTACACATAACTACAACTCAAAAAAAGAAAGGTACTGATATGGGACAACTAAATGGAAAAAAGCCTTTATTTGGCCACTGGAATCTGAAAGCCTAATCTCAGTTACAGTTATTTCATCCATTGCGATCATCTTTATCAGAATTCTCCTTGTAATGGCAAGAAGCATTAAATGGAAATCCCAACAAACAAAACAGGCAATATTCACTGCTTTATAACAGTAGCTAGCATTACATTACACCAACTTCCAGAGTTATGAGCAATGAAATATCAAAACTATTAAATTATTAGTGAAGAATGAAATATTTTCTTAAACAGGTTGTAAAGAACAACTGAGTTTGGTTGGATTTTTTTGCCACATTCCCCCTCCCCAACAAATTGTCAGCCTAAGGATGGTCCACAGTCAAACACATCCTCAGTACTATTCAAATCACAAGCCTCCTCACTACGTAAATAAGGTATTTCTGAGAAAGTAACTTCCAGAATTAGAAATCTTTGTAAGCTACTCACAAGCAAAGAGGACATTGGTTTTTTTCTTTTTAGATCCACAACTACACTACCTGCATCGCAAAAACTATTATGGATCTCCGCTACCAGAACCACTTGCTTTGAAGTTAGAGGAAACAGGCAGTCTTCACCACCACAGCACAATAAAATAACGGCAGCTTACCTGATGAAAGCAGCAAACAAGTATCTCTGAATTTATCTAGCCTCTGTGTCTAGGCTTCAGTTAGAAGTCTAGATGACTTGACTGTTGTAAACAAGTTTTAGTTGTAATAAACGTATTGAAGATCAAAAATATTATGTGTACTCCTTCACGAAAATGCCTATCTTCCAAACATGCCTTTCTTTATTCCAGAGAGCAGTCAAATTTTCTTGCAGATTAAGAAAGCAGAATCCAGTATTCTTCCTTGACATAACACTCTTGTGTACCTGCTGAAATTAAACTAATGGCTTAATCACAGAAGGACCTCCATATCAACCTCACACATTTTCCTGTAACAACCAAATGATAAAAATCAACACCAAATCCTATTTGTTGGATACTAAGTTTCTCTGGATTTCTACAAAAAAAAAAAAAGCTACCATGAGTCTCAAGAACACATTAAAGTGTAGCTTTGCTACAGAAAGCTTACATTCTTGCTTAGTTTGTACTAGTTTATTCACTCAACTGTATCTTTCATTTCAGAATCCAAATTTAGGTGTACCATTCAAAACGTGAATCTTTTAACAAAAAACCTTTGAGAGGAGATGAATCATTAGTCATCACTGGTATTTTACTCCATAAACTTAATGCACATTTTTTCTGTGATGCTGTCCCTCAGAAGATCAGGAAGCAGCCTTTACTGTTCAATAATTCATTTTAATGGTGAAAGCCATCTGTCCTTCCAGTTCAGCACATAGTTTTGCAGGGTGAGAAAGGTCAAAGAAAGCTGAAGCCAAACTGTTCTTTAGGGGCCTTCACTCTGTGTCAAGAACATCAAAAGCCTTGCACAATTTAAGTACTCCAGTAGCTGCTATTTGAGGGGTATTACCCAGCAAGGGGAAACCAAAGCAATTCCAAACTAAGGGGAAAAAAATAAATCACCAGTTACAAGAAAATACTGTATCCAAGGCCATAAAAGCTCACTAATACTGTCCCCGGGGTAAAAAAAAGCATCTAGTTAAGACCATATATTAACAGAAAGTTTTGAATGGATCTTCTCTAGAAGACCAAAGCACAGCTTTCAGAAAAACTCTGTGGTTGTTGGTCTTCCTCTGTAACAGAATCAAAATTCATAGAGCACTTGAGGACTCACAGTCAGAAAGAATCATGATGATATGAACTTTATTTACTCTTCCTTCTCTTTGGGCTGGTTCTTATATTAAAGATATAGTTCATAAGTTGTTGGTTTAGGACCCTTGTAAAATGGGGGATTAGAGGAAGGAGAACAAATATGCATAAAAGATTGAAAAAAGCAGGTGGCCACGTTGCATACTTTTAAAATAATTCTGTTTGCTGTATGGCTACCTTCCTCCCTGGGTACTGTTCATCCTGTTTATTTGGTTGGTGGAAAAACCATGACAACAAGCAGAAGATCCTGAATTTCTACCTATTCAAAAAGGTTCTGCTGCTTAAAGGTAGTTATCCAAGTACAGATGAACTGTAACTCTAACCAAGCTTGATCAGCCTTTTAACTTAAAGAGTACTCCCTACCCTACTGAACACTTAGAAGCAAAGCCTTGAAAGTTATACAAAGCATTTATAATAACCAAATTATTGTAAATAGTATCTCAGAGAGACAACTGTCACTCATTTACCAGACAATGAAACAACTCCAGAAACATTTCTTTCTGCAGAGAACCTTAAAGGAAATCTGAAGGTCAAAGGTGGCTCAAGATGACTCACAGTTTAAATAAAGTGACATATGGTCTTTCAGGTGATCTTTTCCAGAAGATTTTTAACGCTTACACAGTTGTGCTTCCCAGCCCATTGCCATTCTAGCGTTTCAAGTTTGAGATACAAGCTATATTTAAAGGTAAGCTATGTTTAACAACAGAATTGCCAGCATTACAGAGAAAACACTATATTCAAGACAAACAAGTTCTGGGGAAGCAGTGAGGCAAAAATTAGTTCTAGAAATGCAATCCACACAGTAAAAGCCTCTCACCCCTAAAATACTATTAGTCTCCATACACTATTTGATCTCAGCTGTCTCAAGCAGCACAAGAGAAAGCAAACACTTCTTAGAATACACTGCTGCAGACTGAAATCATGATCCTTTGCTATATTTTATCCTTTGTTTCCACATCACTGTTTTAACTATAAGGAGACTACAAAGATCAAGTGGTACTATAACCAATGAAATAACCTGTATTAATTTCATTAACACACAGTTCAAATCATTGGTCACCTTTTTATTGTGCTTATTAAACAGCAAGAAGAAGAGTTAATGGGACATTTTGTTATAACATCCCTATAGATGTTTAGAAACAGATTACTCAAATTGAATTTAACAGTGAATTTAAAGCTAACAAAGATCAAGATGATGTATTTTTCAAATGCCACATCTTCCTAAAACATATCATCAAAACCTTAGTTTTCTTTATTTATTTAAAACCTGGAACACACCAGCTGTATAAAATGACAAGTTTAACCAAGTCATTCAATTCTCAGTGAGCAGTTTGCGTTAAAACCTAGAATTTGGTTAAGAGTAGCATAAGTACTAAACAATCAACATTTAAGTTGGAAGTTACAAGTCACACAAGCTTCTCAGGCCTTTCAGCCATAGAGAATAAGACAAAAAGGCTCCTGCCTGTGCCAAATCAGCACTAATAGTGCCACTTTCTAAGGAACATAATTCCAAGATGATGGCAAGTAAGGTCCTAAGAATTACATGCCAAATAATTCTTCCAAGACTGCTTCCCAAGTCTCCTATTCATAAGTGTTCCCCTTCTGATGTTCAATCAACTGGAGTAAATCCCAAAAGAGGATCAACAGCAGACTAGTGTAAAAGGCCTCCATGTAAGAAGTTCTGAGTGAAACATCTCATTCAATTATTATTTTAGATTTTAGGTGCCCTTGTTTAAATGTTTAGAGCTTTAAGCTACAGAAGTTAACAGCTTGTTGAAGACTGAAATACGCAATTCTCAAAAACTGCTTAGAAAGAAATGCTGACAAATTATGCTGTGGTAGTAAGTACACAACTCATTAATTCAAAACGTCTGTAAATTTTGTGAAGCCATTTGAACTTGAGTCCCGGACCAGGTGAAGAGTCGTGCCCCTTAGAAATTAACCACAAAGTTTTAAAATTAAAGAGCTCCTTAAAGATTATCACACCATAGAATAAGGTTCCACAAAGACTTTGGGAAACTGATTTTTTAATGTATTTATATGCATGCACACACTCAAAACAGGCACATGGGAAAGCAGTTCTGAGTCTCTTTTCTTTAGCCTAGCCCTTGCACCCAGAATAAGCTTATGTTGTAAAAATCTATGTATAAGAATCTTCTCAGGAGCTTTTTTTTCACCCAGAAGAATTAACAAAACAGTAAGTCTAAATCATTCTCCCCTACAATTAAACCAAACTCAGTCAAATTGCTGCAGAACAGCTGCAAAGCCTCCTAAAAGTCTCTCAATTATCCACCACACTGTAATGCCTTATGAATGCACAGACACAGGGCACAACATAACTGGTTAGAATAGTCACACTTATTTTAAAAGAAGTTGACTGAAACTTAAATCTTGTAAAAAACTTACAAGTCCATTTTACATGTAAAATGCAAACTTTTCACCACAACAATATATGTACAGCTGTGAGTTGAACAGCAAGATCATATGACCACAACTAGAAAGAGTAATTATTTTTTAAAATAGCTTAACTGTCAGAGAGTAGAGAGGCAATAAGAGTGGAACGAAAGTAACAAGGCTTTTTTACAAACCGTTGCTACAGACATGTCCAATACGGTAGCCGATGCATATACTTCTGTGAAAAGCTATAGTATAAGCTAAGCATTAAAGCTACTAAAAGTGAGTAAAAC
This sequence comes from Falco rusticolus, assembly GCF_015220075.1. NCBI lineage: Eukaryota > Metazoa > Chordata > Aves > Falconiformes > Falconidae > Falco > Falco rusticolus. The sequence continues at coordinate 65,265,879 of NC_051190.1, read as the reverse complement.
TCAGAACAGTTTACTATTTATTACCATGGCAATTTCCACATAGAATACTTCCCAAATATGCAGAATTTCCCATCTCTTTCAACTTATCCACTGACCCACAGGCTTAACAACTGATACAACCTTACAATGACAGGTACAACAGGCCTACTCCATGCCAAACACGTCATACAAACACATTAAGTCAGATTTTCACTTAAAGGATACGAGAAGCGATCATTCCACGTTGCTCTTTCAACATAATCCAACATAACAACAGCTTTAATTGTTGTTAGAAGTTTGTTCCATGTTTCATCAAAGTCAACTACTCGTGGTTTCAAGGACATTGTGGGGCTTTAGTGTTAATCTGTAGAAGAATTAAACATGTCAAACACTGCACAATTATTTTAAAAAAGATACATTTCCTTTGAATTTTTCAATTTAAGTTTTGTACACTGTTGCACCACCATGATACAGCAACAAAAAGAACACCCACCCCTGCTTCCCCACCCTCCAAAATCAAGCTCACAAGCCCCTAGGTTTAACATTATGGAACACTCATGTTGCATGAATACCCTATAACACAACGTCAATTAACCTAAGAAAATCATGCCTCAAAGTTCATCACCTTACCAAGCTACCAATTTAACATTTCCAAATGAAGAAAACAAGTTTCCTGTAAAATGTTGTTTGTTCACTTTCATGCGAAGACTGTTTCAGCTGTATCTGAGAGAATTTTGGGCAGGAACATACTGAATGTATTAACAGAGTATTTGATATTCACTACTGTCAGTTTGTAGTCTATGTTCACCTCAAGCTTTCATGAGACGTTTTTGGTGTTATATTTAAAAAGCCACAAAACCCTAAAGCTTTGATCAGGATAATAAAAGAAAACACATCTAAACACAGAGTATTATATAGAGCTTGTGCAGCTTATTGCACTGTGCAGCAGGACAAACAGTGAATTCTTTCAAGTAAGACATGGCTTGAAAATATGGAAGCAGTGTTAGTAGTTTCATATAAAAAACCACTGGAAGAGATTTATTGAAAGAAAAGCATTAAATTACTGAAATAAATAGAGGAAAAAATGTAACTTAGAGGAAAAAAAGGGGGCCCTAGAGACACAACGGTGAAGGCCTCTTCTTTGTTTCTATCTCTCTGTCCTATGCACCTAATCTAGAAAGGACCTGATATGTGACATTCCATACACAAAGAATTCTAGTTCCTGCTCAGAAACACAACATTGTAAAACTAAAGCAAAAAGTGGAAAGAATACTTCTATCTCCATTTTAAATAGATGGAAAAGTGACTCAACTTGTCTTCCCAAATTTTCAAGGTCAGAAGGGTAAAAAGAAAGCTAGCGACAGACTTTCAACACAAAACACACCTCTATAAGAGAAAGAATCAAATGGCATGTTAAAAAAAACTATTTAGCAACCAGCTTACTACCTTAACTGCTACTGGCTTTTAATTTTTTGCAGGCAGATCAGTTCTCTCAAACTGCAGGATATATAGCTTCTCAGTTTAAGGAGAGAAAAAATTTAAAAAAAAAAAAAAAACACAAAACAAAACAGAATGCATATAAATGCCACCCTGACTAACCAACCAAGCTCCTTAACTGTCGTGAATTTGGGAACCACAGAGGGTTGTTTTCCTCTACCTGCAACACAACAGTTTCCGTTTAAAACTTAATCAACATTTGATTTCATACAGAAACTGAGTAGCAACTAATATCGAGGAAGTGGTATTATCCTATGTTTTATGAACAGGAATCTTTTTTAAGAACCACCAAAGCTCAGAAAGTGGTGTGTAAACATTTTCAGTTCAGTAGAAACATTTAAGCTGTTACATTTGCAACATAGTTACTACTTTTGGAAAACAAAAACAAATCAACAGTCCATTTATGTCAGTTACAGCTTACTACACAGATCAGTGAGAACTGACAACACAAACAGATACGCATCAAGGAAGGTACACTGAAAAACACAAACCCATTTTTGTTTCATAGAAACATAAACCTCAGTAGAAATAAACAACAGGAGAGCTCACTTCCAGGAGGGGAAAAAGAAAAAATAAAAAGTGCTAGTCTTCTAAAAGCTCTGATGTTATTATTCTTCTGGAAAACACAGGACTATTTTCAGCTGATCCCTCCCCAAAAAAATATCATGGTCCCCCAAAATTTTAAGAATCCTAAGAATTTCTTGTGGTAACAATGGTATACTTGGTTGAATGTTATGTTACAGGTTGCTCTCTCTGAAACACACTTTGTAACTCTATTCCATCACAGATAAGCAAAACGGAGGGGAGGAAGGAAGGGTCAATATAAAGTCCTCCCCACCATACATCACACAGAATCTATAACACTGCGTTTAGTATCACCAAAACCCCTAATAATATGTAAAGCACTATGTATCCACATACTCATAAAGGTACTCTGGAGTTAAATAGTTTAACACAAAGCTGACTTATTTGGCATTATCTTACAGCTTTCACAACAATACAAATTGAAGCATGTTTTCTAGACGTGTTCAGAAAGGCAGTATAACTTTTTCTGTAAGACACTGGGGTTTGGGGGTGGGTGTAGGTGTGTGCTACGCTTTGCTGTCTGCAGCGCGCAAGCTTACCAGCTTAGAGAATTAAATTACTTGTACCGATGCAAGCAACCTCCATAGTAAAAATCATCGTAGAGAAGAGTATCTACCCTAGGGTTTATAGCATTCGGGGGTAGGAAACCATACCTGTGTGACCAGCCCTAAGGTAAGCGGATATTGTCGAAACATATTTACACGTGAGGATAACGAAAGGATGTTGCTTCCATCACCTTGTTCTTTAAACCATACCGCTGTCACAGTGAATATAGTTCCTCCCACAAATAAATGTAGGGTTTTGCCAGCATCGAAACATCCCCCGAATTTCTCAACTGTTTAATCATTTAAAAAAAAGCGATATTATATTACGTGCGAGCGGCGGGTGAGCCGCCGAGGGCTAGGGCAGCCCGGCAAACACGTATGCAGCGCGGCCTGCTGCCCCCCCGTGCCCCCGGCACCCCCCGCTCCGCCGGCAGGCCGCGGGCAAGGGACCTGCCCCTCCACCGAAAGAAAAGCGAAACCGGCTGCGGCGGCAGCGAGGAGCGCGGAGCAGCCCCGCCGGAGCCGCCGCATCGCGCCCTTCCCGCCGGGCAAGGGCAGGACCCGGGGCAGGACCCGGCCCGCGCCCCCCGCAGGGGGCAGGGCGCTGCCGCACAAACACCCGGGGAAGGGAGCTCGGGGCGGGGCGCTGACCCCGGCGGGCAGGACCCCGCGGGGCGGCGGGTGGCGGGGCCTCAGCGCCCTCACACGCACCCGGCCCGGCCGCCCGCAGCGCGCGGAGAGGGGGGGACCGCCGCCTCCCCCTCGCTCGGGGCTCCCTCCCCTCAGCGCCCCGGCGCTGCCGGCCGAGCCGGGCCGCGCCGGGCGGGGCGGAGCGGGGGGGGGTTACCTGGCGGCAAGGGGCCCGAGTCAGCGACGCCCGCCCGCCGGCCGGCCTGCCTCGCTCCCTGCCCTGCGGCCGCGGTCCCTGCCCCGCTCCGTCCTCACAGCGCTGCCATTACCCAAGCCGCTCTCCCCTCGCGCCCCGCCCCTCCGCCGGCGCCGCCACTGCCGGGGACGGGCCGCGGGCGGCCCCGCGCTCTCCTCGCTGCCGCGGCGCCGCTCCCTCACCCGCCGCGCTGCGCGCCGCGCGCCGCCGCCCCCAGGCTCGCCCCGCCGGCTACAGGCTGGGCGAGGGCCGACGGGTCCCGGTGCACCGTCACTTTCCGACCCCACCCCCCCGCCTGAGGAGAGAGGCTTGGTACAACCCACTGTACGGCAAGCACGGGCGGCCGCATTTCCCAGCAGCGGGGCAGCCTGCGGCCGCACGGCGCATGTCCCGCCGGGCCCCCGCGCACGCGTTGCTCCTCCATTGGTGACGCTTCCCCTGCCGCGCGTGCGCGGTGCCGGGCCGCGGCGGGGCACGAAATGGAGTCGCGGCGGGCGGTCGGCGAGCCGGCGGGTTACGGCCGCCTGGGCCGCCCTCCCCACGCCCTGCGCGGCTCCACGGGTGCCGGGGAGACTAAGCTTCGTGCGTGGGCCCTCCCCCGGGCGCGGCGTGTCGCGGTCCCCAGGGGCCGCCTGAGGAGATTTCCGTCTCCTCAGAAGATGGAGATGTGCCTGTTCCGCCGCAGGGGGAGCGGGCAGCCCCCTGGCCTTGCCCCAGCCCCCGCCTGCCAGCAGGGACCAACGACCACGAATAAACCCCCTCCAGCACCTGCTCGAGGAGAAGGGCCCCTGCAGCGGCGGCGCCGGGCAGAGCCCCCCCCGGCCCTGGCCGCCCCCTGCTCCAGCTGCCGCGGAAGGGTGCCCGCCCTATGCTCTGCCGTCTTCTCGGCGGAGAGCAGCAACAGAAAGTTTTAAACTCGAAATAACCAAGTGAAATCACTGTGGAGACAAAGTAGTTTAACATCTTCATGTGCCCTGAGCGCACGTATTTTCCGTGCCAGTGATGGCCTCTCTGGTCATGCAGACACCCTTGGAACTTGCACAGAATCAGGGCTAAACGGCAATCTGCTCTTCAGAGAGCGACCACAACTCCTTCTCACTTCTTACCTGGGGTAATTAAATCTGTTTCCTTACATTTTGCAGGAAAATGGAAGCCTGTTTCCTGAGCCTTATCCTAGAGACGAAAGGACAGTGTGCTTTAAAGCTGTCTCTAGTTTTCATGAGAGAAAGGCTGGGGCACTGACAGACAAGGTAGAATGCTTCCGAAGTACAATGAGAAAACACGTAAAACTGTAAAAAGTTAGGTGCAAAAGTGTAACTTTTATCAGTTTACCATGGCTCTGCAAGCTATTTGCCAGAGGGATACCTATTCTAATTTCTAAGAGCAGGAGAAAGACATCTGATTGCTGAAGTCTATTTCTCCCCTTCTCCAAACGAACTGTGGGTTAGTTTAACATGCAATGCCACAGAAAGTCACACTTGAATTTTCTAGGAGCAGTTTCTTGCCTCTTCCCCCTGGAAATCTGCTGCTCATCTTCGAATTCTCCTGAATCCATTCATTCTTAAATATCTGAACGACTTAAGTATTTTCTTTTTAGTAACTGTATCCCTTCCATAAGTAAAGATTGCTCTTCAGAGATCATTAAAAAGACGTTTACTAGATTACAAAAAAAAATGTAATATCTCCTTAGGCTATTGTATAATCTTATTATTTTTCTCTTATGTGCATGTGTAGCACTATATCATACAAAAGTCATATACTTTTAAGTACGGGCTTTTTTTTTTTTCCTTTTTAAAAGGTATCTATTGAGAAAATCTTAAAAATAGCTCACTATATAGCTGTTTGGATTTGGTTTTCTCTTAGGAAGTTCAGGTATGTGAAGCATAGGCCAATATGAAAATTAACCAGAAAAAATACCAAATTCAGTGTAGCAATTATTAATATAATTGCTGCATCACTCAAAACATAACATATTTATAAGTCTAATTTCTTTTTTCTTTTACTTGGAGTATGGTTCCTTCCAGTGGGAAATCTGTGTTTGATTTCAGTCCACATGTTTGTTTGTTTGTTTGTTTGTTTGCTTAATTATGGAAATGCCACACAGCTACTCTTATTACGCAAGGGAGTTTTCATACTTCTATCCTCTTTTACATGCTGTTTAAGTACTCATTTTTTTCCTTTCCAACTGAAAATAGAACACTGGAAATATACAGCTGGTACAGTGAGGTTGTGTTCTTAAAAGAGACTCAAAATTCTTTTATAGTTCTTGTAACTTCCAGAAAAAAATTCTTCAGGCCTGGATGATAGCCAGAGATCTGTTTCTATATATGCATGTATAAAACCACTGGCTTCAAATTCTTAAATATAATTTTTTCCTTGGTTGTGGAAAAATACTGCTTAGGTTATGTTTTTGTTAAAAGTCAAGCCCAGTTCCTCGGTTCTGCAGAAGCAAGCTTAAATACTCTTTAATAAAGAGCCACTGGAAAATCAAGTTCTAAAGACATATGATAAAGAGTGATAACTCTGTAGTCTACATTGAGTAAGAGATTGTCACAGTGCATATTTCTGTATCTTTGTAAGACTGTATGTAGGTATCAGGTTTACATTATTTTGGTATTTAAAAATATCTTAGTTCTATTAATATTCAAAAAGTATCACATCTATTTGACCTTAAGTTTTAAAAGACAGGAATATTTTAGGCTCTCAGTTTGGCAGTGGTCTTCACATGGGCAGCTGAAAAAAAAAATCGGCCAAAATTATGTAATAATCAGGCAATTACATCAGCAGGTAGTCCAGCTGATCAACTGTTAATGCTCACATTATGCTCTGAAGTAAAATTTCCAAAAATTATGTACTGTGGTTAGCAAGTCCTCAGCACAACAGTTCTTTTCTACAGATGTGTTCTATCACATTATTGAATGCAGATATAGCCAAAGTGCATCAAAATACAAAAATGCTTATAACGTGATAAGCACCCAGAATATTTTCTGGAGATCTCCTTACCAGCCATTTATTGCAGAAATTGTTCAGTACATTTGCCTTCAAATAGTGAGTATTATTATGGTGACATATAATTTTAAAAAAAAATGCACCAAGGAGATTTTAAAATAGGCTAATTCTGCACATGCAAAGTAGATTTCTAGAGCTGAGCTAGTCATTTTAAATCTCTTTTTATACTGAGAGATGTAGGCAAGTCATTTACCTCATGCTGGCTGACAGCTGGCTGAACATGAGCCATCAGTGTGCCCAGGTGGCCAAGAAGGCCAACAGCATCCTGGCCTGTATCTGAAACAGCGTGGCCAGCAGGACAAGGGCAGCGATCGTCCCCCTGCACTGGGCACTGCTGAGGCCGCACCTTGATACTGTGTTCAGTTCTGGGCCCCTCACTGCAGGAGGGACGCAGAGGGGCTGGAGCGTGCCCAGAGACGGGCAACGGAGCTGGTGAAGGGTCTGGGGCACAAGTCTGATGAGGACCAGCTGAGGGAACTGGGGTGGTTTGGTCTGGAGAAGAGGAGGCTCGGGGGACCTTATTGCTCCCTACAACTCCCTGACAGGAGGCTGTAGGCAGGTGGGGTCGGTCTCTTCTCTCAGATAACAAGTGACAGGACAAGAGAAAATGGCTGAAGTTGTGCCAGGGGAGGTTTAGATTGGATATTAGTTAAAATTTCACCACCAAAAGGGTGGTGAAGCATTGGAACAGGTTGTCCAGGGAGGCGGTGGGAGCACCATCCTTTGGAGGTGTTTAAAAATGCATAGATGCGGTGTTTAGGAAAATGGTTTAATGTTGGACTTGGCAGTGCTGGACTTGATGATCTCAAAGGTCTTTTCCAACCTAAATGGTTCTATGATTCTATGATTTTAGGTTTCTACATTATGATGGGATAAATAGCATCCAAGGCTCCATATAAAGGAAACCTAGCAAGACTGGTTCAGATAAACTGCACTTTAACTTTAAAACATTGTTTTAAAACATGTATAGTATCAACCTTGAATATGCCTATAGATTGTTGCTGTTAATGTATTTCTTGATACTGTCCAGACTTTAGGACTCTCTAATACCTGCTGCAAAATATAGCTGATCCAGCTTTATTCCTATCAAAGTAGAATAGAATCTTATGTTTCATCTTTGAAAATTTGAATTTCAAATTTTAAAAGTATTTGGGGCAGGTTTTCTGGAAATACCTAAGTGACATAGACAAATTAACCAGGGCAAATACACATGCTTCTACAGCATTTCGCTGAAAAATTAAAACCATGTTAATGTGAAAGATGTTACATAAAACCTATGCATAATAAGGAGGTTCTCCAGAAATGTCTCTGCATCAATGTTTATATTTTATTAAAGCTAAAAAAAAGGATTAATTTAGAGTACACAGTAGAAGTATCCACAGAGATGTAGTTTTCTGGAAAACATGTTTATTTTGGAAAGCTCTCAATTGTTTGAATTACTCAAAACTCGTACCAGAATAGTTGCTTCTCCTGTTTTCAAATCAAGCCCTTGCCCATTTCATTTCCAGTGCTTACAACTTTTTTATTAAGCCTTAATAATTTTCTCTGGTTTTTAATTAGTTATATTAACTCTGGCTAGAAATTTAAATCACCATTTAAACTTTCTCTATTTTCAATGTGAAAACCTTTCTTGTTCTATTTTGCTGGTTTAACTCTCTTGTTTGCTGGAGGGAGAGGGGTTGTAAGTTTTGGCTTTTGATTGCTTGTTGGTTTATGCGAGTGTTACATTGTATCTCTGGCACTTGCCCTGTTTTGTAAGACCAAAGGCTCTTTTTTCAGTGGTAGCATTAGCAACCAGCTTGTAAAAGTAAACTCTCAGAAGTTAAGATATATGCTGGCACAATTAAATAATGCTGTTTAGTTGTGCTCTGTGAATGTATTAATTGCACAAGATCATATTAAATACCTCAAGTTATACAGCAGTTAATGAAAAGCATCCTTATCTGTACACTACCCAAATTTTACACAGCGTATTATTTTCTAAATTTCTGTTATATTAGGAAGTATTACATGAGTTAACTGTTGTGAACTGGAAACATGGATACGGGAAGGAAAGTATTTTCAAATCTAATAATTTTGGGTGTTTAGCATGGAAGAATCTTGCTGATTTTCTGAGATGATAAATATTCGCTGTTCCCACAGACTTTATGTTAGGTATTAAATCCTTACCTCTTCTGCAAATGCTGTCCTGGAAGACTGCAGTTGAGGCACCACGATGATGGAAATATAATTAGGAAGAGGAATATGAACATTCATTATTACTTTTTATGTAAGGTATTTTAAAATTGTTCTCGGATTTAAATGTATTTAGGAAATAACAATTTCTAAGTCCCAAAACTTTGTAAAGTCTGGATACCCTTTTCATCAAGTTATTTTGTCAAGACTGGCCAGAGAATTACCACCTCCTAGAGTGGGCTATTGCAGGAGTCTGAGATAAGCTTTACTGCATGTGCTGCGCTCAGGTCACGCCGTCACTCCCACAGTGCTGCCTGCATATCCAAAAGAACAGAGAGGTTCTCCTGCAGTCCATTGAGAAAAAATTCTAATGTATCCACTCAGAGCAAGACTAAAACTTGTGTGTATGCACCAATACTTTACATTAGTGGATACATCATTTATGCATCAGTGAGTTGAATTCAGTGTTAACTCCACAGTGGAGCTGCTCCTACTTGATGAAACCCAGATGTGGATCAGGTGATTTAAGCCTTACCAGCTAAGAAAGTTGCCATTTGACAAAGCTTAATCAACTAATGGAGTGTTCAGCAACCGTAGCCATGTCTTACCACATTTCCTGATGACAGCAAATGTCCAGACCTACCTTAAATCCTGCTTAACCTCAGCTCAGTGTTACCTTTTAGCAGTTTAGCTAGTGGAGTCACAGATGGGTGATACAGACAGAAACTCTGGAAGTTTTCATAGGATGATCCTATGGACTTGTCAACTTCTCAGTAAATTCCCATAAATTCTTTACCAATTGTTGATTACAGCAGTGAGCTACACAGGTTAATTTGTAGTACATGCATATGCCACCTTAAAACTTTGCCACCATGTATACAAATTTAACATTTCTGTGATTACATCTGCTATCAAGTCTGTTTGTCATTCTAACTAGTACTGCAATATGTCCTGAAATGCCCCTGTTGTTTATATTCATCCATTTTCTCTTATCTGATACTTCTGTTTCTCTGTCTATTTGTATTAATTTGTTTTCTCTTACATAATAAATTCTTTTGGCAGGAGCTTTTTTTTTTTATGTTTATGCTACATCTGACACTGTATTATTCTGGTCCAAAATTAGGAATCCCACAGGCCTATGATAATACAAACACTATACGAATTATGCCACTGTATGATGTACTGCTTTATTTAAAAGCTGTTTTACAGACTACAGTCTGAACTGACAGTAAATGCTCTACATTCCCCACCACCACCATTTCATTTGCAGATGCCTTCCATGATACTATCTGCTCTTTTTGCCTCTGCTTTCAAATCCCATTTTTACAGTAACGGATCCTTTAGCCTTTTTCATGTAGAAAAAGAGAACATTTGCAAAATTCTGAGCAAGTTGCCTGTCCTTCCTTCCTTTGCAACCACACTCTGTGCACAAGGTTTATGCCGGATTATTTATACTATATTCATATTTAATTTTCACTGAATTAGTTACTCTGTATTAATGGTGCAGATAATAATATAAAAAAGCTTCTAAAATTATATTTTTTTCTAAAACCAAGATAAATAAAACCAGGAATTAATCTTTATTTCATTACAGCTCTTTTTAATCTAGACTTTTATTGTGGCTGTTTCATGTAGTGACATACAAAATATGAATATATATTGAACATGCATTTTGTGATGACAAAAATACACAGTGATAAAGTATTATTCTTGTAGCTTTCATTTCTTCAAGTTTATGAAGAATTTTAAATGTGTGATTCTTTTATCTACTTAAACTTCTTTAATTCTTGGTAAGAAATGGAAGCTCAGTGCAATCATGTCCCCTAGATGGCAGTGGTGAATACATAAAAAATAGCAGTTTAAGAGTTTAAATTTGCACAGCCTACACCACGACTAACAAAATCTACGTCTTTTTTATTCATGAAATAGGAAAATAAACAGGAGTTGAGCTCTCCCAATCATTTATTAGTTAGCTATCAACTGCTTAGTTCAACTCCCAGATTTATTATGTCCTTCCCCATGACCTGAGATTGCTTGGGAAAAAAATCACAAATGTAATTTTTATCCTTCATTATTAAAAAGGGCCACAAACTTATTTTCATGTCATTGCAGATAAGAGTTAAATATTCTTTACATATGAGCAACCCTAGATAATTTTCCTTTCCTATTCTAAAAAAAAAAATGTTCTGTAACAGTATTGACAAGTAAAACTGCATATTTAGAACTTGTATTTAAAGATCAATGAGTTGTAAAACTTTTGTAATGGAATAACTCTGAATCTAAATTATCCTGCTTGGAGGACTTTTCAGATATGATATAGCTTTATATGTGAGGTATCAACATAGTAAAAGCTTTTGGAGCTTTCGTTTGTTCCATTGCAAGGTTGTATATCCTTCCTGCTCAGTCAGTGTACTAAATGCAGACAGCTTAGGTACTTACTTGTTATGGGCTGGGTGGAATTAGATACAATAAATTTACTATCAAAAAAGTAATCTGGTATTTAAGAGGTTTCACTGTTCCTATTTATCATATTGCTAATCTAAGAAAAGTTGAAAAAGAATAAAAGAGTTTCTAATGAAGCTCTTATGTGACTTTTTTTCTGACTTGTTGAAAATAGAGTAGTCCTGGCTGGGTCATTACCTGCCTGGGTTTGAATTAATTATTGGGATTTTGCTTTCAGTGTTTTAATACGAATACAAAACTACTCCTGAAGCTTAATATAGTAAATAAGCTATTGTTTGTAGTTTTCATGCTTTAGCTTATGTGCATAAAACCTCAAAGATACTACGTGTTTCAAAAGTATGGTAACAGCGTTGAGTACACAGAACTGTTAAAACAGTGTATGTCATCTCTGTCCGCTGCATTAAGAAAATGAAGAAGCCACGTGGGGGCACTGTACGCAATGGAAGGGAAGCCCACAAGTTCCAGAATAAAGTATTTTACCTCTATAGCTTCATTATTGAGAAATACATTTGTTTACAGTATCAGCAGAGAGCCAAACAAAACGCTTCACCAGGTCAATGTTACTGTAGATCCCTCTCCTTCCCCTTTAACTCAAAAAATTGTGTAATTGCCTTCAGAAAGTGATTCAACCCCCTTTTTTAGCAGTGTGACCACTTTTAATGAAAGATACATAGATCATGTGCACCATAATAGAATGTTATTGAGAATCATATAAAAACAATCCTCACAAGGAGATGCTTCTAACACAATGAAAAGGAATTGCTCAACAGATACTGTGCGAGGAAGAAGCCTGCTTCTTTGCTAGGTAGAGTGTTTTGGAGACAACTGTCGTGTAAATCTTGAGTGGTTCTAACACTATACTAAAACTGTTAATCCCAGCAAACTGCTCTCTGACATCTGTGTGTGGGGTATGTATACATACACATAGATGGAAGAAAAGCATTTGAACTCGGAGACTGCACAGCCCTTAGTGATGATTATTCCTGGACAATACAACGTAGCTTTGAGACAATGTTGAATTTGCAGAGCTGTTGTTTCCAGAAAATAAAAGGACAAAATGCACAGAACGGAGCAAAAATCATATATGTAGAAATCATCTGTGTAGACTTTTATGCTGCGTGGTCTGGTTACTATCAAACTTTGTTAAATCACTGTTTTATACCAATAAGCATATTTCTACTTTTCTCTTACACGAGTGAAGTGCCTCAGTCCATCCATGGCAGCCCATTTCTAAAACATCATGTTCCAAATTAAACTAGACATCATTCCACTGACAGTTTCCTCAGGTTCTCTTTGAGAAATGATGTTAGAAATATATATATTTTTCTCTCAACTAGTTCAATAAAACACATTTTTCATACTCAATGGAGACTGAAACCTCCTGCAATGTGCAAAAGTGGTAGATAAATACAATGAGAAAAAACAGTACATAAATAAGCCAGCTGGCAAAATAGCATAATCAAGGAAGTAGATTAGTTCAGCTAGCATTTGATGAAAGAGATTTCCTCTTCTGGAAAAATATGTTGCTTTAGCCATTTATGTGTACTACTGGTAGTTGAAGAACTAAGAGCTCTTGACATGAAAGAAATAAAAAAGCTCCGTCACATAAACCACACTGTGAATAGCCTGATAATCTCCTGTTATACTGAACATCATTCCATTTAATTATTTTTCACTTGTATCCCTTCCTTCTTTTTAAAGCTCCCAAACACATTTACTTTGCATCTAGTGAACTCAATTTATTCAGTTGGTTTTGCTTTTCATTTTTTATTCTTCATTCTTGCTCTCCACTGCCATCTACAACCATCTACCACTAAGAAAATAATTCTGCTTTCCCGTCGAAAACAACTTACAAGTACTAGAAAATCTAGTCTACAGACAGACTGCTAACCAAATGCAAATTCTTCTCAGTATTTTTTTCATATTTTCATCACATATTTTTGAATGAATATGATATATGCATATGTATTTGTCTTTTATGCATTATCTGAATGGCTGATGGCATTCACATTGTGTGAGGTAGTTTCACGATGTCTTATTACTGCCTGCCACATTATTGCATTGGCTTACCTTGCTACAGGATAAATCTTTTGCAAAGCACCATCATGTGTAAACAGTTTTTGGTATGCGCATTCCCGTGGTACAGTATATTCACATTAAGCTACCTGAGATTTTTTTAAACCTTTCAGGAAGCTTTTCATACTGGCAAACTCCATTTTCTGTGTACTTCTTCTAACACAGCCTATTCAGAAGACTTTTAATAGTGAAGTTTTATGTATTTTAATTTTAAATAGAACTTAAGCAGTTGTTTGAAAAGTGACATCATTAATATTCATAAGTACAAAATAATGTTTTATACAAACCTTATACTTTTCACCAAAGAAGTTCAAAGATCTCTACAAACAGTAATAAATTGTACATGGTTAAGAATACTGTGAAGTACACATTATGTTCATGTTATGAAGAAACTATTATACAGGGTAAGTTCATTATTCAGTAGAGGAAATGAGAAAATTTTATGTAATAGATCTCAGTCACCATTCCTCTTTTCTGCTGCAGCAGAAGTACCGTCATGCATATATCTTGAACTCACCAGTCAATCCTTCAACCATTTCAGCCACCTTACACTGTTACCTAGTCAGAATATTATTTTTCCACTATGATAATTTCTCTCATGAAATGGTTAAGCAACAAATGAGTACACAGCAATTCATAGAATGTCAAGTTATATGCCAGACTATGGGTTTCCCCATTCTTTTCTTCATTCTGGCTCCAGTGTGCAGGGAGAAGACAGTGATGGAGTCCTCACCTAGGAATGGTAGATGAGGAAACACATTGTGAATTGTGTCAGTTTTCCCTCTCATAAAGCTTTTCTTAGAAACACCACACCAAATATCTAACTACACACTCTCAAATCATGTGAGTTGTTTGTGGTGTTGGTTAAGCAGTAATTAATAATGTGACCACAGTTTAGCTGCTAATGTACTCTGGTTTGCTTTGGCACGGTTTGATGCATCCGTAAGTACCCCTCCTTTCAAACTACAGGACATACCAGATAGTAATGTATCACTTGTGATTCCTGTTTAGTATGTATAAAATTAGATTTCTGATTACAAATCCTAAAAAAAGTTAAAAAAAACCCCACCCAAAACCCCAAAAACCAAAACCCACAAATAAACCACATCAAAATTTTGTATTTCAGACTGTACATCTGTGCTTTGGGATATAAAGTATTGTAGCATTACTGCAAGCTATTATCCAAAATCAAATAATTACTGTTGCGACGGAGGGAAGACACAGTCACTCAATATGAGTGATCAGCAGACTTCGTTTATTGTCTCTTACAGTCACCTTTTATGCCTTCTTATAATTAGCTCATACATATTACAAAAGTTAAGCTCATTATTGGTTAGTTGCCTAAATACCAAGCCCACCCCTAGTTTCTCTTCTGTAGTTTTCTGTTCCCACCTGCAACATTCTTTTCCCACCAAAATCTTCCTGTTATTGTGTAACAAGGACAGCCAAAGACAGTGTATTTTGCTTTACTTCAGATAAGCTGAGAGCGATGTGCATTTTTGTCCAGCCAGCTGGACTATGTCTATGTGACCCTTTTCAGCTAGCCAGTTATCCACAAATTACAAACCCAAGAAAATCAAAGTAATGATATTTTAAAAAAATTGAACTAGATTAGTACTTGATACTCCCTTCAACAATAGTGACCTCCTTCCACATAAAGAAGTCCTGTTATTTACATGACATAAGGTAGTGCACAGCTGGCTGAGGTGCTGCAAAGCCCCACAGCTGTTAGGCCAAGCTTCTCACTAAGCCACACCGAGAAATCCTCAAGGCTGCTCCTTGCTGCACTTCTGGCTTCTACAACCCATAAAAGTCAAGGTGGTACCTTAGCACAGCACTAATTTAGGCAGTATCGATTTTCAGGTGGGCAGTAGTGAAAAATAACAATAAAAGGATCAGTAATTTGCTCTTATACTACTTATATGGTCACTCAGTCTTACTTCCATCTTAATGTAGTTTAGGAGAGGAAACGTAACTAAATACTTACAAACCTACTGACGTGTAACATTTTTATAAAGCCTATATGCATTTGAGAAAAAAATACAATTTACAAAGCTTTTACCTTTTACAATATTGTTCAATCTTTGCCTTTTTAAGGGTGTGTCATTTCTTTCTCTATTTGTAAGCCAATGGAAATGGATATTTTTCTTGTGTTGCTAGTGGTTTTTAAAAAAATAATAGGTAAATGATTAGTCTTATGTATTTATTACAGTATTTTATATTTTATACTTTTTACTCATTTATATTTTATAAATATAAATATATATATAAATATATATAAATATATATATATAAATATATATAAATATAAACTTTTTACTCATTACTACTACAAGCGTAGTTCTTGCCTAATCTGTTGTGTTTCAGACAGATAAGTATTCTGTTGCAGCATGAGGATATTGGTTACTTCTGACTTTCATCACACTTACAAAATAAGTTGTGAAAACAGTGGCTATGTGTTGACTGCACTTTCCTGTGACCACTCTACAAGTTCTACACTTGCCCTTCTATGCCTTTAGAGGCAATGAAGGAATAGAGGTAGGGTTATTTAATGATCAGCTAAAACTTGAGTGGCTGCAAAGAGATCTGTGTTCTAAATATTTTATGGTAGTTCAGTCTTTTCTAGGTTCATATACCCAATAAGGAATTACTTTATGAGCTATGACAACAATTATAAACTTGCAGTCTTTAAGGAGACAAAGATGTAGACATCAAATATCAGATTGCATAAGTGAAGAAAAACAGAATGCTGTTAGAAAAGCCTAGCAGTGAGCTTCATTAAGTATTATGTGAGACTACATCTACTGGACATCTTTCAGCTAAGCATTCAGTGCTGGCATAATAAATTACCTATAAGTTATCATTTTCTTTTTATAAATAACAGTTAGGGCATTTCAGACAGAATTTGAATAAAGGTTTTTCTTTAACCTAGAAGTTCTATTTCACCATTCCTAAATGTGTAGGATGTGTAGGTGTGGAATGGGCTGAAAAGAGACGTAACACACCAAATGGCTCTAAGATGAAAAAAAATCACAGAACAAGTATTTAAACAGCAGTCAAGATGTCAATACTGGGATCATGTCTATAATGCATAATCAAAGCAAAAATATTAAATATCAGTATTATTTCAAATAGAATGCCAGTCTATTTTTGTCAGCCTAAACTATATTATCTTCAAATGTCTGAAATGTACAAACAATATAAATAGCGTATCCCTTTTTCTGTCTTATGCCATGACAATCTGTGAACTTTTTAACAAGAAAACTACATATGTATTTCATAAGATTATAACTGAAATGCACCAAGTTCTTTTAACCCTATTCCTTAAAAAAACCTACTCAAAAGACAGCTGTGAAGACCCAATATATAAAATCAGTTGTCTGAAGATTACATAGATGGCATTCATATTGATGTGATATGCATTGGTGAAGTATTTCTGTTCTCTACAAAAAACCATCATGTTTCTTTTGGTGTCAGTGCCAGCTGAAGTTGCTCCAGCTCCCTGCTCATGTATTACCCCTCCCCAGCAGAGGTAGCACAGCTGGTAGTACAGCAGACCAGACCTAAGAATTCATCCAGGTTAAAAGAAACTTTCTTTCCTGACACAGTGTTTCTAACTCTTAATTACTTCCCCAGACAGGGCTCGGGGTTGCCCAAGCAGCTATACCAATGTCACCGAGCGGGTGGGAACTGCCAAGGGCAGCTGCAGGGTGCTGAAATTGACAGTGCTTTTTCAGTTACACTTTGAACTTCTCCTTACAGAACTTCCCACTTTGCCCACCAAAGCCAAAAAAACTATTTAAAAAGTAACTGCTACTGAATGGTTGATACTTCCTTGAATCTGTAGGACGCAGTACCAGGTTGGACATTCCTGCTTACAGAGAAAAAATGACCCAGGTAGTCATTCTGATGGCAGCAAGGTGCCTGGATCTCAAATTTATGTTCAGAATCATCTTACATAAATTATGACAATCATATAGAATCCTGACCTGTGCAGTCTTCTTATGTATTGCTTTTGGTCTTAGTATTTGAAATTAAATTGGTTCATATCAGGGATTGATACCAATTTGATTAGAACCATTTTAAAATGACACACTTTTGTAGCAAAGGTCATTTTGTCCTCAGTTAAAAAATATACTACCCCAACCCTGCTAGAGTAGGAATGCCACACTTCCTTTTCATTGCCCTCCTCTTCCAGCCCAACTTCATTAAGCCATATCAAGAGCTGAAGGTGGCTAGACATCTTTATATTGCCAAGGATTAACTCCCTTTGGCAGTTCACTCACTCCTCTGATACACTTTATTAAATTATCAGAGAGAAGAGGTATAAACAGTAATCAATTCTGAGTTAAACATTTCAAAGCTGCTTATGACACATTTGAAAACTAATAGAAAATACCTGCTTTTCCAAATCCATGCTGTAAGAGTTCCATGGAAATTCTCAGCTTGTTTATAACTAACTCATTCCAGTGGTTTCCTTTAACACACTCATTTGAAATTTCCTCCTGTTTGTAATCCAACTTCTACCTTCAATAATATTTTTGAGGCGCTACTAGTATCTCAACAGCTACTTTTGGCTTTTTGAGTATACTAAGCAAAGACGGAATTTCTTCCAAAGGCTTTAGTAGAGTTATTCTCAGTAGTTTTACACTTGTCTGCTTGTTTGGTTATCTTATTATTCTATCAAATATTTTCTAATTGACCAGAGGTTTTCTAGTAAAGCACATCTTCTGATGAATGGGCATAACATTATTGCACCTAATGGGTTAGCTGTCAAACCAGGAGGTTATTAATCATGGGAGGAGAACCTCCTATTGAAAACCCTGAAGACATGTAAAATATATGCAACAAACAAAAGGAGGGAAGCAGAAGTCAAAACAGGAAGGGGGTGTTGTTCAATATTTCAACAAAGAAAATGTAGGATGAAAACTGACAACTTGCATAAGCAATAAGGAAGATAAAAATTTTGCATTCTTTGAGCTAGATTGTGATTTTGATAGCTGTGTTAAATAACTTTGGTGAGAC
Source organism: Falco rusticolus (assembly GCF_015220075.1). Classification (NCBI taxonomy): domain Eukaryota; kingdom Metazoa; phylum Chordata; class Aves; order Falconiformes; family Falconidae; genus Falco; species Falco rusticolus. The sequence continues at coordinate 65,247,639 of NC_051190.1, read as the reverse complement.
AAATTAACAAACTTAAATAGTTAAAGGCAAAAACCTTTGCAAATAAATATAACCCATCTTTTATGAAGCCAGAGATAAGAGTTATTTGGCTTTTTTTAAACACAGGAAATCAATACCCAGGTTCTCTTCATTCCATGAATAAGACTGAATATTTGACCTGTACGGACATATCACCAATCCTGACACACACATCCTCCAATTCTTCAATCACAATGAGTCACATGAAATTAACCTCAAGTTCTCATTCTTATTTAGCACACTACTGAATAGCTTCTCACAGACAAAAAACACTAACAATGTAAGAATGGGTAAAAACATTACATAAGTTCAGGATGTAAGTGATGTATAGACATGTAATTTAAAATATACTGTACTACTAAAATACTGAACAGCAGTAAGGCGCATGATGTTAAAACACCACTAGTAACAGAGTTTAGGGCCCAAGCATTTATGGCATTTTAATGTTACTAAAACTGAGAATATGTGCCTTATACTTCCTGGAACAAGAAATGGTCACACATACAGGACCAACCAAACGTGACTCATGACATTTGAATGTATTCTTGTGGTGGTGAGCGGGGAAACACGCACCTAGCTCCTGTTCCTTATCTCTGGGCAATTTCTGATTTATTTAGCCGAATACATACGAAATACGATGTCACACTTCAAAGAGGAAGAGACGCCGTATTAGGAATAACTGATACGAGGGATGTGCTTTCAGTAAATACAAGGATTTACACCAGCTGCGGGCAGTAGCTCCGCGGTGGGGCCTTGCTGCTGCTGGCTGTCCCACCGCCTGGCTGCCTGCGAGGCTTCCTGTCCCTCACTGTGCGGCACCGCCACGGGGGCCGCCTGCGGCCTACGCGGCGCCCCCTTCCCCGGGATGGCGCCAGCCCTGCCTCAGCTGGGCCCCGCGGGCAGGCCTCTCCCCCGGCGCCGGCGCGGCCCACCCAGCCACCCTTATCGAGGAGGCCCAGCCGGCACGGCACGGCGCCGCTACCGCGCCCCTGGGGCACCGAAGAGCGGGACCACCCCCCCCAGCCCGGCCGAGGCAGCCCGGCCCCCCCGGCTGCGCGCGGCTCCGTACGACCTCCGCCAGGAGCTACCCGGGCCACCACCGCCCCCCGCCGGCAGCGGTGTGGCCGCCCCTCCCCCACACCAGCCGGCTCGTCCCGCCCCCCGGCCAATGAGAGGTGCCGCCGGTGGCCCCGCGGCGGCGGTTGGCCAACGCGTCAGCCGTTGGGCGCCCCGTAGCCAACCGGCGGCGCCGCCCGAGCCCCGGCTCCTCCCCTTTCCGCGGCCGCTGGGGCTGGGAGTCACCGCAGACGCCATTTCCTCAGCGCCCCCGCGGCGGCGCGGCTGCATCAGCGCTGACGTGAGGCCGACGTGCGGCTCCGCCCGGCCCAATCCCCCCCACCCACTGTGACGGGGGCAGCACGTACAGGGCGGCGGGTGAGTGCGGGAGGGGGCGGGGACACGTGTGCGCGCAGCCCGACCCCCCGCGGGCCGGGAGCGGGGGAGCGCAGAGGGCAGCGGCCGGCCCCGGCAGCGCGGAGGGCAGGGCAGGGTAGGGCAGGGCAGGGTAGGGTAGGGGGGCGCTGTGTCGCTCGGCTCAGCCCCTGCCGCCGGGAGCGCGCAGGAGGGAGTGGAGGCGCGTCCCCGCCGCCGGCCGGGAGCGCGCTGCGCCCAGGGAGGGCGGCGCAGGCCGGCGGCCTGGCACGGCTCTGTCGGGCGGCCCCGGGACGTCTCCGCAGCCTGGGAAGGGGCGTGTGGGGTGCCTCGCTCCGTCATGGGCCGGGAGCCGAGGTGCCCGCCGGGCCCTGGCAGGTGGTGGCTAGGGCCCTGCCTCCAGAGGGAGGCTGGGGAGGGAGAGCGGCTCGACTCGCCTGTCGGCGGCCGGCGAGGGAGGGGACGGGGCTGCGAGCTTCCCGCTGCGGTCTGGGAGCCCCGGCACGGCAGGTCCCGGCGGCCTCCGGGGTGCTGACCCGGCTGCCGGCGGGGAGAGCGCTGGCCGCGGGAGGGGGTCGGCCGTGGTACCCGGTGGCGTTTTCCCCTTAGTCCCGTAGCCCTGATCACATCCTTGCCTGTAGGGTTTTCCGTGCTGGGACAGGAAAACAGGTCGGAGATGACGACAGTGGGCTTCCCGAGCCCCGGGCCTTGCTCTGGGTTAGTCTACATCCACCACTGCCATGTCAGCATCTTACTCGGCGCTGAGTGGAGATGCACGTTACATGATTCCACAGATACTGATGCTTAAATGATCCTCTTACCTATTCAGGAACTGGTCTGAACAGGGACCGTGTGCCCTTTTTATAGCAGACTCAGCATTGTCTTATCTGGGTTATTGAGGTGGCAGATGCAGCGTGATGGGCAGCATGCTTGTGCTTACAGTAATGGCAGGTTGGGTTTTTAGATTTTCGTTGAGGGCTTTGTTAAGAGATTCTAGGAAGAAAAGGATGGGGAAGAAAATGAGGAAACATAGTTTAGGAGACACAAGAAACAGTATTCTGCTGATACTGAAACCAGAAAAATTACACTTTCAGAATCTGGTCTGTTGCGCTGTCACTTGTTTTATGTGGCTGAATGCTGTGACCACCTTGCCGGCTGGTGTGGTTCACAAAGTAGTGTAATAAAACAGATCATAGACTTCAGACTTGAAAACACAATACTCTTCTAAACTAGTGCATTCTGATAATTTCCACACTTACCATAGGTTCATCAGTAAATGCAAAATAGCTGTTTGTAAATTCACATCCCTGCTTTCTAGTAACTTCCCTCTGAATAAAAGCCTTCAAAGAGGTTTGGAGCAAGGGATGAAACATGTTTCTTAGCCCCTTAAAATTTCCTTTGTGTTAAGCCACCTTTGTAAACAGTCTCTGATGTATAAAGTATTGTTGAAATAAAGAAGTTGTCTTTAAAATGTCTCTGGGTATTTAATTAGACAATCACACATTTTGAATTATGTAAAATACTGTACCAATTTGCTTACGCAGTTTAATTTCACCAAAAGACATTAAATATTTATATCGATATTCAGCGATGTAATTATAAAACTAATAGTGGTGAGGGGGGAGTAAAAGAATTTTTTGTGCTCTTTGTTACACAAGAACACATCTTGATGGGGATGCTATCCTTTGCTTTTTATCTATGGACAAAAATAGAAAAGGTTCACAACTTCAGCTGTAAATGACTTCCAGTTATTTAGGTCACCTGGGCAGCGTTTTCCTCAAGCTAATGCTGCCTGTCAGTATTGCCCTGTTGGGGGTGCTGCTGCTATCAGCTGAAGAAGCTTTTGATGTGCACTATATAGTCTTAATCCTGTTTACCTGTTACTGACCTACTGTACATTAGTCTCAGTGACAGTATTAAATGTGTACTAACATATATTGGAATGTTGCTAGCTAGATAACAGTTAAACCTCCTGCCAGATCCTGAAGATGTATTTGCTATTGTGTAGGAATAAGCAGGTATCTCTTATATGTTACGGAAAAACATTTTTTGTCCCCTTTTTACGAGAGGTGTAACTTGTTTATTAATTCAAAAATCCAGATTAATATTTAAAACTACTGTTCAATGATGGTAGGCAACCAAGGTGGAAAATGTAAGAAATGAATGTCTTGATACTGAATATAAGATTAATTATATTCAAGCTTTAATCTAGGTAACATTTTTCTGTATTGTTACCTGATTTTAAACAGGACCTAAGACCATGTACTTTAAACTGCTTGGTTTTCCTTTAAAAAAATAGAAGGAAGGTAATGTAAACTCTGTGTGACATGTAATACTACTGATACACTTTTTAAAAGTATTTTAAGTGCTTGGCAAAAGGTTTTTCTTACTTTGAAAATTAAAGGCAATAAATATGTTAGAATTTGCTTGCAATGTAGGCTGATTGAATGTGATACATGTGGAAACTTTATGTTTGTAGTTCCTGGATTGATTTAATAACCATTTCTTACCATGGTCCATATTACTGATGTTTTAGAAAAAAACATAATCTTGCTCTGTATTTTTCAGTATATTTATTAAAAACAGTTGGATGCTGAAATGATATATGAGATAAGACAGGAAATACACAAACCTGTACATCTTAGGTTATAGGAATCTGAGAGTTTATGAAAGTGCTAAAGACAGTGATAATCTAGACTGGACCATGAAATTCAGGGGTTTTTTATCATGCATGGTCTTCAGCGGTGCACAGGCCCACATGAATTGACATGGCCCTGTACAGCTATGTCACTTCTAAACCTGTGGGCTCAAGTGACTGCAACTGACCTTCACCTGCAAGTTTAGAAACCCCCTATGGTTACATCTATTGATGTTTCATAATTTTGTAACATATCTGAATTATGATACTAGTGTGCTACATTTTGTAGATAACTAGTGTATCTTTTAAAATTACTTATGCCCTTTGTCATTTTTTGTTTCAGTTTTATAGGCTGTAGTTAGGTTTTTACATTTGAACAGCATTTTTAATTAAGTCTCTGTTTACAAACATACTAGGATTATGAGGTTGTCAAAAAGAAGTTGATTCTAGCCTCTCTAGAAAGAGTATTTTGCTCTGTTCTAGGGTAACAGTTGTATTTTATGGCAGCCAAAAAAAACCTAATTAAAAGCAGTATACAAGTTCTCAGATTTTATTCCACTTTGCTGAAGATTTAAAATAAGCAGTCATTTGTGTTAAGTCAGAATATACACAATTATAGATGGAAAATCTTTAAATTGTTGAGTTTTTTCTGTATGTCATAAGTCTTAACATTACTTGTCATTTTGCTGGCATGTATAATACTTGCTGTTGTTTTTCTGATTTAACATAAATAATCTGAAAAATACAGTCCTTTGTACTGTATTTTGTAAAATACTAGAAATAACTTTTGTTCTGCTGCGCTGACGTTCTTTTCAAAGCTATTTGCTAACTCAGTTACTGGGGCACCGCAGATTAAGACTTTGGGAGAAAAATCCTGATAAAGTAGTAAAAATAAATACTTTTTTTATAGTGTTCTGCGATCAGTGAGTAATTATAAACTAAATTTTTTACAACATGAAGAATGGCTTTTGCCGGCTAAAATTTCAATGGAATGCATTCAGTAGGAATAGAAGTACGTGGGTTTTTTTCCAGTGCTAGATTATCTGTGGCAGATGGCTTTGGAGAAGAAAATACTTCAGAGCCTGTATGAAGTCAATTAATTCTGACTATATACCAATCTTTAGGAAGAGATTGCAATTAATGTGTTGCCAGTACCTATGCAATATTTAATTTTCCTTGGGTTTTCATTACTTCAGCAGTTTTGAAGCTTGTGGAGGCATTCTTACATGAACCAGATAGAGCTTTCGTGTTTGAGACTGTGGATGGTCCTAGTTTACTACGAAGGAACTTTTTTTTTCCTTCTACTTTTTAATTATTATTGTTATATTGAATATTGCATATGCAAACCCAGAATGGTTTAATAACATGTCTTGTTATGGAAAATTATGGTGGAAAGCTTAGTGAAAACATTCTCCACAGAGTGGCTCAGCATTAGTTAATTTCACTAGATCTTTAATTAGATTGTATCTAGAGAAGAAGGTAATTAGTGGTAACTAACAAGACAGAAATGTAGAAGGACTTTAGGTTTAAAATGTCGCCTTATGAATCTAATCCAAATTGATATTGGTATAGAGTATGTAACTTCTATTGGCAGAAATACTAATGTTAACCCATAAAATCTTGAACTGTATACAGCTTGGCAACCAGTAGCTGTAGTACTGTTATGTGTGGTCAGTAGAATACCGTTGGAGGAATATAAGCTAGAAATACACTCCCCTGCATCATTTGACTAGATTCCTTCTCGTATTTTCATGCCTTTATTCTAGGCAAAAAGGGTGATTTTTAGAAAAAATAATTATTTAATCTCCTCAAAGATTGTGGAATGTTCTGTATAATAATGCTGCAAAAGGAGCTGGGTTTACATTTAATTTGATTTAGTATAGGTAACTTAACACGTGGGACTAAATTCAGGAGTCTGAGTCAGGTGCAGAGCAGACTTCCTTCCCTGTCTTTTCCATCTCCGTGTAAGACCTGAGAACTATCAGCCAGCTGAAATAATTGAAGTTTGAGTTCAGACGGGCTTGCCATCCCCTAGTTACAGTAGCTGAACCTGAGGAAGCAAGATCTGTTGCTTCTTAAATTCCACAAGTATATCGCACCTTCCTTTTGCAGCCGCGTTTACTTGTGTGGGTGGGAGCATGCCCACAGGGCATTCTGCCTGCCTCTGCCTGACCCTATCCTGTCTGTTCTGTTTGTAAACTGACCTGTTGCCATGGCAATGTTTGTGACATCACCTGTTCAATGTTGCACCTTCAGTGCAGGGTTTGGTAGGAGAGAAAGGGAGCCAAAGAGAGCCAAACTTCTGTTTTAAAACACACCTTCCATTATGACTAAGTGTGCCAAGAAATACGGAAAAGCAACCATCAGGTAATTGCATTTTTATGTAGCAGATATATTTGGAAGCTTTCTTGGTGGAGTTTAAACTCATAAATTGAGGCTCAGGGAGTTGCTTATTCTTCTATGAAACTTACCCTACTTTTAAATCTGCAAAACAAGAATTGTTGTGGGTCTTGAGCCCAGAGTAGTTCACAGACAATTGAAGTGTAGATCCCAGCCAGGGGTTGGTATCTCAGGAGTTTTGAGAGGGCTGTAGCGGCACATGGCTGCTGGTCAGCTTGAGCCTTGTGCTGTGGGAGATGTGAAGCACAAGGGACCTGCTGTGGGCAGTGCTGGTGGTCCACTCTGGAGTGCTGCACCCCCAGTCCTGCTGTCAACACTGCACGGGACCCAGGGATTCTGTGCTTATCCCTCCCCTGAGAACCATTTCCAGAACTGCCTCTCCTTGCAGCTTTCCAAAGTACTTGTTTTAGAGCTCGTGGCTATATTAAGGAGTATTTTAATATGGGGGAACGGGAAGAAAGGACATCAGTTAATCTGATAGTTTTGAGAAAAAAATTGTATATTTTCTGCTCCAAATATAAAATGGTCTGGAATTGCTCTTTTCTCCATCAGTGCCTGCTGATATACCTCCTTGTACTGCATTATTTAGATGTGTATGTGCTTACTTTTAGGCAGATGACCATGGAAATGGTTGAATCACAACCGGATGACAATGCAGTTGATTCTATGCCAGAGAGAGATGCTGGTCACCTTCAGAATCAGCCAGGCCGAAGTCAGATTTCCCGAGGATCGGAGGTAAGTCAAAATGTGGAAATATAAGAATCAATAAAGTAGTATTCAGAACTGCTATGATTTTTAAATTATCAGTTTGGAGTTCCCATGTTCTGTAAGTCTTGTTATTAAATAGGAAAAACATAGCAAAGCTATACTGAAAACTATGCCTGTAGTATTTAAGGAAGGGCTGATATAACATGAGGTCTGTTAAAGGGTAACACCTGTAGGAGACCAGGCTTTTCAGAGTGATCAGTAGGCACATTTTTGGTTTGTTGTTGTTTTTAGTGGGGTTTTCCCCCTACTTTTCCAAGATGGTCGTGTTTATTATGGAGATGGGAATAGTGTCATGGAGAGCTGGGGTGGCTGAAAGATCAAACATACCTAAAATGTGTGTTCCCTGAAGAGGTATTGTATAAGAAAAATGAAAAATGCATAAAAGTAAGCATGGTTCTTTACTAGTTCCAGTTTTTGTACCAAACATGTTTCATCTTCTTGCAAGTACATTTTTAATGTATGCTTGTTTTGTTTCATCCCTGTGCATCCAATGACAGTGTCTAGAGGTCTGAAAATATACTCTGTATGTTCTGTATGGTAGTTGTACCTGGATTCTTCTTTGGTTAATGGATAAAAAATGACATAGTGCTAATTCTCAGACATTAAAAATACGCACTGAAACGTTCAGCACTTGAGAGAAATAGTGTTCTTGCCAGTATGAAGATTTATGGCTTCAGAAAGCTGTATAGACTCTCTAGAAGGATCGTCAAAACCCCTTTATGAAATAAGGGAACTGATTTTAAAAAACATCTTACAGCATTTTTTCATCATCGGAAGTTAGAAATTAGTAAGTGTTGATGCCATATATTTGGTATGTTAGAAACTTGATTTACATTATAGGTATATTTTCAAGACTGAATACAGCTTTTTGCTGTGTCTTCAGACACAAAATAAACTGCAAAATATTTATAAACACTTGTTATTTTTGTTAGCTATGGTATTTGTTGTGGTTTTGATACCTACAGCATTGGGAATATTGTTTGAGGGTTTTTTTCTTTGAGAATGGAGCATGAAACCAAGAATTTTATTTGGTTTGCTCAGTTGATGTCATCCTCTTACTTGTTCTTTCTTTGATAGCTCTGTTCAAATTCTGCATTTAAACTTTACAAGGATGATTTACATGTAAACTCAGTTGGCTTGTGTAGTAGTCTCTGCAAAGTACCTGTGAATTTTGTCCCTTAGGATGCGTAATGTTGATTTAGAGACAAAGCTTTCACTAATGCTGTAGGATGGCTTCTGCCGGGTCCCCAGGGAAAAGTTTCTATGTTTATTGGCATTTAGTGCTTGAGCAGAGTGTGTGAAGGTTCAGCTGTACTGGCTGTGGGTCTCAGGACTTTCAGTTAAAATTAATAACTGAAGTAATGGTGGGTCTTGGTCAGTTAGCACTGAAATGAAACACACACGCTTCAGTTTGAAGGCTCAGGATAACAGGCTGGAGTGTACGTCTGGGGGTCCCTCTTTTTGGTCCGGCGGCCCAGAGAGCTGCCCTGGACCCGTCAGAGCTGCTGGGCGCCCATAGCTGGAGTCTGTGTCCATCTCCTCGGCTGTCCAGAAAAGTGGGGTTGATGGAGTTGTGGCACTGAAACAGTGCAGCAGCCAGGCCCCCAGCAGACAGGCCTGCCGCAGGCTGCCCCCCTGCCTGGGGCGGCTGCCAGCCCCTGCCCACCCCCTTGCCACCCTGAGGCTCAACTGTCGCACCATTTCTTTTGGTGAAACGGGCCCTGAAGGGAAAGTTTATTGCTGAAAGGCCTTGTCCTGACATTTCTTTGGCTTAAGATGAGGAGGACTTTCCTAGTTTTCATTCCTGCCTGGCAGGCTTAGAAGGTGAGAAGCTGTGCCACGGTGGGGGCTAGAGGCGGGCGCTGGGAGGTTAACCCCTGCGGGGTCCCGGACCTCGCCTGGAACATCTGTCTGATGTTGCTGGTACGGGACAGGCAACCCGGGGTGCCTCTGAGGAACTTGTGCCTGTGGTGCTGGTCAGTGCCTGTGGATTTTGACTGTGTCAGAGGGCACGGATAGCTCCTCCCTTTTTGGCCTCCGGAGCAGTGCAGTTAAGAGAAGACAGCCACTTAAAGGATGCCTGGTCACTGAAAATGAGGGCTCCTTTTCAAACATCTCAGGCTGTTTTTGTTGGTTTGTTGCTTGGTTGTTTTGGTTTTTTTTTTTCCAGACAAATATTTGTTCAACCTTGGTTTTGTTCAGTCATAATAAAGCATTTTAATACGCTCTCTTTCAATACTCAATATGTAGTTTTCTGTCTATTATCAAAGAATTGCAGAATGGTTGAGGTTGGTAGGGACATCTTGAGATCATCTAGTCCAAACCCCCTGTGCCAGCAGGGACGGCCAGAGCAGGTTGTCCAGGGCCTTGTCCAGTTGGGTTGTGAATATCTTCAAGGACGGAGTCTATACAACCTTTCTGGGCATCTGTGCCAGTGGTTAACTGCCCTCACAGTAAAAAAGGTGGAGATTTTTTATGTTGAGGCGGCATTTCACAGTTTTTTATTTGCTCAGGGTTTTTTGTTTAATTATGACTGGCCAGGGACTGACTAGCAAAATGCTGAGGGATGCAACTCCATATGAGGTGGGTGTTTTGTGGGTTTTTTTGTGGTTTTGTTTTTCCCTTTTCTGGAATTCAGGATTTTTAAAGAAATACTTGCCATTTAGTTTTGAAAAGGTGGAAAAGGTGTTCAATAAGGTGGTAATTTTTAGACGGCAGACATTGTTTTGCATTGTTTTGTGCTGAAGCATTCTTAATGTAGTCTCTTCTGTTGGAAGGGAGGGGAGACAGTAAGAATGTCTGGGCTGGAGCACTGTGGTGTGATGCACTAACCTGCAATGCTAAGGAGTACTTATTATACAGTATTAGTAGAGCGAATATAATTTTGTTTTTGTTTTTTTCCCCTGGCTTGTGTAATAGATACTGCTATATACTCATGCAGTTTTTTGGTGCTGAAAATAAAATTACTTTTTCTGCAAAAGCAAAAATTAGTAAATTAGGCATTAGCAAAAATGAGATGCCTATTTCATCCATTGAGGCAAAATCGACACTTGCGGTCTTTAAAGGGTTATTTTAAAAATAAAATAAATTAATGCAGAATAAGATGGCATTTATAGTTTGATTTCTTGCATCCCTTACTTTCAGCCAGTTAAGGGAATTGACACGGTATTAATTTGGTGATCCATCCACCAAAAGAATTGGGTAAGAAAATACAAATTTGTAAAAAATTTGGTCATTGTCTTTAGAAGCTGTTGGAAGTGTACAGAACACCTGTACACAAGTTTGATGCCTTCTCTTCAAGGAAGAACAAAAGTGCAAAGTGGAAGATTTCTCAGCCAGTTTTGAGATGGGGCTCCATGGGTTCTGTCTCACATGCACAGAACTTAGATTAATAAATATAGGGCTGTTTTTAAAAGGAAGTTAATTTGCATTGGAATATTCTGATAATGTTGATGACAGTCAAACTTGTGTCTTGGAACAGTTACATCTGCATTGATATTCAAAGAGAAATTAGACATACCTTTTGCAGGATTTCTAGAGTCCATATTGCATTGTGTTGCCCTGTGCTCAGCTGCACAAAATACAACTATCAACGTAAGAGCAATGTACTTAAGACCTTTTTCAGATTTGACAAAAATACTTTCAGTTATGGGTTTGTTTTTGTTTGGTTGGTTTTTTAATCTTACATCCTTAATGGGTTCTTCTTTGAATCACTTTTTTATGAACTTTGTCATGTTGTATCAGTAGAGCTGTCCGCTGTCTTGGCCTGAGATAGCATTGGTTGACACCTTGGTGCTGGCCATGAACTGAACATGGGTCAGGAGTTACAGTGTGAGAGGTGCTGTCAGAGAGCAGAGGGAGTTTTCCAGAGCCTGGAGTGCACAGCCATTGCAAGCTGGGACTGCTGAGGTTTAGCACTTAAAAGGTATTCTCCTTGTGGGCTCTCAGCTTAAAACTTTGTGTTAAAGCTTGCTCCCAACAGATTGAGTGCTGTAGAAGTTTGCGAGGCCATTGCAGCTCTAAAACCAGCCTGCCAAATGCGAGTCCAGGATATTTAGCAAAGCTGGTGTTTGAGGATTATAAGCTTGCAGCCTTGTTACCATTTTGTGCTTCCTCAAGGGTATGCTGTCACCAAATCGCTGCAGTCAGTCTGACCTTGTCTTCCTTAAAACTGTGTGCAGCTTTTTTGGCATTAGCTTTGGAGTTGACCAAAACTTCCTTGCCTTCAGCTTTTCCTCATAGAGGCTACTTGGTGCCTGAGTGTGGTGAGTCCTTTGCTCTTTTATTAGATGAATCCAGGATGGGTTTGCCTTTGCCTTTTTCAAAAGTACTTTTACTTTACTTCTGGAGACCTTGTATTGTTTAGATTCTACAGCAGGGACAGAAATTAGGTGGAGCTGTGTACTGCATATTTCGTATCTGTAGTACTTTGATAGGGAGAAGTTATCTGACATTGGGTGACAGGAGTGCGTACATCCACAGAGTAATTGTTCAGATGGACAAGGCATCTTGAAGTCAGATAACTGATGAATAACCTCTTTCTCTGAAAGAATGTGCCTCAGTATGAAGATAGTTCATGGTCTTTTTTTTTTGCTGGCTACTTTTCTCTCCCCTCTTGGAAGAGGGAGCACTTATATTTCCAACCGTATGAAGTATGGGACCGTACTGCTGTGGCAGAACGCATGGTTGTTATTTGTTGAAGCTATTAGACTTGGCTGTTGCTTACCTAAAAGGATAGAACCCAGAAGGACATTTCAGCATCTTAAGTCTCTTTGCCATTGCCAGGGACATAGCACTTGGTTAAACAGCGTAAGGGTTTAATGTGTTAAGCCTCCCCTCACCCGCTATGTTCCTGAGTCGCTTCTGTGGATTGTTTCCAGCCATTGTGCCAGACAGCCGTTGAAGTAATGATGTTAAAGGTAGCATTGCTCATCGCTGATGTCAGAAAGTAGGGTTTTTGCCAAGTTCGTTTCAGTCAGCATTTATGCATGGTAGCGTCAAAAGGTTCTAGTGTTTTGCTTAACACGGGAATATGCAATTTTAAAACAAAGCAAAGGGAAATGTGAATAAAAAAAATACTAATACTTTCTCATTATTAATAAATAAATAATTAATAATTTATAAAAGGAGACGCCAAATATGAAATTGGAAAGATCTTTTTCAGTCTTGGTTATAGAAAACAAACCTAATAAAAAGGAATCCTAACATCCAGTCTAAACCTCCTCTGGTGCAATTTGAGGCCGTTTCCTCTTGTCCTGTCAACATTTGCGGAAACTCAGCAAACAGGGATCAAACCAAACGGAGCTGTTTAAAAGAGATACAAATGAAGAAACAAATCACTGTTGGTTTGATCCAGTTTTAAAATATTACTGTCTCCACTTCCCTTAACCCTGCACCCCCATTTAGTCTATTATCTGAATTAATGGGAACAATTTCTCCTGTGATACTGTAAACTTTAGTCTAAAAGGGTATTAGCTGAGTGTTTCTTTTTTTTTCTTCTGTGCTTATACTGAATAAGGAGCTTTTAAATGAATGTAATGTTTCTTAATCTTGAGTACTGGATTACTTCCTGATTATTTGTGCCTGACCCATTGTGTACTAAAAAGAAACTCATAAACTGTTTACCTTGTACTGTTTTGTGTGTGGTTGTATGCAGAAAGTTCTTTCTGATACATACTGTGTCAGGTTGCAGCTCTCACAAAGATAGTAGTAAATCAGAAGGTTTGGTGAAATTGTGATTGTAATATTTTGAAAAGCTAGCATGCTTTGTAAACATTTGGATTTGCTCCATTGCAAAGTATGTGATAAAATTATTTGCAGCTGCTCTGCATGTAATATCCTAATGGCTGTTAACATTCTACAACGTGATTTAGTGTTGGACTTGGCAGTGTTAGGTTTACGGTTGGACTCTGTGATCTAAAAGGTCTTTTCCACCTTAAATGATTTTATGGTCTTTCTGTGAAGTCTGGGTTTAGGATGATGTCAGCTTTGGCACAAAATAGGTCATACTTTTTGGATCTTCAAGACTTTCTAGATCTCAAACTCAGATATCTGTTTCTGATAACCATATTTGTTTTATCTATTGGGAAGAAGGTTTGTATGTCCTATTTACATGTTGCTATTTAATGCCATTTAAAGAATGATTGTTTCCATTTCAGGGTTAGAAATGCCCTCAATTGTTCTATTTCCTGAAAAGCGGTTCAGTTTCCTATAACAATTGAACAATTACATAGTGAATGTTGACAAAGTCCTGTCTCTGTTTCCTAGAAGCATTGTTTCTTTAAGTTAATTGGAGCCAACATCTGGGGTTTTTGATAGCAATGCATCTTAATAGTAACAAAACTTTTTTTTTTTTTTGCCTCAAGAAAGTAATGTTTCATGGACAAGCCATGGTTTATGGATCAGGAATGAAAGAGTCTTTAATATTTGAAATTAAAAAAACCCAAGCCTTCAGTATAAATACAGAAAAATAGAAAACTTCCTTTAACTTTCTTTTGTTGTAGGCAGCATTCATCATGTTTTTCTTCTCACTGTCATTTCTTTTTACCTTTACTGCTCATATCAGATACCTTTGGGGGCTGAGAATAAAGCTATGAAGGGAATAATACCAGAATTTTAGATATAAGTCTGGGTTTATTCTTGTGTGTGCAGAATATTGAAATAAGGGTTTTTTTGTGCAGTTTACTTGGAAAAATCCCTGTTTATTGTATGATTAATATTTGCCATTCTCCTTCTTTCCTGAGTTTAGAGATACTTCATCACACAGAACTTGGGATCAATCATAGTGTTTTCCTTTTGCTTCAGTATTTGTTTCTGTTAATAGACTTAATGGTAATAGCATAAATATTGAACTGTTTCTTAGCCTGTAGTTGTTTTAACTGTTTCTTAACCCATTCATCCTCAGTACTGATAGCTGAGAGCCAAGAGCCGAGGAAAGCTGTGGGTACTCTTAAAATGTCATCAGAAAAAGGGATCGGATTATTCTTAAACAGAACACTTTCTTGAGCTGTGCTAGGCTTAAATAAGGTTCAGCTGTTCTTTATTTTGTTGTTGTATTGAAGCAGTGATACACTCCAGCTCTGTTTTGCTTGATGTATAAATACATATATGTAAAGAGAATTTATTAAACTAAATCACTTTACAAAGCCATGCATTGCTTTATTGAACAGGGTTTTTTTTCTGTCTGAAAAGCTCTGATCTCTTGAGACATCTGTCTGAAAAGCATAACTTCTTGCCTAAAACAAAGCAAAACCAAAGCAGGTCTGGATTTTTTTTTTTTTTTTTAATTTATTAAGAGCATTTTGCCCTGTATGCTGTTGCAGCACCATACTACTTCAGTGAATACTGGTATTTTTGTAACATTTCTTAAGGTTCTTCCTAACCTTCATGCTAGTGAGAGAAAATTTAGTGTGTGGTAGCTTAGAGTTGTTTTTAACTAAAAAAAAAAAACCAATAATGAAGTCCCTGGAGGAAGGAAAAAAAAATATATTTACGGTTTGTTAGGGGACAATTTTAAGCTTTCCATACCATTTGGAATGGGCATACACACCAAACTTTTACTTGATAAAACTAGTTTATCTCTACGTCTGATAATTACACACATTAAGCTATTTTAGATGTGGCATCAAAACCAGTTTGTTTTAGCATCACTTCTAAAAGCATTTGCTGAAGTCTTAAGGCATGTTACTTAAACACGATGATTGTAATTTTTGCAAGTTTCTGTAGCTGTGTCAAGTGCTGGAAGAGTATGCCCAGCTGTAATGCTAGTGCAGTTGCCTTTTGGTCAAACTGTTCATGTCCAGGGTGTCATTCAAGCCACACAGCCCTCAGTCATTCAGTCACCACACATGCTAGCTGTTCAGGTTAGCTCTTCTATTGTTACATTTTCATGAATTATTTGGTGCCTCATAACTCTTCCTCTCAACCCCATCTTTAGTTTCTCTTCATTCCTACCAGTCAGTGCTGCAAAATATACTCGTATGGTGCAGGAAATGGCAGGGGGGAAGGTGGCAAACTGCCAAGCAGTAGCAGCTCTACAAGCATTGTGTAGCGATTCCTTAATGCTTCCTGTTTATCTTTTAAGAAATTGTGTCTTGGAACCCTGAACTTACACAACAGCAAATTTGTGTAATAACATGCCCTTTCTTCAGCATATCTTGCAGTTTTTCAGTTTTCTTAAGTTCTGTGAACATGTTTCTAATGAGTCTACAAACTCATAAATTTGCAAATATCTCATACTCTGTTTTTGAAGATGTAATGTAAGTAAACATATTGTATTCAAGTGAATCCTTGTTGATTTAAGCAGGCCCTGTTAAAGCATCTGCTATTGCTTTTTGTGGGTGTGGATATGTAAAGACCAAAAATAAGAGCAACCTCAAAATAAACATTTGTTTGGCAAATCGTCACATGTTTAAAGTTGCTGATGGATCTGTTGGAGCAAGTCCAGAGGAGGGCCATGAAGATGATTAGGGGGCTGGAGCACCTCCGCTGTGAGGACAGGCTGAGAAAGTTGGAGTTTAGCCTAGAGAAGAGAAGGCTCTGGAGATAACTTGTAGTGGCCTTCCAGTACTGAAAGGGACCCTACAGGAAGGATTGGGGAGGGACTTGTTGTCAAGGCGTGTAGTGATAGTACAAGGGGTAATGGCTTTAAACTCAAAGATTTAAATTAAGATTAGCTAGAAGGAAGAAGTTCTTAACTGTGGAGGGTGGTGAGGCACTGGAGCAGGTTGCCCAGAGAAGCTGTGGATGCCCCATCCCTGGCAGTGTTCAGTCCCAGGCTGGATGGGGCTTTTGGCAACCTGGTCTATTGGAAGGTGCCCCTGACCATGGCAGTGGGGTTGGAACTAGATGATCTTTAAGATCCCTTCCAACCCAAACCATTGTATGAAAACAGGGACCAGTGCAAAATGCTTAAGAGTTTTCACAGCTTTTAAATAGTGAAAAAGACTAGAGAGAAAGAATTTACAGTGTTTTGAAATTGACTTGGCCTCCCATTGGTGTTATTCTTTGTAGCTAGGAATGCTTTTCCTCTAGTTTTCTTAAAACCTGATTGTGAAATGTCAACCGAATTGCTTTTTGCAAATAGAAGTGATATCTCTAGTAAGGGAGACTATACACCTGTTATGTGTGAACTGTTTTACCTGCAGTCATCAACATGTTAAAGAAAAGACGTGTTGTCAGTCTTCTTGAGAAGCTATCTTTAATGTTTGAGACTTCTTAGTAGCTTTCAAGTGTAATAGATACAAAGGCGTATGGAAGTATCATTTATCTCAGAGATTTGAGAAAAAGAATAAAACCTTGGCCAGATACTGAATATTTTATTTGTAAGTTGTAGGTATTGATGGTGGGACCTGGTGAGGTATTGAAACTAGATCACTATTGAAACAGGTGCAGTAGATGTTAAGAGAGTTGGGTTTGGTCAAATTTGAAGTAAAATCAGAGTATTCAAAATAAATATTTTTTAAATAGAATTCTAACTGTAATTTACCAGAGTGAACTTTATCAGGTAAACATATTATAGTCGTTCCCAGTTTCCATCAATGCTTTTCTTCAAGTCAGTATAGTCAGAACTTAGAGGCAAAAACAGAGGTCTCACTCCAAATCTCAGAAGGAGGAGTTTCGCAGGATTCTCTTGCCAGCTGCTGGTGTGTCATCTTAGGGGAGTGGAAGTCAACTATTTGTTGTACTGAGTGAACTCTGTCTGTCTTCCTTTTGCCAGAGGAATAGAGACAGGGAAGCTGTGTCCGATTAATACTGACTAGTTGGTTCCAGGGTTTCGCTTTTGTTATGTTTGAGCATGCTAATGGCAAATAAGGTGATTCTATAAGAAGGACTTGAAGATGCTGTAAAAGACTCCATTACAGAGGTTGTTCAGCCTTCTGTGATCCTCTTAGGTACTATCCTGCCACCTGGCATCTCCTCCAGATAATTTGGCTTTAACTTGATATCCTGTCTCTGCCAGACAGTGGGGAACTTGGGAAGTTATATCAGTTTAAAAAAAAAAAAAAAAAGTATGCTGAAGGTTGACATTAAAACTTGCATGACCTCTCCCTCAAACAGTTGTAGCTTTAAACCAGAAGGTGCTCAAAATTTTTTCTTGTAATGCTGTTGCTTTTTGGATGAAAAAAATGCTTACCTATGTAATGTTCCTTACTGTTCTGTTACTGTCATTTTACTTGTAGGAAGGTTGTTCATATTGTTATTTGACTTTTCTACTTGCTCACCACCCTGTAATGTATAATGTATTGGCAGACTAACATGAGCTCAAAGTTATATTTGTTCAAATGCAGAGCAATATGTTAAAGTTGAAGTCTGAATGATGTCCAGGAGAAAATGACAATGGTTTCCATTGATTAGCATTGTGAATGTGGTTGCTTGCTATCGGAACAAACTGAAATGCTAAATTTATCTTTGTCTTGATGGAAATTACAACTTTCGGAGTTTCGTGCAGAAAATGTCTTCTTCCACATTAAAATGCTTAAATCATCTTGTGATTTCCTTACCTTCTTCCCAAAGTATGACTGTTCCTGGCTTTGGCCATCTTGACAAACTAGTTGTGGCTATTGGTATAACCCTTAGTGGAATGGGAACATTTCAAGGCACTAAGGTCTTGCTTTCCTGCTATTTGTCTTGAGACAAATAGATTTTTATTTTATTTTTTTTCCCCCTGTAGAATGAGAGTTCTGTTTTGAGATAGGATGCCCAGGCTTTTGCCTGTGTAGTACTGTCTTAGTTTGGAAGGTTTATGTATGCCAGAGGCTTGAAGGTTGATCGACAAGCACATTGCCATAGGGCACTGGAGAGAAATGCCTTTCAGAACATCACTGTGCTGTTCAGCATTGGTCCATCCCGCGAAAGGATGCTTACGGACTTCTTGAAGCTTTTGTATTTCTGTCAGTCAGCTCTGGTTTGGTTTGGGGCTATACATCTATAGACATGCAGAAGTACCTCTCATGATTTCTAGGTGGTCTTTGTTGTTAAGCTGGTGTAGAGTTTTAATGTTATTTCCTATGTATTACCCAGCTACATTAAATAATAATATATATATAATAAATAAATGAGGCTACATTAAGTATTTTTTACACAGAACTGGAATGTAATAAAACTAACAAGTGAAGAGACAATGTCATTCTGCAATAACCTGTAGTTCTTTCAAGCGTTCTTTGAGTTGGGGTGACCCAGGCCTTTAAATTTCCAGAACCTTCCAGCCATTTTCTGATGAGGTCAAGCAGGTTTTGTTTCTAGCACCAAGCACTCAGGCCTGGCAGCTGCATTAGTTCTAGAGGTCTTTCTTGTCTTCCCTGAGCTGCAGGGAAGGCTTTGCTGCACCCAGGTCAAACACTTGAGTCTTCTAGTCACATAACTCAAGTTGGTTCAGTGTTAGCTTAACACGGTGCTGAGTCTGAAACTGCAGTCTGGTCTGTCTTTATGTGAAAAGGTCATTTTCCACACTAACTTTACAGCAGTGTTTCAGTTCGGAAATCTTAGACACCAGTAGTTCGGAGAAATTGAATGAATCAAGAAAATAGTGTGTTTTTCTTGTTCAATAATTGCTTTCAGTCATGTGTAATAAGATAGTTGCTGGTAAAGTGTGATTCAGTTCTGGGCCTTAATGTCATCTTGGGTAATTTTAAGAGAAAAAGAACCTGTGAAAACACTGCTAATAAAGGTCTGAGAAAATGAGACATTGTGGACTTGTCAGGGGTTCCTAAAACTTGCAGAGTGTTGCTAAGTGATGTATATGTATTTATGAATATGTGTTGGTAGTGTAATAAATGTATATATTTAAATAAACTTATTTTCAAAATAGCTTTTGTGTGGTTGTGAAGAGGCTTTTGTATTGTATACTATTATTTAAGGTGATGGACTATTGCATTAGTGCAATATTCCATACTTCAAATGTTTAATTTCAGTTTAAAAGCTAATTAAATTGTATATTATATTATACTTAAATCATCTGTTTTCAGTAGTTTTTGTAGGTGTCATTCACAAAAAAGTAACCTGGATCACTTTGATTTTTTTTCTTTTTCAAATGGAAGATGTCATCTAAGTGGCTATGTGTTGCTAACCTCATAATTTGTGATTTGCTTTGGAAAAAGGAAGGCCAAGATCACAATTAGTGATAAAAAAGTGCACAAACTTCCTGTGTGCAAACATGGAAGGAGTTTTTAGATATAATCTTTTACTCTGTTGCAATCTTTTCTTTCTTTTTTTTTTTTTTTTTTTAACGAAGTTACGAATTTCAGAAACTTTGCTATTACAGGTAGCATCGATTGCAGATGAATCTGCAGAATCAGAAGGGATAACTGATTCTCAAAAACGTAGGGAAATACTTTCAAGAAGGCCTTCATACCGGTAAGGGCTTTTAATTTTGGTTTTACTCCTTTTTGAAGGCAGCTTATATATTTTAGCAAATCTGTCTGAGAAAAGCCAGTGACTTAATTTTCTCATGGATATGGAATTTCAAATATATAAAATAATTTACTTTTTTTTTTAGAAAAATTTTGAATGAACTTTCATCAGATGTTCCTGCAATACCAAAGATTGAAGAAGAAGAAAAGTCAGAAGATGAAGGAGCACCTTCTGGAATTTCTCCAATGGACGTGCCAACCAGCCTGTACCATACTAACACAAGGCAATACAGTATGTTTGCAAAGATACTATGTGATGTTGTAGAACACATATAGGAACACCTTTGTTTCTGAGTTCCATATTTAAGTAGACATGTTTGATTTTGGTGAAGAAGAATGAAAACTTCTGTATTTCCAAACAGTTTCAATTTTTATATTTGATTTCTTCTAACATGGGTGTGTTAGACTTTCAGTCTGTTTCTTGTAATGATTGGTTGCTAGATTTTGTCCTAGAACTTGTATACATGAAAAATGTGAAGGTGAGGCTCAAGTGAAATGAAAAATGTTGGCAGTTTTATGTGAATGTTTAGTGTTATAAATCACTGCAGTTTCCAGTTACTGTGATTTGGTATGTATTAGTGCTGTCTGTTATATGGAATGACAATTAGCGACAGGCTTTTTTTTAACTGTAAGGGTGGAGCATCAAATTATTTCTTAACTTTGAATTTTCTTTCTTAAAAGAACTATGTCTTTTCCTCTCCTAGTTATCAAGTATGAGCACTCTAAGTATTAACCTGAATTCAGGTCATCCAACATCTGATAGATCCAAATGCAAGTTAAAAGTTAAGATTCATGCTTCTGTTCTGTAGACCTGTGGGTTTAATACCTTCGTTTATGTTAAAAATATCACGTAACTCGCTCCCCGTAGCTGCTTTGGGCACAATCGTATGTCATCTAAGGGATAACTTTCTAATAACTCTTTTTTTTCTGTTATATATTGGATAAAGCTTCACTCCTACATTTGTTTGGGTTGTGGGTTTTTTTTCATGCCTTTTCATGTGTCAACAGACTGAAATGCAGGTATCTTCCCTTTTGATAATGATGACAGGAAAATTGCAAAAGAAATGTTGTGAGTTTTCTTCCTGAAATGAAAGAACAGAGGAAGTCTGTTAAAACAGTGCAATGACAACTAGAGGGCCATTCTATCCTCTTTTATATGTGTTCTGGTCACCCTCTAGAATTCTTCAGTTATTTTTAATGTATGCAACTAAAGTAATCGTCAACCCTGAGAAAGCAGAATTTGTCTATAATATTATCTACCCCTTCACTATAGACAGTAATTTTACTTGGGCCTCTGAACTGCTTTTCTTACCCTTTCTGTAAGTTATAGACATAATGTCTGCTTCATGATGTCCAGCATCTGAAGTGCTCTCTTCTGTGAACTTGTGGTCATACTAAATTAAAGTGATCCAGTACAGAATCTGGCAGGTATTCTTGACCAAATTAAATTGTTTACTTCTATTTTTTAATTGGTTTGGCTGAGGTTTAGTTAAAATTAAAAATTAAAAAATTTGGCAATTTCAAGGCATAAAAAGAAGTGCTGTGGTGTCTGTACTATGTTCTAGTGAGCCTTCAAACCTTTAGGATTTCTAAACAATTAAGAGTTCAGGCTTCTTCATCATAGGTTGCTCTAGAACACCAGAGTTGTACTTTTACTAGCAATGTCTTGCAGGTGGTGATTATTAACTGAGGATGTTTTAATTGGAACATAGCTATAAGTCATAGTGACAGAGTTCGTATAAAAGAATAATGAAATTCACCATTTTTGCTTTCTTGTTCAATTAGATACTTCTGAAAAATCAAGAAAAAGAGAGCATCACCAACAATGTGCTAGAATTAAGAGTCCACAAAAATTTAATAAAATCTTATTTACCTTAATTTAAACTTGGCTTTCACATGAGCCAAGCATAGATTTCTGGTTTATGCTGCTTTTTCTTTAAGTTGTACTCGTACCTAAAACGTCCTGTGTATTTAAGGTAATTTAACTTGTTAAATAGGTTCTCAGCCCTAATGAGGCATACTTCAGCATGTAATGTCAGCCTTCATGGACTCTCCTGATTGTGGCTCAAAAAATTTGTTTTGAGCACTTTGTCTTCCTGGAAATGTTCTTTCTTACCTAATTTATTAGTTCATTAATTTGATTTTATTTTTTCTTAACTTCAACTCTACAAGTTAAAATATCACACATCTTTTGCTTCAGTGCAGTCTCTGTGTTCTCCCCTAGTTCTGGTTAGGAAAAATTGGTACCAAGAGGTAGCAAGGATGGTCATCTCCTTGTAGTAGAGGGGGTCTTAATTTGAAATTTACCAAAGAGAGCTTGACTGTTGACTTCTAGTCCTCTAGGTGTATAAGGCACAGATTTGCACCATTTCTGAGCAGCCAGCCCGTTGGCTGACTGTGGTCCTCAGGAACTACTGTTAGCTAAAACCAGGAACACAGCATGGGATGCTCCATCTCCTGTGTTGATTCCAGTCTGGATATGATGCAGGTCACTACATGTATCTGTTATCTTTATGTCTTCTGTCAATAGTTCTTTATTTCTACTTATCACTAGTATATCCAAGTTCTGCTCTCTTCTTGGCCAGCACTGATTGTACGGGTTTACTGGTGCAGGCATCCAGCAGCTTATGCATTAAGCTTGTACAGTGTCCATGGCAATGAAGAACTGGTCTTGCAGTGTCACTACAGCCATATATACTGTGCCCTAGTTTAAAACAGATACCATATGTTAGTATGTTTGCTGTTTCCTTGTTTTCTCTACTGTTCTCTCTATTCCTGCATAGCAAAGGCAGTTTAGTTGAAAAGATAATTCTGACTGTATGTTGGTGTCTGGATGTCTGGGATGACTGACTTTTGGAAGAACTTAATGAGTATTTTTTTCTGAAAAATAAATATATTTTTTTCTATTAGCAACATCAATGGCTGTTCTGTACTTTTTACCAGCCAAAATGGTATGTTGCCATGGTTTCCAAATACCTTTTTCCTCTGAGCTTCTTGGCTTTCGCTTAAGGAAGCAGATAGACTGACAGGCAGGACCAGATAGATTTAATGTCTTTCCCAGTTACCTCCGTCAACATACGTGTTATCTTTCTGTAAGGGCAATGCATAGTTTTGCATAAGGTGGTGTCTTGTATAGGAGCCTTTTAGGGTGATCTGACTACAAACCTATTCTGTTGGCTGTAGTTCTGTCATGTTGGTTATTGAATACTGGGAAAAAAACCCAAACCAACTGGTTTGCCTCACCTGTGGTGGTGGTCTAACCATGCAAGAGTTGTTTGTTCAGTTGGAGTGTGTGAATCAGCCACTCCCTCCGAGCCCTTTGCCTACTTGTGCATGTCGTGATGTTCTGTCTGAAACAATGCAGAGGAAATTAAAATTACTAGTTCTTCTGCCATCTGTTTGGGTTGCTTGCTGTCCTAGGACAGGTTTTTAACAATGGGAGAATTAGGAAATCTTTTGGGGTAAAACCTTCAGTTGCTTTTCCCAGTTTTGGAGAGGAAAGAAAGAACAGATTTTTCTGATTAGAGCTGTTAATCATACTCAGAGAATGGTATTAGTATTGTTTTCAGTCCTAGCTGGAAAAGAAGATGCCACTTAGGTACATCCACCTGCATGATGTACAACTCCAGGAACTCTCCAGGAAAGTCCTACACTCTTTGTAGAAAGTCCAGTTTCCAGTAGAGCTCCAGCACAACAGAAGTCTGTGCCGTGGTTGGGATCAGGACAGTGAATGGAGTGGGAGCAGTGTCGTCTTCTGTTAATACGGCAAGACCCAGTCCTGTAAGGGAGGCAGCTGCAGGAGTTAATTCACTTTTGTTTGTCAAGTACTGGATTGAGATCTGAATGAATAATTGCAGGGCAGTTGTGACATAATTGTTTACCCAGGCTTACCGTGGAGCCAAGAACCTTGTATGATTCTGTGCTGATATTTTACTGCTGAGGAACCCAAATGGACTTTTTTTATGTGGTTTGGTACTATGATGGTGTAGACGTACAGTTTTTGATGCTAACTCTGTGAGAGGCAGAGTTCAGCTGTGTATAGCTCCTCTGGGAGGCAAAGGTGCAAACCCTGCTGGGAAGCTCGCATGCTGCTGGGAACCTGCTTTTGTTCTGGATCTCATGAAGAATAGAGGAGACTATTTATTTTTCTTGCTTCTCCCTCTTCCACCCTGCCCCAAAATAGGGCATTTTCTGCTTTGGAGGCCAACTGAAGCATCATGTTGCTCTTTTGTTCTTTCTTCCACACACCCCCACACCCTACCCCAGCCTGGCCTTCCTTAATGCCTTATGGAGCCTTTGTGCTCAGCTGGTTCCTACGTGACATGTTCCCCATTCCAAGGATAGGACTGAAGATCCATGCTGAACCCTGTTCCAGTATTTCAGGTAGGGCTCTGCTTCCTTCAGCATGAGAGGAATTCCCCATTTTCCCCAAAAATAAGCTGATTTGGCAATTTTGGTAGATAACTACTACACTCTGAAAAAATCAGTTACTGTTGTCTAATTTACTAATAAACTGTTAGTATCTCAGTGCTCTTGGAAGTTTTATTATCTGATGATGTACTTTGAAGGTAACTTACTGTTGTCAAGACAGAACATTTGAAATCAGCTGTCTCCAAAACTCACATGGGTGTCTAACAAATCATGTATGCAGATAACCAGAGCTGAACCTTCAAGAATGTCATCAAATACTGTGAATCTGACAGTGAAATCAGAGGAGTTTGCAGTCCTGAATCCATACTTATATATGACTTGTTCCATCTCAGACCACTTTAAATACAGTGTTTGTAGTTTAAATTTCATTTGGGGGAGAAAGAATTTTGTTACTTCTTGGGAATTAGGTTCTCATCTAAAAGTTCCAGGAGTATTTTAATTAACATAAGAGACATGGATTTGACGGGTGGAAAACTTGGTGGATAAGGAATTCGCTGAATGGTCACACTCAAAAGACTAAATGACAAATGATGGCCCTCAGGGGGTTGTATTCAGACCAGTATTATTTAACATCATGACGCCAAGATGAGTGTTGTCACTGATATTCTAGAGAGAAGGGATGCTATCCAGAGGGACCTTGACAGGCTAGAGTGATGGGCCCCTGCAAACGTTGTGAAATTCAACAAGGCCAAGTGCAAGGGCCTGCACATGAGTCAGGGCAATCCCAAACAGGCTGGGCAGTGATTGGATTGAGAGTGGAGAAGAACTTGGGGTACCAGTGGATGAAAAACTGAATGTGAGCTGACAATGTGTGTGCACAGCCCAGAATGCCAGTTGCATCCTGGGCTGTATCAAAAGAAGTGTCAGCAGGTCGAGGGAGATGATTCTGCCCCTCTATTTGGCTCCTGTGAGACCTCCCAGGGAGTACTGTGTGCAGCTCTGTGGCCCCCAGGGTAAGGCAGACACGGACCTGCTTGAGCGGGTACTTCTCTGTGCAACTTGGGCTAGACTTTTTCTTACACTAAGGAAAGAACTGTGAGTTTCAGAGGACTTGCTCTTCCTTTGTCTTCTTTCTTTTTTTTTGTTTTTAATAACATTTTTACATTAGTGTTTAAAAACAACAATGACTCTGTGTAGCTAGGAGCTCTGGTATTAAAATTATTTTGCTCTGGTATTAAAATTATTTTAGGAGAGTTAACGTTTCTGGAAGCACAGGGAGAAAACGTGGAATACTGCTTTATATCTGTTACATGCGTGCCATATACTACACAATAGGCTTTATATTTGTGGAAATCAGTATTAACATTATGAAAGTTTTATTGTACGATTGACCTTTAAGCAAGGAGAGGACCAGGGGTCCTATCAGACTTTATTTTAAGAAGGCAGATGGGCATTTTAACGTGTGTTCTGTTTCTTTCTATTGCTTAACTTTATTTTTCCTTTTTATGTTTAGTTACTATAACTCAACGTGGTACAGTCCAGATTTCTAATCCAATTTCTGATGGTGCCCATGGACTACAGACTTTAACAATGACAAATTCAGGAGCTCCTCAACCAGGTGCTACCATTGTGCAATATGCAGGACAATCACCTGATGGCGCACAACAGTTTTTTGTTCCTGGAAGCCAAGTTGTTGTTCAAGGTATGTTTTATTAGTCTACTGCATTTTGGGTTTTCACATAAAGAATTTTTCTTAAAAGGCTTTTTATTTTGTGTTGACATTATTGCACTATTAAAATATTTATGCATAACAAGATGAAAGACAGTCTTGGAGACTGTTTCTCTGCTCAGTAAAGCAGCTGCTACTAAAGCTTAAAAAGTTATGAGAAGGAAATAACAGTATAAAATCACTTTCTGTTTTGAATTCTGTTGTCCAGACTTTGAGAGAGATGTTTAATTGCAGTAAAGGTGCTGTTACAGTTTGAAATGAGATGCTGAGGATGCATATGAAACTGATTTTTTTTTCAGCAGTTAATCAATTGTAATAAAACAGAAGTTCTAAAGTTCTTTGGATATCTTGAGGGCAGAATTTTCTTGCAACTTATGACTCGTAGTTATTAGAAAGGAGATCCCTTACTGAAACTAGTTTTGTCACAGAACACTTTGTAGATCCTATAAAATGTATGTACACATGTGAATTGAACTGTGAATAGTGAATTCTTTAATCTGACTGTAGTGTATGCAGAACTACTTTTTTTTTTTTTTTTTTTTTTTTCCCCTCCTCCCCCCCACCCACCCCCTGCCCTGTTCCCAGCTTTTGGGAAATGCCAAAGGTATCTTGGATTCTTCTTGATACCAAGGGAAGTAGGGCTGGGATTTGGGTTACACTGAGGAAAACATTTGAAAATGGGGAAGAGATTTCTTTATGGAGACACTAAATCAATGGCTACCAGGAGGACAGAGGGAGTTTATTTTCCCTACTTTTTGTGAATTAGTACACAGAAGTAGGGAGGGGAGGGCTGTGTGAATGCTTTAAACCAAAACAGCTATCTGAAATAAACCATGACTAGAGCTAGGAGGACTTTAAATGTGTATTCATGGAGTGGATGAAAGCCATTGACTAAATGTAGACACAGATATCTGAGTTAGTTTGTGAAGTCCAAGCTGAGGTGCTTTTTTGCCCTAATATGGATGTTTGAAGTAAGTTCTGTCTTTAAATGGCAGTTTCTCTCCCTTTGCTGTAAAGAAAGCCCGGGATGTAAGTAAAGCTAATAGCTTGTAGATACCTGAACTTGTTGAGACAATGCTAAATAATGATACCAAATTTGAATTCTCCCATTGCCTCTGGTTAATTCTTTGCTGAAATACATTGTATTCCCAAGACTTTTCAGAAGCATTTCAAGGAAGCGCTAAAGTTATCATGTGAAAAACCCGTAGCTAAAATGTTAGTTTTCATCACACAGAAAGTACTGTTATAACTTCCCTGAATATTATTATGAATACATTCTTAGCGCAAAGCCTTAAGACTCAAATTTGGCTGTCCCCCAAGCAAATTTCCCACTCTGGTAGTGCATGTTTTCTGAGTATGTCTAATATGTTTTCTATACATGTGCGTACACATCTCTTAAATTAGAGGACTTTTCTGTCTCTCCAGGTTGACTGTAGTATTTTCTATGTATTGCTTTGATTCTTCAGAGCTTCAGGGGCAGAGTGAGTAGCTCCTCAGTTGTTTTGTAAAACCTCCCCAGTCTGTGAAGAAGCACAGGATTTAGGATTGTAGTTGGCAGAATTTCAGTCCTCGGGAATTCCATTTGAATGGCCTTCCTTTACAGACTCGGTGTCACAGCATTATTCTCTGATAGGGCTGTCCTCTAATATCTATTTAATAGTCTCAGTGATGGGCTTGCATAGTCCATTAAGTGTCTTGCCTGTGATGAAAACTTTCAAAACTGATTCAGAGACAGTTACTGAATATCTGCTATACCTGCTTCTGGAAGCTTCTAGATACTTTTAACTAAATTGGTTTGTTCTCTGTCCATGCTTAGAGAAGCTGACTTCCTGGAATTCTCTATTCCTTTGGCCCAAACAAAGCCCAGTGCTTTAGCGATGCTCATAGTTGTTGACACAGAAGAAAAACGCTACATAATATGTACAGGGAAAAATAGAAAGGGAATACTAAGTGTGCATAAACTCGGAGATTATGAGAAGATAAAAGGTTTCAATTTATTGTACATGCTATCAATATGGGAAAATCTTAAACAAAATATTTTATAAAAAGAGCATGAAAGCATCTGACAATGATTATGGGAATATGAATCTCTTTAAGGTAATAATTGCATATTGTCAACAAACCTGACTTGTTTAAGATGGAGTAAGACAATTGAATTAGTTGGATATACAGATTTTTACTATAGGTAATCTTGCCTATGCTAGGAAGTCTGTGGGAATGTAGTTTATGAACATCTGTTATTTACATACGCTTTGTAGTTGATTGTTTACCTAATATTGTGGTAGCATAGATTATAATAGGAAAGCAACATTCCAATTAGTAACCTTTCCACTTATGTATATTTTTATAACTATTTTGGGTAGACAGCATGTAAATTTCATTTGTAATAATTGTAGAAGTACAAGAAAGAAAGAAAATATAAAAAATGTCAGTCCTAGGGTAGAAAAGATGTTTCAGAGTCTTTCAGATACCGTATGTATTTATATTTTTTTCTGAAGTATTTGTTGATGAATTTCATGTAATAATGGATGGCATCACATGAACCCTGTGCTTGATATTTTCTGATAACCTGTGATAGGGAAAAAGCATTAATATAAAAGTGCCAAAGGTGTTGATCCTACTGAGTGGTATTTCATTTGCTACAAGTTTACATTCATAGGCAAAATAAGAGGCAGTTCTGATGCCCTGACAGTTTCCTAATAAGAGATAAGGGGGTTTTTTTGTTAGCTGAAGCAAAAGAAAACGTTCAATTATTAATGGTAATGAGCATAGAAATGTTGTGTCAAAAGTCATTCTGTTGGGATCTATGTGTGTTTTCATAGTATGTCAGTAATATAAAGAGTGATATTTGAGATAGGTGGCTTGAATTTCTTGTGTGTTTCAGTTCTGATCCTCTGTTCATATGATCCTGAAGTGGTCCTGTAATCACAGGGCACTCCTTTTTTGCACCGATGCTTCCATTATTGTTGTCCTTGGCATAGTTTCACAGCTGACAAATCACCAGTCTGAATTTGTTTATTACAGACAAGAGCCTTAGAAGTTTGCGATGACCTACATACAGACCCGTACTTGGACTGTTGGTCTGAATTTCATGTAAATTGATGTAAATAAGGAGTAAATGTGTTAGAACTGAGGTGTTTGGGGTTGGTTGGTTGGTTTGTTACTTTTTAAAATTAAGTCAACCACAACCAGGTCTCTTGGACTTATTTTGAAAAAGGGGGGAACGGGGGAGAGGTAGCCCTTACCCCGAGTTACTGTTCTGCCTGTTACAGCATCTGAAATCACTAGCTTTGGGTTGACTTGCTCTGTTGCAGCTTTCTTTGATCGTTTCTGCAGCTTTTAACTGAAATTAAATGAGTGGGTTGTGGGTTCCCCCCTGCAAAGGAAGGCACTTTAGCCTTTCATTTAGCTGTTTATTATATAGCTTAATAAACTTTCCTGTCTTGCATGTCTGTCTGACAGAGTTCTCTGCCCTTTAGTGGAACTGCTCCAATCAAAACTTTGCATGTCTTT
This sequence comes from Falco rusticolus, assembly GCF_015220075.1. NCBI lineage: Eukaryota > Metazoa > Chordata > Aves > Falconiformes > Falconidae > Falco > Falco rusticolus. Next base: position 65,218,361 of record NC_051190.1, on the reverse strand, counting down.
CCAAAATTTCCCTATTTTCTATCCCATCATGACTTTATCATTTGGATTCATTCATGGATTCTAGAGCCACGTTTTAATTTCTGTCTGTCAGTGCTGTGAATTTTCAGGGCTTGCTTTACAGCCAGCTTTGTGGTGAGTGCTTTCTGCAGCTGTATGAATAATTCAGGGCAAAAGAACAAAGCTAGGCTTATAGAAATGTGGCAGAGGGAGGGAAAAGAAAAGGTTTACTGGAAAAGGAGTTCTTTGGGCTGCAGTTTCAGTGAGCTGTTCCAGTGACAGAGCATATTAATGACAGTGGTAAGCAAGTGAGGTCACTGTGATGTCAGTGCTCCTGCTTGTAATCCTGCACATGCTTGCTAGTTTGGAACAGTTCATGCTGAGCTCTCTAGAGGAACAGGAGAATCGTGTATGCACAAGCTGATCATGGCTGTAACAGGAGATGAAACAGGTAAGAATTTTGTTGGTGTCTTACATGATATTTTTTGATGTCTAAGCAGTGCTTGGTTGGTATTTGTTACGTTTTCTTTTGAACCTGTTGCTGTAACTCTCATCTTTCAAAACTGGTGCAAATAGCTTCTGGCTATATCTAATCAGTGTAGGGTTTCAGGGCAATTTTAACAGTTTCATTTGGGGGGAAAAAGATCACTGTTAGTGCATGAGTTCTTGCACAGAATGATTCAGATAACTAATCTTTTTTTGGATTTTGCTGAAGATCCACCACTCTTCCTTTAAATTCTTCTTTATTGTGGAAGTAGTCAGATGTTACTATAATTGGTTTTTTTATTTTGTAAAAATGACAGGGGTTTAGTTCAGCAATAAACACTTCAGATTTGATAGCTAAAATAGGCTTAAACATAGGTGTAAGAGAAAAGGTGTGCATTGTTTCAGTAGTGTAAATAAACCCTGTGCTTTCATTGTTAAAGAAAATACTGAACGCAAGCAAATTTGAGAGGGCAATAATTTTAAGTATTGTAATGCCTGCTTGTTTTCTCCTTCGCTGTTAAAATGGTCTGTTCCTCAGCTAATTGAGTTCAAAAAGCTGACGTCATTAGGTTTCCTGGAATCGTGTTGCAGTAGGGAACTGGAAAAGTTAAACTCCAAACAAGATACACATTGACGTCAGCTCCAAGTCATGCTGCGATTTAGTCAGTTCCTTTCTGCTTCGTCAATTGCCTCCGGCAGATCTGTAATGTTAACCAGTTCACAGCCGGTACCTACGTGCTGTGTCGTTGCTGGTATATATTGTTTCATTAATCCGAAGATAAGTATCTTCTCCAAGTCGACGTTTTGGTTTTTTTAAGCTCACAGGGATAATGATTCATGCCTTGTTTAGCCAGTTTAGTGGTGAAGTTACAAACCCTTTGATAATCTAGTCCCATCGTTATGACTCACAGAAGGGAAGAATAGATGGACTAATTCATAGCATGCATCAGGCTTTTTTTCTCCTGGGTAGTCACTGAAAGAGCTCAAGTGCAGGGATGCTCTCTAGTGTTCAGCAAGTTACTTTTTCCAAGACCCTGCTGATACAAGGTGGTTGATTTTTTGGAACTTATTTTTATTTAATTTCTCACAGAGCTTCATTTACAAGGTTAGTTGTAGTCTTCCAGATGTGGTTTGTTTTTTGTTTGTTTATCTTCCTGTTAATAATTGTCTTTTTATAAGTCTCAATTTACAGGTTTTCAGTGACTTTTTACTCCCTTGTAATTTTGAGGTGGGGGGAGGGAATGGCCTGGGGCAGTGTGTTAGGGAAATACACCATCTTCAGGTTTGTTGCTTTGTTAGTGTCTCAGTCCTGCGTCTGGTAGGTTAGAAATTACTTTAAACGTCCATGGGGTTTCATTAGAAACAACCACAGTGGTTTGACAGTCTGGATCAACGTGTGGGATTTCTGACTCAGATGCTGAAATGGAAGGTACCCTTCTGTGCAACATGTGCTAGACATGTAACATTACTAGGTTTAAACTGATTTTTTTTTTCCAGGGGTATTTGTTTCATCTTTTCTGGGGGAAACAGTGTTTTCTTTACTTTTTGAGATATTATACAAAAATTTGCAGACTTTGAAATAATCTATTTGCCATACCGTATCGTACAGCACATACTACTGCGCAGCTAAAAGATACTTTGTCAGTGCTATCCTTTTTTTCTTTTTAAACCGTGGTGTCTGAATTTACAAGCTCTGTACTGCCAAAATGGTTACTTATCTCTAAAACCTACCACGCTGGTAGGTTTAGAAGTGAGCCAACTGTTAGGCAGGGACAGACACTATTGAAACCTGCTCAAATTATTCATGTAACATGTTGTTACTTACCTGTTGTTTGCTGATCCCAGCCGAGATAGGGACTCACTTTTGTTAAGCTGTGTTGCAGGTACATTATCACACAGAGTCCCCTTAGCAGCAGCAGCAGTAAATCCTGTTAGCTAACATCTGAGTGTAAATCAAACAAAGACAACAAAGTAGTTGGTCTTGCCAGGCTGAGGTGACCTGGGTTATGGGTCTTTCCTCATGACTGACTTGATCTACAAAATGGTTCACTTGGATTTCTAATGCATTGTAGCTAATGCTGAGATAACATCTCTTTTTTTTTTTTAACCTTTTTTTGTTTTTTCCATTAGAAAAAGGTAGTCCTTACCATACAATCTATAAAATGTATGTAATGTGGCCAGCATAAAGGTGAGGCTGAAGTCTTTCTAAAATTCCATTTTTATAAACAGTGAGCAGAGGTATCTATATGTCCCATTGACATAGCTGGGACTGCTAAGAGATGTGGAGAACTTAAAGAAGGGGTTAAGTAATTCTCTTGCAGATGTACAAGAAGACCAAGCCCTGTATTCATAGTGGCTGCCTGTTAGTGCTCACAGGGCTGTCCTGGGCTGAATTCTGTCTCCCTGCCCCCAGCCCCAGGGGTTTATCTGTAACCCAGGTCAGTTCACTGGTCCAGTTCATTTTGTAATATCGCAAACACTTCTACCTGCAGGACTGAGGCAGCGGGGAAGTACGAAATGTTTAAGCTAATAATGATTTCAGGACGTGGTGGTAGAATTGTAGTCTAAACACAGCTTGATCTTTTTTATTTAATTAATAAAGCACTGCATTAACTTAATAATGATAGTTTTTGTATCAAATTTAGATTTGGGGGATTTTCCCCCTGTAGTTGACTGATGTCTCTTTACTGCTTTACCCATCAGTCCCCTCAAAATGTGTTTGGCTACATTTTATTTTTCCAAGTTGTCCTGGTTTTGGCTGAGACAGAGTTAATTTTCTTCCTAGTAGCTGGTATAGTGCTGTCTTTTGGATTTAGAACAAAAATAATGTTGATAACACACTGATGTTCTAGTTATTGCTGAGCAGTGCTTATACCAAGTCAAGGACTTCTCAGCTCCTCATACTGCCTGGCCAGCGAGGAGGCTGGGGGGCACAAGAAGCTGGGAGGGGACACAGCTGGAACAGCTGACCCCAACTGACCAAAGGGATATTCCATACCATATGATGTCGTGCTCAGTACATAAACTAGGGGGAAAGCTGGCTGGGGGGCGCTGATCCAGAACTGGCTGGGCATCTGTCATTTGGTGGTGAGCAATTGTTTTTCATTTGCATCATTTCTTTTTCTGGGGGTTTATTTCTCTTTTTTTGTTGTTGTTATTTTCCTTTTCATTACAGTTTATGATTGTTATTTTTATTTTATTTTCAATTACTGAACTGTTCTCATCTCAATCCATGAGTTTTCTTACTCTAACCTTTCTGATTCTCTCCTCCATCCCACCCCTGGGGTGAGGTGGGGAGTGACTGAGTGGCTGTGTGATGCTTAGCTGCTGGCTGATGTTAAACCATGACACAAGTTTTTCCATTATTTGAATATTGCTTTAAAGACTTCAACTATAACAGCCCCTGAAATTTCATCTTTGAATGTTCAGTTTGTATGTTCATGTTTCAGTATGTTCAGTTGCTTTAATGATAATTTGAAGTTTTGTTCTGTGATAATATAAAATGTTTGTGGAAAGGAGTAGGAAAAATACTTGCTTATAATTTGAAGAGGGATACTTTTTTCTATGTCAGACAAGGTACAAGTACTTAGGACTTTCACAGTGTTTTAAAGTTGGGGTGCATCATGTAGGAATAAAGGTCCTTAGAAATAAAAGAAATAAGGTGAGACTATCAGAAAGGTATTGGTTCCAAATAACGTCAGATTTCAGATCTGCTTGTAGCTTGGGGAGAGCTCAAAACTGGTGGGCTCAGGAGCTGGATCTGCACTTTTGCACTGCAATTTACTGTGTAGCTACATCCCTTCCTGTGCAACCACCACTACCTCCTCTTGCCTGCTAATGCTGTAGCATCCTATATGTGGTCCTTTTGCTCAAAGAACATACTCCTGTTCACCATGAGCACTTGTCTGTTCCTTTTCATTTTAGTAACAGCAGCTCTCACAGGGTTCCAAGGGCTGGTGCTGCTGCTATCATAGCAAAGGAGGAGAAAGTTGACTTCTGAGGCAAGCTGATTCCTAAAACCTCTGTTAGAGGACAGGAGTACCGTATAAAACCTCAGTGGCTGCAACAGCAGGACCTCTTCTCATGGGATTGTGCAAACAGGAAATAAGTGTGGATGCTCTGACAGTGTTTCCCAAACAGCCTTCCCTACGTGGTCTGACGAGAGCCATGTGGAAGCTTTCATAGGCTTCAGACTGGCTGGCTAGTGGGGCCACATACTAGAGCAATTTAGGTAACTTATTTTGCAGCATGGAAGTAAATGCTAGTAAGGTAACAAATACAGTTGTGACATTACAGGCCTGTGAAATATTTTATGTAGCAGGGATGCTGGATGACTCATCAACAGAAATCTTTTATTTCCAGAGAGACTTTTGCTTTGTTCTTTTTTACCATCAAGTTTTAAATATGGTTATTTTATGCAGCTGCCACTGGAGACATGCCGGCTTACCAGATTCGGACTCCCACTACTACCTTACCTCAGGGAGTGGTAATGGCAGCCTCGCCAGGGACTTTGCATAGCCCTCAGCAACTGGCAGAAGAGGCAACACGCAAGAGAGAGCTGAGACTTATGAAAAATAGGTAAGACTGTGCAACATTTAATAGTCAGTGTTGGAAAAAAAAACAACAACAAAAAAACAACCACAAGCCCAAAACATTCTAATGAAGTTTTCTTCTTAAGGTCATGAGCACTGCCTGTGATTGATGAAGGGAAGGCAAGGAATTCTTTGTCAGTCATCCCACATCCTTATAGCATTGAATATTGGCTGTTAACTCTGCAAAGTTAGAGTTGACCGTACCACCATGGATGATTAGTTCAGAAATGTTATGGTAATTCAGAAATCAGTGTTGTCCCTTTCTGATAATTTTTGTGATGATATGGAGGTATACTTATTGTTGAAATTTCTCCCTGCCACTCCTACTGACAGTAAAATGACCGGTAGGGGTTTGGTCATTCTAAAACATCCCAGCAAAAAATTGCTTAGGAAAATATCTGAGAATCTCATTAGCAGCTGTCCATTAATGATGCTGTGAAGAGGACTTATTCAAGGATGGAATGATAATTATAGACTTTCCTAAATAGCTGACTACTGGGATAAGTTATTGTGCAGTGCTTCTGTCATTTTGTGAGGCATGTTGTGTGAGGTGACTATATATTTATTTTTTTTAATAAGTTTACATGGACTTGACTGTATGCTGTAAATGCCAGTCTTTCTCTGTGCATTCTTCTTGTTGTTCTTAGGGAACTCTTTCCTTTTTCGAGTGTGTAGCCACCACTATCAATGGCGGTTAGTTTAATGGAAGAAATAGTCTGTTGTGCAGATCTTAAATTCACTGAATAGCTGTTTGCTTTATGATTGAATTAATGGTATTGCTTTGCTCTCATGCCTGTCCTCTATTTTAAATTACTCATGAGGATCATTGCATTGTTGTGCCTCCCTTTTGTTTCTCCTCTCTTCAGTTTTAGAACTAGTATCTATGTTATCTCTCATATAACTTGCTGGAAAGTTACACACTCACAATTTGTTGCGTTCCAAGATGTTAAAGGAGTGGACTTCCACTTCTAAAACAACTTCTGGAACGAATGCATGTTCAGTGACATGCTTCTGAAAATACTACCTAAAGTGTTTAGTTTCAATATAACAGAAATCTGAGCAGAGCTGTGATAATGGCTTCAGGCTGCCATTTGCCGGCAGCAAAAAAAAACCCCAGACACATGTGACCAAAATGTGCCCAGGTGGAGAGTTCTAAAATGCTAATAAATTATATTTTTTTGGACTTGAACTTTACTGTAGATTGTTACGTTAAGGTAATAAAATTACAGCAAGTTGTAAGATTGGCATCTAGCTTTTTATCTGAAGAGAGTAGTGTTATGCTTGTATTTTCTGAAAGGAAATTCTTTGGCTTTGGTTTTAAGATTTTGATTGCAGATGATGATACTCCTGATAAGCGCACAAAACGGAATGTGACTGGAAGAAGAAATGCTGCTTTCAGTCTTAATGTTTAGTAGAATTCAAGTCAATATGTTATCATTTGCTTGCTGCTTTTCTCAGTTCCTCTGTGTGTTATTAATTCCATCTTTGTATTTGTTGATGCTGAATTTGTTTCGAGTTCTAGTTGTTTTGAATTGTATGTTAACGATGTTATTGCTTATGGCTGTTATTTGCTGTTCTGTTTGTGCAATCAAATGGTGGTTGTTGGTTGTTGTTGGTGGTGTTATTGTGGAACTGCAGGGATTGCAGGTAATTTCATTTATCCAGTCTTTGCCATATTGTGGCTGTTCCTGTAGTCATTTGCCTTGTATTGGTTCCAGGGAAGCTGCCAGAGAATGTCGCAGAAAGAAGAAAGAATATGTCAAATGTCTTGAAAATCGTGTGGCTGTGCTTGAAAACCAAAACAAGACTCTCATTGAGGAACTCAAGGCCCTCAAAGATCTTTATTGTCATAAAGCAGAGTAACTGTCTTTCATTTGGACCTCGTTTATTATGAACTTTAATCAAGGCATGAGAGGAAGCAATTCTACAGATTGCCATATGAACTTGAGAACGAGACACTTGAGGCCCTTGTGGAACCCAGTTTTGCTTAGTGTTTTCAGACTCATTTGGGAGCTATTCCAAAACTTGGAATTCTGTCATAGTCTCCACACTCTGCTGAGCTTTCTAATGGCATGCAAATGGCTTTTTTGTTTGCACTTTTTACTTCTGCTTTTTGCAGGGAAGCTGCTAAAGAATGTCGTCGTCGGAAGAAAGAATACATAAAATGTCTGGAGAGTCGTGTTGCAGTGCTAGAAGTTCAGAACAAGAAACTTACAGAGGAGCTTGAAACCCTAAAAAACATTGGCTCTTCCGAAACAGATTAGTGAAAATATTTATTATACTGTGAACTGACTAAAGTATGTCCAGTTGCTTTATAAGGCAATACATAGCCAACATGAATTATGGCTTTCTCTTTGTGTCATTTATATTATATTCCAACTCCTAACATTCCTGAAATGCATTTCTGCTTTTTGTCAATTCATAGCTCTAATTTCAGGTCTCTCATGCTCCTCCCTTCCATCTCCCAAGGAGCCAAATGTTAAAAAAATGTAACAAAGTGAAAAAGCACGTAATTTCTAAGAGCTGTTTCTTTGCCATATATTTACATACTACTTTTTACATGTTACTGAGCGTCCTGCACATATGAAATATTTTACAATTGTTTTAGATGAATCATAAAAGATAATGCATCCAGTAATACAAGAAAATCAAACAACCCAAGGTATCTCAGGAAAGAGTTTATAAAAGAATGTTATGATTACATGTATGTACTAGTATACTAGTCTAGAGATGATTTTATGGCATATTTTTATATTAGTTGCTTTGCAGAAAAGGAGTATTGTATTGCTGTCACTGAGTGCCATGGTTAAAGATAGTTTTTAATAGAACTATGTTGTTTAACCTGTGTAGTGTCTGATTTCCTTTAAATACCTGGTTATTTGAGATGCTTTAAAACCCATGGGTATTTGGAAGAGGACAAAGGAAAAAGGCATACCTAAACTCGTGACGTGACGCTAAGTATATTGTAAATACTTGAAAGAAGCTGCCTGTTATATGGCTGCTATTTACTGAAATTTTCTGTAGGATATTTGATTTGTTAGAAGTCTGTATTTCAAAATTCAGTTTTGCATCCTGAATATTTTGTGTTCTAGATTCTGAACACTTGCCTATAGTGAAGGCTGATGGTGTAATTCTTCTCACACTGTGCAAAGTACTGAGAGGAAATAAAGGTGACTTAAGAGAAGGAAGCTTTCCAATAAACAGTAACTATCTGCTGATTCACAGGGTTGCAGAATAGCTTATAGGTGAGAGCTGAAGATTTTTTAAAATAAACCCACGCTTAAGCCATATTACAGTTCTGGTAAATGCAGTATGTGCCAACTTTCCATTGTGCTTTGAAAGAAAATAATGCTTATGCAAAATTGATCCTGGGTATTTCTTTAATTCAGGGATGATCTAATTGTTTGTTGGCCGGTACAGTCTTTGAGCAGAGTATTCGGGAGCTTTGCTGGAGCTAGCTTACTGATGTGGTAGGAAGAAAGGCGTAGTTCCTGCTTAACTGGCTTTATAGGGGGAGTGTGTGTGTGTGGAGTGGGGGAGGGATGGAATCATACCATTACTAAAGCCGCTGAAACTTCTTCACTTAATTTAAACTGAACTCACATTTAACCCAGTCTTCACTCTGACATTGTTGGAGTGGGGTGGGGATGTCCTTTTTTTATGTGTGTGTGTGTTTTGTGGTGCTTTTGTTTGTTTGTTTTTGTTGTTCTTGGTTTTTTTTAGGTTTCCCAAATTACTTGAAATACACAGGATAACTTTCTCAAATCTTCTGAAAATCCTGCTAGGTACCCAGTTGAGACCATTTGTAAGAAGAGGTATTCTCTCTCACTTCCCACAGTTGTATCAGTTGGTTTAAAAAGGAAATGGGCTCCCTTTTGGCCCACAATCTTTGCTGCAGGTCTGGAACAAAAGTAAAGTAAACTTTGAAATACCTGTATCACTGTGAGAAAATACATCTTTAACAGAACCTTCGATTTCTGCTGACTTTAGCAGTTAAAGTTGGACAGGATGGGTACAGTCTGCAGGTCCATGTCACAGCCTCTAGACTGCAACAAAAGTGTCCATCAAATTGTTTGTTGTGGCTCTGTCACTAGAATCTTTTTTTCTGTTACAGGTAGTTATTGCTCCTGACTCTCAAGGGATTTTGAAATTTAAGCAGAAAGAAACTTGGGCATGTGGTGGATGTCTCTCCAGTAAAAACTTACCTTTATCTTCCCAACAGTATCTGGTAGTAACTGTAGTTAGAAATTTGAGCTGTGGTACAGACAAGGATTCGTCCTATATGTAGTCTACAGTAATTTCTTTGCTAATACTTCAAAAACATTTGGTTAATAATTAATTTTATATAAATAATGACTTGGGGGTGGTGGTTTGTTAATAATGGGAGCTAAACCCAAATGCTCTTGGCATGTGTCGTTTAGACCAAGACTAGGAAAAAAGAAAAGTTTATGACGTATTATTTCATTCTCAATAATTTAATTTGATATAGCATTAATTTTGACAGAATTAGAAATTTCTGTATTTTAAAGTGACATTGAGTGATTTTGTTGGTGAATAAGAACATTTAAGATGTACAATTGGTACATTAGAACCAAGATGCATCTTGTGGTGAAGGAAATAGCATTTGAAAATGAGCAAAGACAGGTCTGCACAAAGGCCAAGAATTTGTTGTTAAATTGGTACTGCAAGAATTACTACTTAAAACATTAAATTCAGCTCTAAATTGGTTTGGGATGTACATAGAAAACTTTGTGAGAAACTTCCCTGAGATTAAATGAAGATTTAAAGGAAAAGTCAGCGTACCACTGGGATTTATCAGAGAAGTAATACCAAAATCTTACATGAGATACATACCAAAATACTTAGGTGAGGTGGGACTGCTGGAGCCTGGGTCTGTGATATCTCTGATACACTGTTCAAGCAGTGCATCGGATGATTAAAGTGATAGATAAAGATACATGCTAGGGTATACAAATTAGTTTAGATTACAAAGGAAAGTAAATCATATTAAGTCTTCCTTCAGTTTATTTTTTCTCTTTAAAGTGTCATTTTATCCTACGTCAGTATCATGTTTCTAAATGTATGTCAGCACTGGAATCCAGAGTAGATGCACATGTGCTATGAATGAGAAGATAATTTTTCTTTCAACTTGCTGTCCGTCTAGCTTGCATTTGTGCATGTAAGACCTGCACTTGCTAGTGCTCTCTCCAAGGGCAGAAGAAGTGAAGATGGCTGGAACTATTCATCATTACTTATTACTCGTCATGGAAGAAAACTGAAATTTTATTAGGGTCTGAATTCATTAACTGCCAAAGTTCTTGGGAGGGGACACTAGCACATTTTAGGGGCTGTACTGCCTGTGCTTGTATAATGGCACCCACATTCTGGATACCAGACCATGAAAAGGTCAGTTTATAATGATTGTGTTGAGTTTCTTAGGTTTTTATCAAAATCAGTTACTGATCTTTTTTCTGATGATACACATGGATGGGAAAAAGGAAACTGCTTTCTGTATTTTGTTTGTCTCTTCACTTTGTGACTATTTCTCATTCACCCACAGGCCAAACAGTCTGTTTGCAGAGAATTACCAAGTGGATCAGATACTGAGCTCAGAGTGTTTCCTTCATTGACAATGGCTGGAAAACCTGTCCCTTTGAGCATCTTCACCTCTCATTCTTCATGTAAATGATAGATACATCCTTTTTCCTAGAAGTATTATCACCTAAAACTGTACAGTGCAAGTGTGCAAATTAGCTTAATTTTTGTGAAATGTCTGTGATGTGGCCGTCAATCACATACCTAAGGAAACACAGTGTCAGTGGCTGTTGTGCTTCATGTGAGTACTCTGGGGCTTGCCCGCTGTCCCCATCTTACTACTACAGATCTCAAGTTGAACCAGGCTTTGGGTTCAGTTCTCTTTCCAGAGAACTTGACTGCAAGATCAAAAACCACCTTCTGTCTCATGGCATGTGTGTGGTGTTAGTTTTAATGCTTTTTCCCACGATTTGGTGCTGTTTCTACTCTCAGAGTTGCCAAGAGTGTACAAACAGCAATGGAAGAGGTGTTTAGTCTTAATTATCTTACTCAATGGCTGCGTCACAGTCTCATTTGACAAGGCTGGGAAGAATCTACTTCTCTAATAAAAACATAGCTCTGAGCTTTGGATAACCAATATAATTTCCCCAGGAATTTGATTCCAGTTCAGGTCTGTGGAGCAGGGTGCTTGATGCAGTGCAGGAGAGAGGCCTTTTGAACACAGTATTATTCGTAGTGCAGAAATATTAGATGAATCTGATTTTGTTTGTAACAAGAGAATTTGAGCACTGTCCAAGCTTTGATTTATCAGAGCCAGGATTTATTTTTTTTTAAATATGAGAAAAAAAGCTGCAATAACTGTGGTTTGCTTTCTGTAAGAAAACTCTGTCTCTATGGTATGAAACTGTTCTCCCTTCCTGAAACCACACAACTGTTTGCAAATTTTTTTGAGACGGGTAGAGGATCAACCTCTACTTTACACAAGACTGCATGGATTGTGTGGGGGTTTTTTTGTTTTTTGGTTTTTTTTTAAATGTAAAATCTAATGTAGCTCAGGGGAAATGGTCTCTTGAAAAATGTCTTCAACCTCCTAGAGTTGTGGGTGATGAGGAATGTAATATCCAGCTTCCTCTAAAGGTACAGCTTTGAGTCAAGCAGTTTTCTTCCCCAACTAAATGGAGTGGGGAGCAGAGTTATAAAGAGAAATCTCTAGGCTATGCAGGCAGAGCTGTCTCTTGACTGTCTAAAACAGCTTCAGCTGTTGTGATCTGGGAAAAAAAGGATTGAAATAAGTGTATTGTGTGAGTAGGTGCGAGTTAGATTTCTTTGGGTTTTTTTTCAATTGTTAGTTCCCATGGATTTTTCTTTCTGCAAGAATAATTGTAGAATTTTTTTCTGGCATTAATACAATCCTTAGGAGTGCGTGCAAGCTTTATTGTCTCCCACGTTTTCCTTCCATTCTCATAAAACGTATTTGCTGATCTGTCTGCTGATCCTGCAGACATCAGTGTGTGATCTTCTAAATGAAGTATCACTTTGAAGAAAACAAATGGGTCTGCTCAGCTTCTGGTTTGGGTTGACTCATTTTGCCCACACTTTTTTTCTGTTTTATCTACTTTGTGTTTTGTGTGTGGGTGTGTACATGACAAGAATGTGTTGAATGCTGAGCTGTTAAGCAGCTGATAGAAGTAGCTGCATTTTGATTGTCAGCATCCCTGTATAAAATATTGTCTTATAGGGAGTAGGTTTAATGTAGTTGGAGATGAGTATTTTTTTTTCTCAAAGGCACTGTGAAGCTTTTCTGGATGAGGGATAATGATGATTTCATTATTCCAGCAAAATCTGTGTTAGTACTAGTATTTGCTTAATTTAAAATCTGAAAAAAAATGACTTAATTTATAGGGCTATTTGATAGTATCTCATGCAGACTGGCAATGGCAGGCAGCAAAAATCTGTTTATTCTTCTGTCTAATGAATCTTTGCTAGTCTGTTTTCTCAGGTTTCTCTTTTTTGCTGCTTCTCACATAGAGATTTCTTCTTGCAACTCGCTTGTTATAGTTACGAAACAGAAGTTGTGTACAAAGTCTCAAAGTGAAGGAGGGTAATGTGAGAGTTGAATGCTGTGTGTAGACTAAGGAAAAAAATAACTTCATTGTGTTCTGTATGACTTGAATGGAAAAAACAGTGAAGGAAGTGTCATTGTTATGGTAACTGCTGAGGTTTTTCCTCTCCATTAATAGCCATATCAGTGGAATCGGGTGTGATTAATACATCTTGTGAACGGAATTACAACTGTAAAAATGTCACAATTCAGAAATCTGGTTACCTAGCCAAGTCATTGTTTTTCTTTTGTGGTTTCAAAAAATATAATTTCCAAATGGTCTTGAATGAGGCTTTTAATGGTTTCATTTTTATGATCCACCCCCCACCCCCCCCCATCCCCCCCCCAATGTGTTTGTGCTCATACCAGCTAAGGACTGCAGGCTGCAGCAGAGCTGTTTACCAAGACCAGCCTGGACCATAGGATCTGCTTCTTCTAGAGTAGTTCTCTTAAATATATTATTTTTTAAAATTTCAGCAAGGTATTTATTGCATTTCTAGCTTTCATTAATTCTTACGAAGTGAGAGAAACGCAGACAACTTTAATGCATACTGAGGTGTTTTGCTTGATGGAGTTGGTTTTGAAGAACTAGATTCTCAAAGATCCTGGTCATGAACTATAAGCTTTCAGAACTTTGTCAGCTGCTGTACCAACAAGAAAATGCTTAAATCCTTACACACTTGCCTCTCTACCAGTGAAGTTGTCAGTTAATTCAAAGATCTGTGCATGAGCCTGGAGCTGCAGCCTTCTTGACACAAGTGGGTAACAAAATGTGTTGAGATCTCCAAAATAGACATTCTGCTGTTTCTCTCATTTGAAGCCTGACCTAATTAGCTTTTCTGAAGCATGTCTATTAGAAATGGGCCTAACATGTAATAGGTCCAGGGAGAAACAGGAAGAAAAAAATCAGGATAGAGTGAACAAAGTGTTTGAAAGCTGTAGTGTTACAGAGTAACACAAGCAGGCAGGTATTGTCAATTTGCATGTTGGACTTTTTGTTTGTTTTGTTTCTGTATTTTCTGTGTAAGAATCCTCTTGGTCTATGCAGGGGCGAGAGCTCTGCTGTATTGAGCAGAGGCTGAAAAGCATTAACACTTCAAAATTGCTTCCAGTTTCTATTGTATTTTGTGTAAATTGTCACCGATATCTATCTCCCTCATAACAGATCTGTTCCATACATTCTGTGTCTTTTCTCGTAAATATTTTCATTTTCCTGAAATGCTATTCTTGCTTCCTGTGAAATGACAGCTAAACACTCATGTCTGTGTCTGATTTCTTCCAATATGTTTTGAACCTGACGGTCAGGTTCAATTAAAGTTGATAGATGTGTCAAAGCTATCTCACAAGTTCATGAGAATAGGTGATTACCAAAGAAGGCATGGACTTACTAAAGAAAAACCTACAATGTAAGTTTTGTTAGATACAAGAAAACTAACTTGGAATTCTCTCGTTAGATTCCAGAGCATTAATTCACCAACTACAGGTGAACCATGAGCTTTCGTTAGTTTTATCACTGATAACTATTTGTATTTGGGGGAATTTTAAAATTCCTATGGAATACACCATATTTATTTGAAAGGACAATATGTTTATAGAGAAAGTGTGTTTTATTAAAAAGCTTAAATACCTTGCAGACCCAACCCTTTGGGGTCTGAAGTTGTTCTCTGCCTTTTCACTAAGCCAACAGTAGTTGACTGAAGGGCAGTGGAATGTATCCTGATAAAATACTTGCTGGATGTTGTCCCAGATTTTAAACGGTTGCTGACAATTTTTGCACACTTCAGCTAGGCAAATGGGTTAAAAATAGACTGGCTTTGAAATACACTATTTACAAGAAAAAAAACCAACACTGCCTTTACTGTTGCGTTGCAGTAGCTTTGAGTAGAGTCTGGTAGCTCAGTGTTAAATTTGAAATGCTAGTCGTTTCTGACCTTTCGGATTACGTCTGAAACAAAAAGACATGATTTTTTCCAGCTGTTTTACAGTGACACCTTGTGGAGTATAAAT